>NC_039264.1:8035030-8353127 GCF_003368295.1 Carassius auratus | reverse complement strand
AAATGTGTAATTTCATTTGATAGTAAAACCTTATAATTTGTATATATACCTCAAGAATGGTTGAAGAGAGATAAATATTTAATTAATATACTGCTGATGGCTGTACAAAAAAGATCTTTACAAAAAAATGGTTGTCACATGAGAGCCCTACCCTAAATACCTGGATGGAAATTATAATGGACATTTACAACTTGGAGAAGATAACAGCATTCTAAACCATAATCTGGAACAATTTGCTTTGTTCCTTCCCTCTTTTTTGTTGTTGTTTTGTTAAAAAGAAAGAAAAAAAAGAAGTTTTCATTTCTGGTGAATAGATGGAAAACACGCCTGTATGGTGTATGTATGGGCATATGAATGCATTTGTATGTTGTATGAGTATGTTTTTGATGTGAAAATATCGGTATCTGATGTACATCTGATTTAAGTGTAATGTTTACATGAGAAAAAGTAAAAAAACAAAGAAAGATCAAGTAAAATTGTTTTCATATAGACCTGCTTCATGAAATCTGGGAGAGACTGTACAGTCATTTTCAAGAGACTGGAAAATAAATAAAATATATAATAAATAAAGTCATACTGGAAAGCAGCAATATACCGTCAGAAGATCACACCAGTGACACAGCTACTGAACAAAGCAGGCCACAAACACTCAAACAGTCAGCACAAGAAAAACTACAAACCTGATTCCAAAAAAGACAACTGTACAAATTGTGAATAGAAACAGACTGCAATGATTTGGAAGTTTCAAATTTAAATATTTTATTCAGAATCAACACTGATGACATATCAAATGTTTAAACTGAGAAAATATATAATTTTAATGGACACATAAGTTGATTTTAAATTTCATGGCATCAACATATCTAAAAAAAAAATGGGACAAGGCCATGTTTAACTCTATGTGGCATCTTCGCTTCTTTTTATAACTGCAACCGTCTGGGGACTGAGGAAACAAGTTGCTCAAGTTTAAGATTAGGAATGTTTTCCCATTCTTGTCTAATACAGGCTTCTAGTTGCTCAACTGTCTTAGGTCTTCGTTGTCACATCTTCCTCTTTATGATGCACCAAATGTTTTCTATGGGTGAAAGATCTGGACTGCAGGCTGGCCATTTCAGTACTCGGATCCTTCTTTTACACAGCCATGATGTTGTAATTGATGCAGTATGTGGTCTGGCATTCTTCCCTGAAAGAGACGATGTCTGGATGGGAAAACATGTTGTTCTAGAGCTTGGATATACCTTCCAGCACTGATGGTGCTCATCTTTCCAGATGTGTAAGCTGCTCATGCCACACGCACTCATGCAACCCCATACCATCAGAGATACAGGCTTCTGAACTGAGCGCTGATAACACCTTGGGTTGTCCTTGTCCTTTTTAGTCTGGATGACATGGTGTCTGTGACGGCTGGTGAAAGGACAGTCTGGAAACAATAGCGAGTTATCAAGGTTTAATGAGATGATGAGATATGGTACAAAGACACACAAAGACGATGATGCGGGAACACTCCAGAGGGATGATTAAGGCAGTGAGAAGTCCAGACGGTAATGGAGTGTAGGTGAGTAGTCCGGGTGTTGACGGCGTGAGGCAGCAGGAGAGAGTGGCACAGGAACTGCGGGGAACAGAGCCGAAGGTAAGTGTCCGTGGCTGAGTGATCGTGCGAAGAGTGGAGGAGGTTCTGGGGAAACACAGACATCCAAACGCAAACTACACAGAAGCCAGACGGAGGTAAACACAACGACATGAAACAACGATCTCACAAACACAAGACGTGAGACAAGCCATTATATAGGAGATGAGTAATGAGTGGCAGCTGTTGCTGATACAATTAACGGAGTCGCCCACAACTAATCAGTGCAAATGCAGAACACACAGAATTCACCACAAAGTGTAAACAACCCAAGATCACGGTTTACCAACCGTGACAGTACCACCCCCCCTCTAAGAACTCCTCCTGGAGTTCCCAGAAGGGCCTACCTGCTGATTGAATTCATCAATAAGGGAGTGATCCAATATGTCCCTAGCAGGTACCCAACTCCTCTCCTCCGGACCGTAACCTTCCCAGTCCACCAGATACTGGAATCCTCGTCCCCTCCGTCTCGAGTCCAGAATACGATTGACCGAATATGTTGGTTCCCCATCTACGAGACGCGGTGGCGGGGGAACCGGAGTAGGCGGATTAATACGTGCATACAACACGGGTTTAACTTTGGACACATGAAAGGCGGGGTGTATCCTCTTATACGCAGGAGGTAGTTTGAGGCAGACTGTCACCGGACTAATAATCTTGGTGATAGTGAACGGGCAGATAAATTTGGGAGCTATTTATTAGAAATGGATTGCAATGGAATGTTACTGGTAGAAAGCCACACTTTTTGACCCACGACATAGGCGGGAGGCTTTGACCGGTGGCGATCGGCCTTGGCCTTAGTGTGCTCCCTCATCCGGTGCAGAGTCTCACTGGCTCTGGTCCAGGTGCGGTGGCACCTCTGGACAAACGCGTGAGCGGAGGGGACCACGACTTCAGATTGCAGACAGGGAAACGCTGGTGGCTGGTACCCTACACTACACTGAAACGGAGAGAGGCCCGTAGCTGACAATGGCAACGAATTGTGGGCGTACTCCACCATAGAGAGTTGTTGACTCCAGGAAGAAGGATTCTTGGAGACCAAACATCTCAACGTCCTTTCTAAATCTTGGTTGGCTCGCTCAGATTGTCCGTTGCTTTGGGGATGATAACCCAACGACGAGCTAACTGACGCTCCTAATAACTTGCAAAACTCTTTCCAAAATTTGGATATGAACTGGGATCCCCTGTCTGAAACCACGTCTACCGGGAGGCCATGGAGCCGAAAGACGTGATCTAAAACAGTAACCGCTGTCTCCTTGGCTGTCGGTAATTTGGGCAAGGGAATGAAATGTGCCGCCTTCGAGAACCGGTCCACTAGAGTCAAAACGACTGTCATGCCATTAGAGGGCGGGAAGGCGGTAACAAATTCTAAAGCGATATGAAAACGCGCAATGGTGGACCTTATCGTCTGAAGCAGCACGTTGGGACAACACTGCTCCTACCCCCACCTCTGATGCGTCGACCTCCACCATGAACTGCCGTGTGGGATCAGGGGTGACAAGGATTGGAAACAAAGCGGCTCTTCAGGTTAGAGAACGCAGTCTCAGCTGCGTCAGACCACCTGAACGGAGTACTGGGGGAGGTCAAGACTGTCAGAGGTGAGGCTAGTTGGCTGTAATTACGAATAAAACGCCGATAGAAGTTGGCGAACCCCAGAAACCGCTGTAGGGCCTTACAGGAATCTGGAGATGGCCAATCTATCACAGCCTTTACCTTGTCAGGGTCCATTCGTATTCCCTCAGACGACACGATAAACCCTAGGAAGGGGACCGACTGTGCATGGAATACGCACTTCTCCGCCTTGACAAAAAGCCCATTCTCTAATAACCTCTGGAGCACTCGTCTCACGTGTTGAACATGTTCCTGGAGAGATGAAGAAAAAATCAGTATGTCATCCAGGTAAACATATATAAACTGATCTACCATATCTCTGAACACGTCATTCACGAGTGCTTGAAAAACCCCCGCGCGAGTTGGAGAGCCCGAACGGCATAACCAAATATTCGAAGTGCCCTCTAGGGATATTAAAGGCAGTTGTCCATTCATCCCCCTTCCTGATGCGGACCAAATGATAAGCGTTACGTAAATCCAATTTTGTGAATACAGATGCTCCCTGCAACCTCTCGAAAGCTGAAGACATGAGTGGTAATGGATAAGTATTCTTAATAGTAATGTTGTTCAGCCCTCGGTAATCAATACAAGGTCGCAGAGAACCATCCTTCTTACCCACAAAAAGAACCCCGCCCCCGCTGGAGATGAGGAAGGATGGATGAACCCAGAGTCTAGGGAATCAGAAATATATTTCTCCATGGCCTCCCTCTCAGGAATAGAAAGAGAGTATAACTTGCCTTTAGGCGGAAATTTACCTGACACTAAGTCTATGGCACAGTCGTAGGGACAATGCGGAGGAAGAGAAGCAGCCCGGGACTTACTGAACACTTCCTTCAGGTCCAGATACTCAACGGGCACGTTTGGCAACGCCATGGTCTCCTTCTGAAAGACAAACAGGAACAACAGGACAGGCAGAAACCAAACACGACTCATGACAACTTTCACTCCACAATGTGATAGTGTTAGAACCCCATTCCACTCGTGGATTATGTTTGAACAACCAGGGGTGACCTAAAACAATGGGAGCAACAGGGGAGTCCATGAGAAAAAAGGATATGGTTTCTTGATGGTTGCCGGATGTGATGAGTGTGATATGTTCAGTATGGTGGGTGACATGAGGCAGTTCCTGGCCATTGAGTGCGGTGACATGGATGGGGAGAGACACAGGAAGGACTGGAATGTTCAGGTGATGTGCAAGTGAAGATTCAATGAAATTAACTTCGGCTCCGGAGTCCAGAAGAGCTTGGCATTCATGATGTTGATTTCTCCACCGCAGTTTCACCGGAAGAAGGGCCGATGATGTGGGTGAGGACTTCTCGGCAGAGATCCCACCCGATAGTAGCCTCAGGTTTACTATCGGGCTGAATCTTTTACCAGGCAAGAGTAGTTGTTATGATCAGAGCCTCCAAAGTACAAACATAGTCCTTGGGACCTCCGCAGTTCCCTCTCCCTCCGGGACAGCCGAGCTCGACCCACCTGCATGGGCTCGTGATCGTCGACAGAACCGACCGTGTTCTCTCGACTCAAGCGCCCCCTACTGGGAGAGAATGGAAGTCTGGAAGGACTGTGTTGACGGCCCAGGCGATTAAACCTGGCCTCCGCCCGCAACGCCAGGTCGATGAGTTCGTTGAAAGTAGGGGGCAGCTCGAGGAGGTAGATCTCCTGCTGAACACGGTCGGATAACCCATGCAGGAATCTATCCCACTGCGCCGCCTCGTTCCACTGGCACACGGCCGCCAGGGTACGGACCTCGATGGAATATTCGGTGACAGATGAATGTCCTTGTCGGAGTTCCGAGAGGCGATGGGCGGCCTCCCTGCCGGTTGCGGCCCGGTCGAAAACTCTCTTCATCTCGTCAGATAGGAGGTGGAACGAGGCACAGCACGGATGTTAATTTTCCCACACCGCCGTTCCCCATAAGGCAGCCTTGCCCGATAAAAGGGTGAGCGTGAACGCTACCTTGGATTCTTCTGTGGCGAAAGTGCGGGGCTGCAGGGCAAAATGCATAGAGCACTTGTTAAGGAATGTTCTGCAAAAAGTTGGCTCACCAGCGTAATTCTCCGGTGCCGGAAGTCGCGGTTCAGGCCGGAAGTGGTCCTGGGAATTCCCCGGGGGAACGGTCGGTGCAGGCGGTGCGATGGGCGCAGTGGGAGAAGTGAGCTGATGGATCTGCTGGGTGAGCTCGGACACCTGTGAAACCAGCACTTGGACAGCGCGTCCGCTATTCGAGATGCTCTCCTGCTGCTGATCCATTCTCTTGACGCTGTGGTGCATGAAATCAGTGAGGGTGTTGGTGCTCGCTGCTTCCATGTTGGTGAGATCGTTCTGTGATGGCTGGTGAAAGGACAGTCTGGAAACAATAGCGAGTTATCAAGGTTTAATTAGATGATGAGATATGGTACAAAGACACACAAAGACGATGATGCGGGAACACTCCAGAGGGATGATTAAGGCGGTGAGAAGTCCAGACGGTAATGGAGTGTAGGCGAGTAATCCGGATGTTGACGGCGTGAGGCAGCAGGAGAGAGTGGCACAGGAACTGCGGGGAACAGAGCCGAAGGTAAGTGTCCGTGGCTGAGTGATCGTGCGAAGAGTGGATGAGGTTCTGGGGAAACACAGACATCCAAACGCAAACTACACAGAAGCCAGACGGGGGTAAACACAATGACATGAAACAACGATCTCATAAACACAAGACGTGAGACAAGCCATTATATAGGAGATGAATAATGAGTGGCAGCTGTTGCTGATACAATTAACGGAGACGCCCACAACTAATCAGTGCAGACGCAGAACACACAGAATTCACCACAAAGTGTAAACAACCCGAGATAATGGTTTACCAACCGTGACAGTGTCCCAGTTTTCCAAAAAGAACTTCACATTTTGATTCGTCTGACCACAGAACAGTTTTCCACTTTGCCACAGTCTATTTTAAATGATCCTCGGCCCAGAGAAAACGCCTGCGCTTCTGGATCATGTTTAGATATGGCTTCTTTTTTTGACCTATTAGTTTTAGCTGGCACCGGCGAATGGCACGGTGGATTGTGTTCATTACAGTATTATTCCTGTATGTGATGCAGTGCCGTCTAAGTGCCTGAAGATCACAGGCATCCAGTATGGTTTTCAAGCCTTGACCCTTACGCACAGAGATTGTTCCAGATTTTCTGAATCTTTGGATGATATTATGCACTGTAGATGATGATAGCTTCAAATATTTAAAATTTTTCTCTGAGAAACTCCTTTCTGATATTGCTCTAATATTTTTCGCTGCAGCATTGGGGGAATTGGTGATCCTCTTCCCATCTTGACTTCTGAGAGACACTGCCACTCTGAGAAGCTCTTTTTATACCCAATCATGTTCCCAATTGACCTAATAAGTTGCAAATTGGTCCTCCAGCTGTTCCTTATATGTACATTTAACTTTTACGACATCTTATTGCTACCTGTCCCAACTTTTTTGGAATGCGTAGGTCTCATGAAATCCAAAATGAGCCAATATTTGGCATGACATTTAAAAATGTCTCACATTCAACATTTGATATGTTATCTATATTCTATTGTGAATAAAATATAAGTTTATGAGATTTGTAAATTATTGCATTCCTTTTTTACTCACAATTTGTACAGTGTCCCAAATTTTTTGAAATCGAGTTTGTACCTAAAGGCGGGCGTACACGGTGCGATACACGCATATGTAGTTTACAGGGACTCTCCATAAACATAACGGTATTCTATACTGCATATCCCCATACACTACCTCTATCCATCACGGAAAATGCATGTTTCAATTTTCTATTAAACACCGTATAGTATTTTTTAAAGCCATTTGGTTTACGAGGGCACAGTAATTGTCCTCATAAACCATGTTTACATTTTAATACCCATTTCAGATATTTATAAACCATATACAAGAACACACACACAGAGTACCCAAACGTCCCGGTTTCCTATTGCTGAAAAATAACCTGTACGTGTAGGAAACAGTCACGGCTCGTATCAATATTTTATATGCAGTTATAAGAGAGGGAGAGCATTTATATTAGGTGCGTTCCACTTGAAGCACCGCTGCACGCACAGAATGATCACCTGTATGACATCAAAGTACCGCGAGAGCGATTCGAATGCATTGGATATGTGTGCTCTCTTATCGCTCTTGCGGTAATGTCATACAGTGATCCTTCTGTGCGTGCAGCGCTGCTTCAAGTCGAACGCGTCTATCAACTTCGTGCGATTGCTTCTGGAATTCGCAGGTTGTAAAATCGTGTCGTATATCATCTCGTCCGTACGATTTTCAGATAAACTCACTCGTGCCGTGTGCGTGGACATACGATCTTCCGACCATCCGAATTCGCACCGTGTACGCCCGCCTTAACACAATGTGCAAAGTGCCAAATAAACTGCAGAAACCGTCAAACACTCTGGGGACGAATTCTGCCCAAACCAACATCTCCAGAAAACCTCCAAAACACTCAAATACTTTCCATGCCTTTCCTGAAAAAAAAAAACTTAACAAAAAAAGTACAACTTTCAGGCTCTGGAGACAACAAAAAAATGTACACGGAATATAAAATGACTTTTCACAGGTATGTTCCACATTCACAAACGCACACACATAAAACCATTCATTACTTATTGCTACAAAAAATGCACAATAATTAATCATTTACTGTATATAAGACAACTTATTTTACCTATAATATATATAAACACATCACTTTTATTTTATAAAACTGTACATAAGCACCTACACAGCAAAATCACCAGAATTAAAATCCTGGTGTTATGGTGTTTTAGAGTGAAGTGTTAATGTTATGGTGTTGAATTAACACTGATGGTGTAAAAAAGGTTATTCTGGCTGGTGAAACTACTGAGAGTCTGAGCACATAAACACTGGTAGTGTGATTACACATCCGGGACATTTACGTGGTGCGTGCTTCAACCAGCCAAAACTCTTTTCGCTGACGCAATTTTATTTGAATCGCCACTCAAGCGAAGAAGCGCAGCACCTCTCATAGTTACTTTTTTCCAGTTTCTAAAACCAGGTGTTGAAACAAAAACAGTGTCTGGGGCTTTTGTTGCGCTAAACTGTCTACATGAATAGCAATATGTAGAATCCTTCATGACGATACTCAAACCATGGATGAAGATTATAGCAGTTTGGCCTGAAGCTCCATCTTCTGTCCCCCAGCAAAGAGGTTGGGAATATATTCAAGTTGGGCTGTACTGGTACATCATTCTTAGACTTGCTGATATCTGTAGAAAGATGTACATTAAACATAAGGCACAAACTACAGCATTTATTTACTTATGCATGTATGTCCGCATGTTTTGTATGCCATGAATCATGTATTCAAAATGTAGGCCAAGTATTTACTTAAAAAAAGAAACAGAGCCAGGGGGTCTCCCTCTTCCTGCTCCTCAAATCTCTCAATACCTTGATTTGCTTCTCTGACTGTTTTGTTTACTGGGGCCAAAAAAGACGCAATATCCCTTCCTCGTTTCGTGATAACTATTAGAAGGAAAAAAACGCAGGGGCATGCATTACATTTAGCTGCCTAACCATCCCTCCCTACTTAACACGGAAGATAGCCTGTTTATTACTTTACTCAAATTTGTTATCGTACTGCAACAGCCAAGATGGATGAAGTTACGTGGTTAACATCACATCATTGTGTAGACCTAGCAACGAAACTAACATTTAGATATTCGCTTCTGCTTTGATAAGTTTGCTGAAATATCAGGGATGTAAACATGTATGGTCAAAAAAGAGAGACCTTCTCAGACCCAAGTCACCCAAACTGACGTGAAAAAAGCGGGAGGCACCAAAAAGCGTGCTATGTGCATCCCTGATTATTATTACGTTTTTTAAACATATCGAGACCAGACATTTACAAACTTGATTTCATTACCAGTGTGAGGAAGAAAAGTATCACGGTTATGCCAAGAACAACAAGTCACTTACGAGAGATGAAATAGTTTTGCTTACTTTTGACTCTTGCAAAAGAAGAAATCGTAGCTCCTCTCTCCAGAAACGATAATTGCTGAGCTCTCCGAGCAGCACCGCAGGCAACAGTGTTTGGGTGCGCTGCACTAATTTACCCGTGTAGAACGTTGCGTCGCATCAGTTGCACTTTAGGCGCTCGCGTGTACAATAAGAGTTGTTCCGATTCCGATACTAGTATCGGAAATATCACCAATACCACAACAAATTCTGGCATCGACATCTGTGAGTACATGAACCCATATACCGATCCGATACCATTTTCTTAAACAAGACCTAGTTATGACCGCTAACTTTGCCTAACCGCTGCACAGTTCTTCTTCGCTGCTCAGAATGCATTGCAAACACAGGAAGTTGTGCTGTGTTGCCACAAGCAATCCCTGTTTAGAGCAGCGTAGAAGAAATGAAGATGCGTTTGCAGAACTGATCTATATATGACTGGATCACTCATCACGTTCTAAACTGGCAACAGACAGTGAAGCCGCTTCTATATTATAGATCAGTGGTTAGCAGTATGTCTTCTGTTTAGCAGTATTTCAGACTGGACCAACCAGACAGTAAAACGGTGACTAGGGATGCCACAAGTACTGGCACTTCACTACCAAGTCGGTGCTGAAAATGTAAAAATGTGGTAATACCAGAATCTCTATTACCGGTAGTAAGTTACCGACTCCCGAGTATATTCGGTCCCCGCAGCTGCGTTCAGTCGCTTCTGTGTTAGTCTAAGCGCAGGGCTCCAGACTGTAGCCAAATATATACTAGTGTCTGCGAATATTAAACTGCAAAATACTATTTAAATATTACTTTACATCTCTGTGGGTGACGGGCGCAGATGTAACCCCTCTCACTGGTTCGTTCTCTCGACCCTCCCGGAAAGGACCACACAGAGACAAAGGCTGAGCTCATCAATCGCACATTACTGAGTCGGAAATATCTGAGAATACGTGAAATGACACCAAACAGATTAAGTACAGCTCATCCGGTCACGTAACATTCTCCTCAACAGCTTCATAAAACTGATTTATCAATTAAACAGACAATAAATCAATATCTTTGTAATTAAGAGTTAATTCTTTTTTTTTCCAAACACAGAAAACATAGCATCATACAAACATTAGTACATCATACCTGAGAATACGTGAAATGACACCAAACAGATTAAGTACAGCTCATCCGGTCACGTAACTGTCAAAAATAAATAAGTGTAAAAATAACGAGAAAATACAAAGATAGAAACACCATGTGCTCCTAACGTGCTCGACATTGAGTTTCATATAACTGCAATTATTCATCAACTCTATGTCTCTTATGACTCAAACATGAAATAAAACACTTTTAGTACACATTTTGACCTTAAAGATAAATAAAATCATGCCTGACAACATTTTATTTCTGTTCGACCAGAGAGAAATTTTCCACCTACCATTCTCCTACAGCCTACTGTAGCCTACAGTAGATTCAGATATGTCTCTGTTTTGTTGTAAAGAGATTATGTGATTAATATATATTTTTATATTCCTAGACTTATTTGTTGCAGTTTTTTATACAGTTATATTGTAAAACTAAAATACCTTTTTGATGTATTTGAAGTTCTTTTTCGCTTAAGAAAATAAATAATATTACTGTCAAATTCATGTCAGATAATACAATTTTTTTTTATAAATACAGTAGTTCACCATGTATTTGTTATTGTTTTATTAAGGGAAAGGTCTGAAGCACACCATAAAATAATTCTAGCAATTTACACAGGGCTAGTAGTGTATACAGCTGTATATACAGATACGCACCCAGGTATCGGATCAGTACTCAGTATCGGCCGATACCCTGAGCCCAGGTATCGGTATCGGGAAGAGAAAAAGGGTATCAGAACATCTCTACGTAAAATCATAATACTTTTTTTTGTTTGTTTGTTTTTTAAAGCACGGGGGTGGCCACAGGGCTTTATTGACACACTGTTTTCCTAATTAATGTTGTTCAGTTGCTTTGACACAATCTTTTTTGTTTAAAGCACTATATAAATAAAGGTGACTTGACTAAACTTTACATACTAACTATAAATATGAATCCTTAAGATATTCAATAGTTAAAAGACATACACAACAAGTGATTAGAAACATGATAGTCAAATGTGTGGGTTACACAGCCAATCAAAGGTGTTGTGTGAGGCACTTTTTATTATGGATGGATGCTCTTTATTTAACTTAATTTGGACTGATGCACTGCAACACCCGCTGACTCCCATTAAACAACTTGGAAGATCAAAGACCATTTTTTATATAAATTTGAATATGAGAAGAAAGTCATATACTCCATTATACACCATTTGTAGGTGAACTAACCCTTAAATCATCAGACAGTTGACTTGTGCACAGTTAATTCCTGGTTTGAGATAAGCCAGCTCAGTCATTTTTGGTCAAATGTCAATTCAGTGAAGATGTCGTTCTACACCCGCTGCCTTCAGGAATATGATATGAATATGAGGTGAATATCAATGATGTTTTGCTTATTCAGGCAAACTCGAAGCCTGCAGTTATTTGATCCAAAAATACAGCAAAACCTGTAATATTGTGAAATATTTCATTTAAAATAACTGCTTTCTATTTGAATATATGATTATTATTATGTATATATTTTTTCAGGTTTCTTTAATGAATACAAAGTTCAGAAGAACAGCATTTATCTGAAATAGATATGTTATGAAACATTATAAATGTCTTTATCATCATTGATTTTGATCAGTTTAAATCATCATTGGTAAATAAAAGTGTTAATTTCTATAATTTCTTTCGGAATGAAATTTTAATTAAATAAATTATACTGACGCTTTTCAATGGTATAGTGTATAATGTTACAAAAGCTTTTTATTTCAAATAAATGCTGAAACCTGGATATTTCTATTCATCAATGCATCCTGAAAATACTTGTCAACATTGATAATAATCATAAGTAAATCATCATATTATTCTGATTTCTGAAGATCGTGTGACACTAAAGACTGGAGTAATGATGCTGAAAATACAGTAATGTATTTTGGATCAAATAAATGCAGGCTTCGTGATTCAGTCACTTATTTTCGTTAAACACTCATTTGTTATGTTTCAACTACAGAAAAATGATGCACTCAACCCTATATGAGGCAATCAAAGCCGTCTAGAGTCAGGATGGACCAATCACAGCCGCTTGGTTTCAGGATTGACCAATCACAGTCGGGGTGGTGCTCGTCAGAGCGTTTACAGGGGTTCACGTGTAATTCGAAACCAACACACAATTCATCTTGTGATAAGAGCGCATTTCTGATCGCTGCAAACCAAAGCTTCTGTCTTTTATTAATCGGTAAGTCCAGCATGTGTCTACTCATTTACATGTATATGACAGCATCATAAATGTCATGATAGATTTGTGTTTAGGAGACTGAACTCGAGTTGTGAGCTATTTACTCGAGGAGTCAGAAACACTTTAAACAGATAACGTTTATCACAAAATGTATTTATTAAATGCACTTCTGTGAATTCATATCAATTGTGAATCACATCGAAGTCAACTGTTATATTTTCATTTTCTCCCTTGCTTAAAGTGTGAGAGTATTATTCAAAACAGCTCGTTTTGCTCGTTGATACTGCAAACTGTTTCTTATCATATTATTTGAATGTTATGTCTTAATCATAAACACACTGGTGTAGCACAAACAGTTTTGCCGATTACTGCAATTTGTTATTCTTCCTGGATTTTTTTTATTCTTCCCGTTTTAGAGTGGGGGAACTGGGGACGTGGCGTCACGTTGTAGGCGGGTTTTTCCATAGGTTTTGGGGTTGTCACAAAAAAAAAGTTCAGCCATTGTTCATCAAACGTATGTTTTGTCCATAATGTTCACATGTAACTTGAATTTTGAAGCCTAAATAAATTAAAGCGCCATAACTTAATAGTAAAATGAATACTAACGTTCCGTGAAAAGGATTTAGGCTACTCTGTATGTGAATTTGAATCCACGCTACATTAACCCTTTGTAAATCAAAACTAAAAATTCGTCTTGGGATAAGAGCGCATTTCTGATCGCTGCAAATAAAGCCAGTCTACTATCATAAATGTCACAATAATTGTGTGTTTAGGAGACTGAGCTCGAGTTGTGAGCTGTTCACTCGAGGAGTCAGAAACACAAAATGTATTTATGTACATCCCTTACGAAAATTAACCATGCTACAAATGAAACCAAAAAACCATGGTTACTATAGTTAAACCATGGTAACCACAAATTAACCATGGTTTTGCTATATTAACCATAGTTTAACCACATTATATGTAGTAAATCTGTGGTTAGACAAATGGGAGTCAATACGCCGAAAAACCATGGGTTACTACAGTTTTACTATAATAAAACCATGGTTATTTTTCGTAAGGGACGTATATAATGCATATCAATAAAAGTGAAAGTATGAAACCGAGTAAGACATTTCTGTTTACAAACAGTTATTAAGTGAAGAGTGGACAGTAAATGATGCAAGAATAAAGCTCAACGAACTGGGACTCGAACTCGCGTCGGCCTTCGGTCGGTAAAACTGTCTAGCATCCACTTTCCGCTGTTTTTAACTAAATTCAAAACAGCTCGTTTTGCTCTTTGATATTGAAAACTGGTATTTCAATCTAAACAGACAGTTTACCGTTTACTGCACTGTGTTATTCTTCCCGTTACAGAGTGGGACGACTTTGTAGGCGGTTGTTGACACTGGTACCGTCCACAAAAAGACTGTAGGATTTTTCCTTAGGCTTTTGGGTTATAAAAAAAAAGAAAAAAAAAGAGCCCTGTGTTCAACCATAGTTCAAGAAACATACACGTTTTGTCAGAGATATCAAGATAATCTTCACAAAATAATATAACTTTTGAATTTTGAAGCCTAAATAAAACCGCCAGAATTTAATAGCGGAATTTATTTTAACCTGTTCAGTAAAAGGGATTTACTCTGTATATGAATTTTAATCCACACTACATTAACCCTTTCATATATATTAAAAGTAAATACATTCTTGATTAATATGAATATTTTAATTAAAAACGTGTCACTATGAACTATTCAATACAATTCTAGTGCATTTAATCTATTAAATAACAGCAGAGTGAGCGAGTTTGGGGATATGGTAAGATATTTTAGTGAAGAAAGTACCACATTTCAGCTTTGTTAGGGTGGTTAAGTTACACAAAATGTTATTTTATCTTTGCTTCTAGAAAATCCTCAATCTATGTGCTCCGTAACAGCTTCATGTGGACGTAAACATTTAAATTTAATGTGACTTTATGTATCATTAAAGTTTCACTTTCACCATGATTAAGCCGGTAAACGTAGTGTTAACATGGAATAATGGTAATATGAGTTTACCTTAAGACACCTGAAGTCTCTGCATTAGTGGGAAGGTGCTTAAACAATCATCTTCCATGCCAAGACTTGTGATGCATTTTAGGACATAACAAAAAAAAATTAAACAACAATATAAAATGCAGGAAAATATTAATTGCTTATTCTACAATTAATTGCATTACAAATTATATTACGACTGGAAAATACTGTAAATTTATAAAAACTGTTCGGCGTGATGCTGTTTTATGTCTCCGACAGCACATGTAGTCCCATTTAGCAACCTGCTAACAACCTTCTTTTTTAAGAAATGTAACGGTTTTAAAAAAATTATGAGTAGGGTGTAACTGGTGTGTTTTATGAAAATATCTTGAGCCTGTGTGAACCAAAGACCTTATTTAAGGGATTTAACCAAAATCCCATTCAAACAACCCATTGACTCTGAGACGATGGAACCGAAAGTGCTAAAATGCGAACTCGCTTCCGGGTTTTTCCTATCAAATGACATCATAGTTCCACCACTCTATTCCCTACAGCGGCAGATGAACTGTAAGTCCCGCACATGCACAGAAAACAGCTTACCGCAGCTTTGAAAAGTAAGGTGGATAGGGCTGCGTAATTAATCAAATTTCTAATCGCAATTAAAATTATAGATGCTACAATTAAGTAATTGTTCAAAGTCCACTTATGTTATTCTGCATGCTTAAGATGCGTTTTTGTCTTAAGGGTTTTTTCCAATATTTTATTTTAGTTTTAGTATAACATTATAACACCATTCATATGTTATAAAAAAATTATTATGTAAATAATAAACCAATCAGATGTGTAGTTGACATTTGAGGATTAATACTAACTGACCCCTTTAATAGCTTTGGCTCCTGGAGATAAATTGAGGTCTTAACTAGCAAAAAGATCGTTCTATGCAAGAAACTGAACATTATTTTGAACATTATCAAAGTGTTCATATTGGTCTACAGACCTCCTTTAGTATACCTCTTAATTGTGGAGTTCCACAGGGATCAATACTAGGGCCGGTTATGTTGACCCTGTACATGCTTCCTCTGGCTTCCATTTTTAACAAATCTTTAGATAATTGTAATTCAATTTATTATGGGGTTTCTCAGTCTCATCCTCTCCTGTCTACAGCTAATGCAAAAACACAGCTGCTAGAATACAGTCTGGGTCCCGTAAGTATGAGCCGGTAAATCCTATTTCATATGCAATGGTTACCCATCAAACATAGAATTTATTTTAAAACTCTATTATTTGTTTATAAAGCCCTCAACAATTTGGTCCCTTAGTACCTATCAAGCCTGCTCCATCTGTATCTGTCTGCTCATCGTGCCTAGATTTAGACAAAAAAAACGAGGTGATTGTGCTTTTTGCAACTTTAGGTCTGAAACGCTAGAACAATCTTGCTCTTCACATTAAATCAGCTCCCTCTATTTCTGATTTTGTACAGGTCATTTGGAGATTCAGAAACCAGAATGTCCAGAACTGTCATACCCATGAACTCTTCAACGCTCGTCATCCAGACACAACCGCTAACACAATCAACACCTGTTACGACAAATGCTCCTGTTTATGAACAGCAGGTGGCAGGAGTTTCACCTCTTCATGGACTTCAGGCATTTCTCCAAGGCCAGCCGAAAGCCCTTGGGGTGAGAAATGTCTTGTAAACCAAATAATTGGCTTTTATTTGTGCATATTAGAGTGAGGGAAGAAATGTTCATGAATAAATTAAATTTTATTTATTCACACATTAACAAAGCAAACACTTTATTTATTGAAGAATGTGACCAATATAAGATCTGGTTTATTATTTATGCAGTAAAACTTTACAGTGTTTCAGTCACAGAGAACAATGTTTTAGGAGTTGCAAACTATCAAAATATGTTAAGTAATCCAATCTTACACATCCGCAAATACATGCAGAATATTTTGGTGATATTTTTCTAGTACAATCATAAGTCCATAACTACAGCTGCCATAAATGTATATTGTATATATTATATTGTTTCCCCTCATGAAAGACTCTTGTCCTTCTCACACTTTCTGAATTATTTTTGTCCCTCACAGACGGTCCAGATTATGATTGGTCTGCTGACTATCCTGTTAGGCATTGTGTCTACAGTTAGTGTTGGCTTTGTCCATAGTGGAATTCCTTACTGGGGATCTGTCATCGTAAGAAACAGTCATACAATTAAGTGTTCCATCTTTCAATACAAATTACATATTCCAGCGCAAGCCTAATTTTTGGTCTTTCTCTACTCAGTACATTACTGCAGGCTCACTCTGCATTGCTGCCGAAAATAAGATTAATTTACCCTCCAGTTTGTGTTTGGTATGTACACAACACAGTGCTTTTGATTAATTCCTAACATGTATTTTTTGTTTCAATCTGTAGCACTTTGGGATTCTGCTCAAATATAAAGTGTATTATAAATAAAATGTTTTATTATTGTTAGAAAAAAATTACATTTTGTGGATTAAGTTGTACTTTAGTCTGTGTGCAAGAATTGTTAAGCATAAACGCAAACTAGGAATTGATGTACCAAAAAAGTTTTCCATTATAGTTAAGGCTAATTTTAAGTCCCATGTTGTCTAAGCTGAAATTTTGAGCTACTCCAATGATAACTCCACACCTTCACACTCCACATCCTATGACATGTGATCAATCTAAACTTCACATAAACCACAAAATCTCATGACCACACACTGTATCTTAGAAAGTAAAAAATTACACAAATGATTGTTTTACTAACAGTAAGAGGAAGAATTTCCAGTTGTATCTTTAACAGTATATTTGTTGAAGATTGATTGGACTGTAAAGTCATGATGATTGCTGCTAGAGGCTATTAATAATTTATTTATTCTTCTCTACTACCTCAAGTAGTGTATTTTTAGCACTCTATATAATTTTCCATCTATGTTAACACATAGCTTTAAAGTTTTTGCAAATGTATTAATCTGTTTTATGTTTGTTTTCTCCCTATAGGTGAATGCTTCACTTGGAATGAACATTTTCAGTACTATAACCGCCGGCATTGCCATTATTTTAGCCTCTCTGGGATTGGTTATAGGGCCAAACACTTCCTGCTATGATTATGACTGTTATTATTTAGAAACAAAGTATGAGGTATGTCATCAACTTTTATATTCACACTTACTTAGTAATTACAGTAATATCACTGTGTGTTCACCAGTACACAAGCCTTATTCTGCACTCATCTGTTCATTCTTTTTATCTGGCACTTCACAAGTAGTTTATAGATCATTTACAACACAAGAAGAGTTTAAATTATATGTTAATTGTAACCTATAAGAGCCAGATTTAATAACAGCGTTTGCCAGCACAAACTCTTGGTGTTAAAAACTAATGGCAGGATTTACTAAAGTGACATGACATACAGCCAAGTATAGTGACCCATACTCGGAAATCGTGCTCTGCTTTTCGTGCACGCACACACACACACACACACACACACACACACACGTAGCAGTGGGCAGCCATTTATGCTGCGACACACGGAGAGCAGTTGGGGGTTCGATACCTTGCTCAAGGACACCTCAGTCATGCTATTGAGGGTGGAGAGAGAACTGTACATACACTCCCCCCACCCACAATTCCTGCCGGCCCGAGACTCGAATTCACAACCTTTCAATTGCGAGTCCGACTCTCTAACCATTAGGCCACAACTTCCCCAGACATGCAGCGAAACATCAGCAATGATAAGAACAGATATTTTGGGGGCTTACCTTATTATATTTGCATTTGTAAGAGTTTTCCCTGTAGACACAAAATTTAAAGGAGAAGGGGGATTTAAATAAATTACACAATATGATTTAAGGTTTGCACCATTATTTTTTCATCATTCGTTTGTCATTATGGAAACGAGACGTTTGTTTCTGTGTTCTTTAATGAACTTTCTACTCTTACCATTGCTTTTATGGGATTGTGATATCATGCTAATTTGTCCTGTTCAGTAAATCTTGCCTTATCATTTTATATTAAAATATGAAAAGTTTGGTACCAAAACGTGATAAATGCCATTTTGTATTGAGTTACTACCAAAATCAGTATCGTATCTGGTCGGTATTAAAAAGTAAATTTTTAATTTTACGCAAAATGTGATATCCGCGTTATCCGAGTTATTCTGTCATGTTTTCTCCCTTTTTTCCTCTGCAGAATGTAATATTTCTGCTCAACTAATCACAGCACACCATTCCACACACTGTAAACAGTAACAACCAATCACAGCGCACCATTGCACACACTGTAAACAGTAACAACCAAAGCACACCATTCCACGCACTCTAGACAGTAATGGCGGTGTTTTGAATATATCCGGCATCCTAGTTTTCCTCATCTACTTTGTGATAAACAAACTTATGGCTGCACAATAAATTGCATGGGATTGTCAAGTGCATCTCGTCAGTAAAGCTGATTCTGTGATAAATCTTGAACGAGCTGTGTTCAACCAAGTCTCTACATTTCTCACACACAACAACCTCCTTGACCGCAACCAATCTGGCTTCAGAAGTGGACATTCAACTGAGACTGCCTTGCTCTTAGCCGTTGAAGCCCTAAGACTGGCAAGAGCGGAATCCAAATCTTCAGTACTTATCTTGCTTGATCTGTCCGCTGCTTTTGACACGGTTAACCACCAGATCCTCCTATCAACCCTATTGGCAAAGGGCATCTCAGGAACCACACTTCAATGGTTTAATTCTTACCTATCAGATGGTCCTTCAAAATATTTTGGAGAGGTGAGGTGTCCAAGTCACAACATCTAACTACTGGGGTGCCTCAGGGCTCAGTTCTTTGACCACTTGTCTTCTCTGTCTACATGGCATCATTAGGTTCTGTCATTCAGAAGCATGGCTTTTCATACCACTGCTATGCTGATGACACTCAACTCTATCTCTCATTCCATCCTGATGATCCTACAATAGCTATTCGCATCTCAACTTGTCTAACAGACATTTCTTCCTGGATGATGGACCATCACCTTCAATTCAACCTTGCCAAGACAGAACTGCTTGTGATTCCAGCAAACCCATCGTTTCATCACAATTTCACCATCAAGTTAAGCACATCAACCATAACTCCTTCAAAAACAGCTAGAAGCCTTGGAGTTATGATTGATGATCAGCTGACTTTCTCAGACCACATTGCTAAAACTGTCTGATCCTGCAGATTTGCTTTATTCAACATTAAGAAGATCAAGCCCTTTCTTTCTAAACATTCTGCACAATTCCTTGTTCAAGCTCTTGTTCTGTCCAGGCTGGACTATTGCAATGCTCTCTTGGCAGGTCTTCCAGCCAATTCTATCAAACCTTTACAATTAATACATTTACATTCATTTTTAATGAATACACGTCACACCTCTGTTTATCAATTTTCACTGGCTTCCAATAGCGGCTCGCATAAAATTTAAGGCATTTATGTTTGCCTACAAAACTACCACTGGCTCTGCACCCATTTCCCTAAATTTGTTACTTCAGACTTATGTGCCTCTAGAAGCTTGCGTTCTGCAAGTGAACGTCGCTTGATTGTGCCATCCCAAAGAAGCACAAAGTCACTTTTACAGACTTTTAAATTAAATGTTCCCTCCTGGTGGAATGAACTCCCCAACTCAATCCGAGCAGTCCTTAGCCATCTTCAAGAATCGGCTTAAAACACAACTCTTCTATCTTTATTTGACCCTCTAACTTTAATACTCACTATTCTAATTCTATTCTTTAAAAAAATCTAACTACCTTTCTAATCTTTTTGTATTCTATTTTCTTTTCATTTATTATGCAATTGTGTGTGTGTGTGTGTGTGTGTATGTAAGACCTTTAACATTAGCTTGCTCTACTCTTTTATTCTATCTGTTTTCTTTTTATTTATTATATTATTTAAAAGCCCATGCTATGTGTACTGTGTTTGTTACATAACACAGAGACAGGATGGAAAGGCAAGGCGTTTTATTAACAAAGCACAAAAGTCAGGAAGTCACAGTGAATACAGGGCAACACAGGGGCGGACACAAGGCTGATGGCACAATGACACAGGGACCTAGGTGGGCAACGATGATGGTGCTTGCGTCGGTGAGGATCTCTCGAATCCCGGTGAGTGCGCGATCCTCGTGAAGGTGAACGAATAATCCAGAGAAGCGTAAAGATCCAAGACGAAGAAGACACAGGAAGACTCAGGCAGGAACTAGGACACAGGAAACAGGTACGGGAGCACACCAGGGAGAAACAACGATCTGACAACATGAAACACCAGTTACTGAACTTATATAGGACACAAACAATTGAAACCAGCTGGCGCTGCTGATCATCGCTGATCAGTGACCACGCCCATAGACACACACATAACAAACACGATAGACGAGAGAGAGAGTGAATTCATGAACCGTGACAGTGTTAAGCTAACTGAGACTTGTTATAGCACTTACATATATCATTGCTCTTTAATTTTTTTTGATTGCTTCCACTGTCCTCGTTTGTAAGTCGCTTTGGATAAGAGTCTATTAACTGAATAAATGTAAATCTCCATTATGTGCTTTCAAATTGAGCATCATTGAATACACAGAGCTGTGGATCAAGCTACGCAATATCACGTTCATTAAATGAATCGCATCCGATTATGAATACGATATTGCTTACCCTGTCAGTGTTTTTGTTAATGCCTTTTTTGTTTTGTTTATACAGCACATAGCACTAGTCAAAAAAATTAATGTAACGTGGCAAAGATGAATTCACTTTTGGAAGTTGAATGTAAGGAAAATGTTATTTTGGAATTTCTGTGGTTTAATGTGATTTTGTGAATTGTTGTTCATGTTCTTGTTCATGATGAAATTTACTTTTATTTCTGTAATTAACTTATAGCATTAACAAGAGGACCTTTTGAATTCATTTTGGAAGTGATGACTGATGAATGTATTTTTAGTCCAGTGCCTGTATATAAGATTAGTATTGACCAAGTTTAGAGGCTGTCATATGTCGATCAACTTTTTGTTGTTACACAATATTTTGTGTATTTTTAACAGTGTCAATTTGAAAAATAACTCCTATTGATTCAATGGATTTATTGCATTTAAAAACAAACAAATCATCATGGATTTATTGCATTTTAGATTTTTTTTATTATAATAAATCTTTGAAAATCACAATATGGATTTGAATTTTTAAAGAGCCAGTAAGTTGAAAATTCTAAGCTTCCTATCACTGTTTATAAATCCTGTACAACAGATTTAAATCCATCCAAGGTTAAAAAAACATTGTCATTTTGTCAAAATATCATTTTAAAATTACCTCAATTCTCAGAGATCCCCAAACGGTTCGCACGAAGCTGTTCAAAAGATTCAGTTTCCTTAAACCCCACCTTTCGGTAGCATACTGTGTTCTGATTGGTCAACTAACATGGTTTTGATTGGTTGTTCCGTACACAACTTCATGGTAAACAATGCGTTAGCATCTTTTTGGGGGTGAATTATGTCTTACTCCTCTCACCGCGAAGCAAACAGTAAAATAAAAAACTTGAAAAGTCTGGCTGCTTTTTCTTCTGTGTGTGTGTGTGTATTCAAGCCGCGCGCTTCAGTTTGAATCTGAATAGCGCGTTCAGCGCGGGGGCGTGGTCACATTAGATATAATGAAGGGAGACTTGAAAAACAGACATTGCGTTGTTTTCATATGGATTACTTTATCTCAGAATGTCAGTGATATTTTAGTTTTAATGTAAACATGCCAAGCTTTCTATAGATATCTATCTCATGTCTCTTCGTTGAGTATTCACGGAGTTACACTTCATTTTAATGACGTGTTTGTAAATGAAGATCAGTGCAGACAAAGGTTGCAGACAGCATACATACAAAAGGTTATTGTTGTACTCAGGCTTGGGAGGGTTACTTTAAAAATGTATTCCGTTACAGTTACTAATTACTTAATAAAAAAAGTATTCAGTAATGTAATCCAAGTACCACAATATGAAAGTAATGTAACTGATTACTTTTGGATTACTTCTGGATTACTTCAAGATCAAATATTATTTTTTTAAAACAACAACATTTATTAAGAATTTCACAGCCCTGAATTAATATATATGTAAAGGACTATACAGACGTCTAGAGCATGGTATTGGTATTACAGATTATTTTGTTATATTTTGAAGAAAATATAATAAGAAAGGAAATGTTTCTTCAACAGGAAAATAGAGAATACAAATTCATTTTTTTCAATGAAAATATAACATTTTTAGACAATGGAAAATGTTTCTTCAAAAGGAAAATAGAGAATACAAAATTATTATTTTTTTATCTTTGCAAATATAAAACTAATTTTTAAAAGTGCAAATGCTTCTTTAGATTGGATGTCGAATCCTTCGATGAAGAAAGTTTTTTCTTTGCTGAAAGGCACAGTTTGCACTGTTCAACGTTGTTTGCAATTTTTTCTTTTTAAACAAAATAGCAGCGGAATTTCCATGAAATGAACACGTTTTGCAGCAGTGATTCAATCTGCGTCGGAGGAGATTGTAGACAGCTGTTATTTGCGCATGCACCAGCGGGTGGCACACGTGACTCGCGTGAGTCATTAATCAAGCTGCGCTTAAATATAGTGTTATTATGCCAAAATACTGATTTATTTAGTTTTAAATGAAACCATTGTAATCCTGAAAGTATTCCCCCTTTTTTCAAAATGTAACTATAATCTGATTACTACGTTTTTTGACGTAACTGTAACGGGTTACAGTTACTGGATTTTTGTATCCTGATTACATAACGGCGTTACATGTATTCCGTTCATGTATTCCGTTACTCCCCAACCCTGGTTGTACTGCTCTGGTATGCTATCACACTATCACACCAACCAGAGCGTCTGTGTGGGGGGTGGGGCAGGTCTGAGTTCCGTTTCTCTCAAGACGGTAGGCGGAGATTATTATGCAAAGTTTTCTAGTGACGTACATAGACATGGGCAAAAGATTTGAAATCTATAACGACTTGTTTCAGCAATTCAGAGTCGACTCCTTACTTTAGAAGCCAATAACTTTATAAATCGTGTACTTTTTGGTTTAATTACTTTGCACATTGTTTACACTGATGGACAGCTACATCATACACTGAAATACAGCTAATTTTTGATTTCCCAACTGTGTGGCTCTTTAATGTTATTATAATCTAAAGATGATATGTGAAGGTTTGAAACAGATAATAGTGGTTTTCATTTTGCCACTTTGTTGGTAAAGAAAACACATTTGTACTGAGATGAATCTATATTGTTTTGGAACCAAACTCATCATATGAACATCAAAAATGGTTGATTCTGGACTGCTGAGCATTGTGAGTAGTAATAATCATTGTTTTTGGTATTATTAATTGTATTAATGTTTCATTTTCTCTCAGATTCTCTTCAGGGGAATCAGAGGAGTGTTGCTGTTATTCGCTGTGCTTGAGTTTATCATCTCCATCTGTTTGTCAGCATTTGCCTGTAAAGCCACTGGCTGCTGTTGTTCTCCTCAGGTGAGTAATCAGGGGTGTATTTCTCTCAGCTGTACCCCCCAGATATGTATATAAAATCGAAATACTAACTTTTAACCCTCTGGCCCTCTTCGGTCATTTTTGACCTAAAACATTTTATATTTTGAAATTCAAAAAATCGTAGCTTCACCGGAATGAGATGACAATTGGTGACTTTTGTAACATTCGCAATATGAACACATAAAAAATCATGGACATGACTTGGATATGTTAAAGAGTCCAAAAAAAAATAGTCATACTCACCTTCTTCGCGGTAAAAAATGACCGACATAGGAAATGAATGGGAAATACAAAAAAATGTGAAAAGTCAGTGAATCTTTTGGTGGTACAAACTACAAATCAGCCACTGGTCAGGAAAAAAGTGTGCAGCAATCAAGGGGTGACACTCAAGAATATCAGGAGTGCAAAATAGACACCAGTCAATAAATGGAAAAATACAAAAGGGGCTATCTCTAGGGCTGTAGTACTCGAGTCCGGTCTTGGACTCGAGTCCGGACTCAAGACATTTTTCTGTTGTCTCGGACTTGTCTCGGACTCGTTGAATTTGCACTCGGACTTGTCTCGGACTCGGCCATTGGACTCGCCAAGTCTTCTAGTTGGTCTCGACCGAGTCCAGCAAAAAAAAATAAAATAAAAAATGTCTCCTTCAAAACAAAACCACATTTGCATGATGTCGCGACTGAAACTGTGTGGAAAACGCTAGGCGCGCCGCTCTCCTTATTTCAGAAGCACTCTGTAATCTATGCTCGCGCTCCAGTGGCGTCTGCTGTTGCTGGGCAACCATGACCCGCTCTCCATGATGACGCTGAAGTTTCAGCAAAGAATAAATGGAATTCCAACACTTAAAATCACTTGCAGTAGCTCTGCTAATAGATTCATTTAAAAAATGACTATCCTTGTACAACTATGATCATCTGTTTCTCCATCTTGCCTTAGCTTTCAGTATTGTTCCGGGAAAGGATGTGCATGACCAGTGGTGCACTTACTGCGACCTGAAAAGTTTAGATGTTTCTAATTTAATTTTCTACCTGTTAGATTGTGTTTTATTTACGTCTACACCTAGATAGCCTTTTTTTTTTTAAATCAATAAACGCGTATTAATGTATAGCCTTATGCAACAATTAAATATGTAAATTTTAAAAACTTTATATATGACATTACATATTTACATTTTCATGTAACAGCCAGTATTTGTATCTGTAACAATCACAAAATTTTTCCTATCTGCATTCGGATACAACATCGTAGCCTACAGTTACTTGATAAGACTGTTATGACTTTGTATATATTTTTTCGTAGTTATCACCGAACAAGTATGTCGTGTTAAACTGAATTAATTATTAATTTCTAAAATAATATTTATCATGCAAGCAGAGAGATGTCATGACAAACGTGTCATAGTGATCATTTGAACACGACTGAATCCATTCAATGCGCACATTCTCATTACGCAGAACACTTTAAGCGAGTCTTAATGTTAATGAACTTCACTAAACAGATGTGTGTGTTCCGCGCAAACCAGCAAAAGGTAAAGATGCAAACATGTAGGACAAGTAGACAATGTATCCATATCTATGTTGATTATTAGCCTTCTTTTGAGAGAGAACTGATTTGGTTTTTGAGAGACTGAGACGCGCAGCGCGGCTGTTTGATTGGTGAGCGCGCTGTGCTTATTCCATTCATTCATATCATATGGTAGCCTAAGCTTTCAATATTTGCCTTTTAAATATATACAAATAATATAACGTGTAGCTATGATGTATTATTATAGGTAAAATTACTCTTGCAACGCTCTGATTTCTGAGAGATAAACAGAGAGGCGACAACAATGCGGTGTTTGATTTGCTCTCTTTTCACTCATAAAGTTTACATTCATTCACTTCTGGCGCTGATGCCCTGGCTCACCTGTTATCTAGCAAACACCAGACTGTGTCAGCTTCAGCCGAGTATTCAGGCAGAATTATTCCTTGTCCGTTATTCGTTTTTTAAGCCATTATCCTTGCCATTCCGAATAAGGTATTCGGCTTCAGGCACAACCCTAATTATTACATTACATAGGCCTATTTTATTTTTACATGCAACATAGATAAGGTCATATAGTAACAGCTCCACGCAATATTGTAATTCTAAAATTCACGTCGTACTTGCAAACACTTTGTATTCATTATGGTTAATGCATGCTGGAGTAGTCGATTGTTTCCGACAGTGCTCGACTAGTCTATGCAAACACTAGCACAGTATGACAAAAATTGCTGTATTTATGTGCGCATGCCCAGTAGAGCCAAACGTATCCATTCTAGCCTTGCTGCGCGCATTTGTCATATCCCGAGCTTTGCGTGTGTCTGTGAACTGTGCCAATTAGGCATAGTCATATACATTTTTGACCACAGATATAATGTCAACAAAAAATAAAGTACATAAAAATTATTTGACCTTACAGTTCCAAACTTTGTTTGTTTATCCAAGTTTAGCTCCCAGCGTCGGACTGGGGGTAAAACCAGTACTCATTAGCAAGGCCCCAAAGGAAGAGAGGGCCCTTGAAAAGTATGAATCTGAAATATATTTTATTTTACCTGGATATTTTCATGGGTGGGGGGCATGGGGGCCCATCAGGACTGCCTATGCATAGGGCCCAGGATCTTGTTTAACGCCCCTGTTAGCTTTAACCCTAATTATACACACTTGAACCTAATCAAGCTCTTACTAGACACACTAATCTTCCAGGTGTTTTAAGGCCAGTTGGAGCTAAACTTTTCAGGACATTGGCCCTTCAGGATGTAGTTTGGAGACCCCTGTCCTACAGAGTTGTTACTTTGCACATGCTTTTTGATCATTACAAATAATAATGTAAAATGATTTTCTTAGAATAGGAGATATGCTTTCTCTCGCATCACAAACATTATCAGTAGTTAAGTATGTGGTCTTGAATAGGACCCTTTTTTCACTCATTTGGACTCGGTCTTGGACTTGGACTCGAAACTTTTGGACTTGGACTTGACTTGGACTCGAACCTCTTTGGACTCGGTCTTGACTCGGTCTCGACTAGTCCTGGACTTGGACTTGACTTGGACTCGACAAAGCTGGACTTGACTACAGCTCTAGCTATCTCTCTCTCTCTCTCTCACACACACACACACATAGAAAGGAACCGGTAAGACTGCAAGAGAACACATTGTGAGAATATGTGAAATCAATAAATGAAAACAAAAAAATAAAAGGCTTGCTTTCTCTCTATCTCTCTCTCTCTCTTACACACACACACACACACAAATGAACCGGTAAGACTGCATCAGAATATTTTTTTTTCAAGTGATTGAAATAAAATCAATAAATCATAAATAAAAAAATTCTCTCTCTCTCAAACATTTAAGTACATTGAATAAAATATTAATTAATTACAAAATGTTTTTATAGTATTCTGAATGATCACTTTTCATTCTTTATTTTGTTAGAATTTTCAATTATCAAATACTGAGTAACAAAAATGGTTTCTGTGTGTTCCCTTTTAAACAAGATTTTAATGTTTGACAAATCATGTAAAACCTGATATTTATCTAACCAAAAATATCTAAACCTTGACAAAAAGTAATATTTTAGAATGTCTCTATATACATCTAAATGCAAATCATAAAAAAAAAATAAGAGATGAGGTCTAAAAAAAAACTATGGTAATCCAAAAGCCTCTGTATATCTCAATATAGGGTGTTGATACACAAGGTTACGCAACATTACACAAGTTTTTACTTTTTTAATGCCTCCAGATTGCCCAATTCTCACATCAAAAAATAGATTTTAAATGCTTTCACTCTATTTTAATGTGAACTATTGCATTTATTAAAAAATTGTAAATAAAGAGATAAAAAAAATATTAATTCTAATGGAGAAAATAGCTTATTAAAATTGTATAAATATTGCATAGTATCATAAAATTCCCTAAAAATCATATATAATAATAATAAAAAAATATTATTGAACAAAAATATATTACATTGGTTTTCCTTAAGAAAAAAAAAAGTGAGGGTGAGAGGGTTAAGGCTGTTGACACTTTACAAGAACAAACAAACACAACTGTAATTTTCTCTTACTGTCTGACTAGTTCAGATAAACTGACGACTTCGAGTAGCGGGTCAGGACAGCAATGTCTCAGTCCAGTAACTACTTGTTTATTAATCGTGAATAATATTTGATTCTGTAACAAAATACAAACTGGATTCCAATAAAGTTTGGACACTGTACAAATTGTGAGCAAAAAAGGAATGGAATAATTTACAAATCTCAAACTTATATTTTATTCACAATAGAATATAGATAACATATCAAATGTTAAAAGTGAGACATTTTTAAATGTCATGCCAAATATTGGCTCATTTTGGATTTCATGAGAGCTACAATTTCCAAAAAAGTTGGGACAGGTAGCAATAAGAGGCTGGAAAAGATACATGTACATATAAGGAACAGCTGGAGGACCAATTTGTAACTTATTAGGTCAATTGGGAACATGATTGGGTATAAAAAGAGCCTCTCAGAGTGACAGTGTCTCTCAGAAGTCAAGATGGGCAGAGTATCACCAATTCCCCCAATGCTGCAGCGAAAAATAGTGGAGTAATATCAAAAAGGAGTTTCCCAGAGAAAAATTTAAAATTTTCAAACAAGTTTGAAGTTATCATCATATACAGTGCATAATATCATCAAAAAATTTAGAGAATCTGGAACAATCTCTGTGTAAGGGTCAAGGCTGGAAAACCATACTGGATGCCCGTGATCTTCAGGCCCTTAGATGCACTGCATCACATACAGGAATAATACTGTAATGGAAATCACAACATGGGCTCAGGAATACTTCCAGAAAACATTGTCGGTGAACACAATACACCGTGCCATTCGCCGTTGCAAGCTGTTAATCTTGAGTACCTATAGAGTAGTACTGCATCCTTCATAACTCCAAAAAGTCTTTAGTTTTATTATGTTCATAAGAGAAAGATAGTCTGTAACGATTTTTCCCGGAAAAACACAACCGGCTGGAGGCGTGGCGTGTGGGCGGAGCTAAAGAATCACGAGCGCCAGTAGGCTTTTGCGTTGAGAGCGTTTGGAAGTTGTGACATTATCGTGAGGGAAAAACCATCATCCAAAACAAACCATGGCTTACAGTCAGATTCAACCGTTTATTTATGATCCAGAATCAGATCCCGAAGCTGAAACTGAACGAGAGCAGCAGCAGCAGCGACTCGCTCCGAGCGGGGCTCGAACCGGGGTCTCCGGCATGGGAGGGGACGCACTAACAAGGAGGCAGAGATATTTTAAGCAGTTTTACTCACCGCCTGCGGTTCCGACACACGTTGTGACCCTTTTTCGTTGGGATTGCATCATCCTTAAGAAATAAACGATATGCAAATCCGTTCTCAAACTGGGCCTGTTTTGTAAAACAAGCATCTTCGAAATGCAGGGAACAAACAAAAACAGCAGCAGCTGTTTTTGAAAAACTCAGTATGCATGAAACTCAGTATGCATGAAATAGCATTTCACCCCCCCTTTAACGATCTAAATGTAAAGTGTAAAGCGCACTGTGCAGGTGCACTCAGGGCATGTCCAAATCCATTTTTGCTATTTTAACGATAAAAGTTTTTTTTTTTTTGCAATTTTTAATATTTGGCATGTTTGTGTGCTGCTGTGCGTCCCTGTGTTTAATAAGCAGGGTGTACGCACGTTGTGCACCTGCCTATACTAACACGCTTTTCAAATAATAAAGAAAATACATTGCGCCACACTGTAGACCAGGTTTGAGTTGGTCTATGGTGCAGTCTATTATCAGCTCCTTAAAATAGCAATGCGCCAGCAATGCACCTGAACACACCTCTTTTTTAGACCAGCACGCCCATGGGCGCACAAATGGTGGCAAATGCATTTGTTAATTAGATGACGTGGCGCTGGACGGGAAAATGCGAACAGCGCCGGACTGAAACTAGCAAACACATGCGCTGTGCCTTGCGTCGCATTGCTTCGGGTGTATTATAGGGCCCTATAGGTAAAAAAAAGAAGCCATATCTAAACATGATCCAGAAGTGCAGGCGTTTTCTCTGGGTCAGTGCTCATTTAAAATGGACTGTGGCAAAGTAGAAAACTGTTCTGTGGTCAGACGAATCAAAATTTGAAGTTCTTTTTGGAAAACTGGGATGCCATGTCATCCGGACTAAAGAGGACAAGGACAACTCAAGTTATTATCAGCGCTCAGTTCAGAAGCCTGCATCTCTGATGGTATGGGGTTGCATGAGTGTGTGTGGCATGGGCAGCTTACACATCTGGAAAGGCACCATCAATGCTGAAAGATATATCCAAGCTCTAGAACAACATATGCTCCCCTCCAGATGTTGTCTCTTTCAGGGAAGACCTTGCATTTTCCAACATGGTAATGTCAGACCACATACTGCATCGATTACGACATCATGGCTGTGTAAAAGAAGGATCCGGGTACTGAAATGGCCAGCTGCAGTCCAGATCTTTCACCCATAGAAAACATTTGGCGCATCATAAAGAGGAAGATGTGACAACGAAGACCTAAGACAGCTGAGCAACTAGAAGCCTGTATTAGACAAGAATGGGACAACATTCTTATTCCTAAGCTAAAGTAACTTGTGTCCTCAGTCCCCAGACATTTGCAGACTGTTATAAAAAGAAGAGAGGATGCCACACAGTTGTATACATGGCTTTGTCCCAACTTTTTTAAGATGTGTTGATGCCATGAAATTTTAAATCAACTTATTTTTCCTATAAAATTAAACATTTTCTCAGTTTAAACATTTGATATGTCATATATGTTGTATTCTGAATAAAATATTGAAATTTGAAAATTCCACATCATTACATTCTGTTTTTATTCACAATTTGTTCAGTGTCCCAACTTCTTTGGAATCGGGTTTGTAAACAAATACAAAAATGAGTATAAAAATAACACAATAATTGACGTAAATCAACTAGTAAACTGATAGCTACTGGAAACCATTACACTGCAGCTTGAATTCAAACTGCTTACATTACTATACAAATGAACTCAAACACAAAACATATAAAAAGTGTGCTGATGTAGAAAACATCTCAAATCGCCTATGCACTGTTATAATATAACAGAGTCATTTTACTTTTAGATAAATATATACACATGATGAATGTGAAATGTCTCCAATAACAGGCACCTGCCGATAACACAGTCACATGTCATTTAGTGTAAACATCTGCATGTATAACACCGAACACAACAGTTACATGTAATCTATCAGTTACAGTTACTTGTAAACATATTCAGGTAGTTACATTGATTGTGTACCATGTCACCATATCATCACTTGGACACGAGCACCTCTCATACTGTTGCACCACACCCAAACTACATCTCCCATGAGTCTCTGCATCACTATCACCTTGCCACACCTGCACCTCATTCATCAGTTAATCTCCTTGCCACACCTGCACCTCATTCATCAGCTAATCTCCTTGCCACACCAATGCGAAGTCTTGTTTAGCCAGTCTGATATTTCCGAGCAGATTTCCCCTGTTTGTTATTCCTAGTGATGGCAAATGAGGCTTCCTGAACCACTGAGACCTCGCAGCCCATTGCTTCACTAAAAGGTTCATTACTTGAAGCTTCATTCATTATTGCTCACTAGTGACACCTAGCTACTGTGCAAAGAAATAGCAGACAAATAAAAACATACTGAATCAACGACCTGAGCAGACTTTTGTCCATTGCCTGGGTATCATATAAAATATGTTTCTCTGTCTGTCTGAATTTACTTGTGCAGAGACAACTATCACACACAGTTCATTCATTATTCATAAATTGTTTGGATAGTGACAGTAGGAACAACAAAAGTGAGACTGTGTTGATTGTAGTTATTGTGGTGGAGGGAGTGTAATAACGCAAATTGCAACAGAAAAGTGTGGGGTGGGAAAGGTTAAGAATTGTTTCTGGTGTGTTTTGTGCATTAAACTTACTAGTTTTAGTGCAGTGTTGTGCTTATGGGACTATGGATTTAGAGGAACAAACTGCAACACTGCAGTTTGGGGTGGGTGAAGGAAGAATCACACATTCTTTTTATTGAAGAACAGAATTTGTTCAAGTGTGTTAGGGCTTAGACGATTCCTCCTTTTGGACAGAACCTCTCCAGCCTTGGAAAAGGTCCTTTCGCATGGAACAGAGGATGCGGGGGAACATAAAAATGTCAGTGCCAGCTGGTATAAATGAGGATACAGATGTTTATGTTGAGCCCAATATACTAGTGGATCCTCAGATCTTGTGAGATTCACTTTGGATAAATATTGATTTGATTGATAATGATTGTTTGTTTGTAGTCTGTTCATGCTTGTGCAGTGCTGAATAATGCCTGAGCATGGAGGAGGTGTTATTGTTGTATGTCAGCTTCTTTAGTCACAGCAAGCATTTCACCTAGAAACATAAATGAATAGACATGAAATATAATACAGCCTTATAGTGAGTATTATTATTAGATCAAGACAGTAAAACAATAATAATACACATACCTTATTGTGACCAACCATTTCAAAAAACTCCCAGACGGGAGGATTTCCTCTTTCTTGCTGGCTCCATTACAAGGAAAAAGGAAGAGGTCACAAAAAGCAAACAAACCCAAAGGGCAATCCAAATCAAAAAGCAGTCCAGTCCAAATCCAAAAAAACCAAAGCAATCCAAAAAATCTTATCTAATTAATATAACAATACTATAATATAACTACTTTAATTCATAATAACAATATACTATAACTAATCTAACCTGATGTAATCTAATAATATACATCCCTAACACATATGTGACACAATAACGACGATGACACAATTATCTAACTCTAACTCTGACTCACTCACTCTACTACAACTGATTCATCTACTCCTGACAACACCCACAAGGTGGAGTGAGTTTCGAACCCCCTTTATCCGGAACCGACACTCCACACAAACCGAGGCCTCGTTTGTCATCAGTCACGTGATTTCCATGTCAACAAACACAAGTCTCGAATCGCGGCTTCATCTGGCACGCCCCTTTTTTCTCAACACAAGCTCCAACGCCTCGCTTCAAGTGTCACATCACTAGTTATTCCTGTGTTTGACCTTTGGACTGTGCTGCCTGCCCCGATCTCCGCTTGTTTCTGGTTTTGATTCTGGTTATCCTTGACACACCTGACGCCATTCCTGATTTCTGCCTGTCTGACCATTCTCTAAACAAATACTGCATTTGGATCTGAATGCCTCTGACTCTCTTCATAACAATATGTGTGCATGCATCACAATGTACACTTTGAATATATAATCCACTCATTTCCTTTCTAAACTATATAATACACAGCTGAACTCTCTCTGTTATCAAAAGCAAGTAATCTAAATGTAACTATTTTTTACTGGTAAAAGTAATGCATTATAAACAATAAACTTAATGTTACGCATTATAACGAATGACTGCAGAGGCGCAGACGTCCTGACTATTGTTTTTACATTTTACTGCACAATCTAATCCTTGCTGATGAAACGGCGCATGTTGCATTCCCAGATGAATGTTGTTTTAAACCCAAACTCATAACAATATGCAAAGATAGAGTGTTAGTGTCACGATCATTACATGGAGTGCCCATGAACTTTTGTAGAGGGCACTACAATCAGGACAATTCCACACTCACCACCAGATGTCACTTGGACTCTAGCACCTCTTATCTGTTGCACCACACCCTAACTACATTTCCCATTAGTCTCTGCATCACAATCACACTGCCACACCTGCACATCATTCCTCAATCAATCTCCTTGCCACACCTGCACCTCATTTACACACACATATAAGCAGCACACACACTCTCACTCACTGCGAAGTCTTGTTTAGACAGTCTGACATTTCCGAGCATTTTCCTTGTGTTGCCCTTCTGTTTCTCTTCTGTACCTGACCTTTGGATTGTTTATACCGACTCTGATTCTCTGCTGCCTGCCCCCGACATCTGCTTGTTCCTGTTATCCTGTTGAGTCAAGTCAGGTCACCATTGATCAGGTCCCCATTGATTTCCAAGAACTTGATCAGGTCCCCGTTGAATTCCTAGAACCTTGCCAGGTCACCGTTGATCAGGTCCCTGTTGATTTCCAAGAACTTGATCAGGTTCCCGTTGAATTCCAAGAACCTAGTCAGGTCACCGTTGATCAGGTCCCCGTTGATTTCCAAAAACCTAGTCAGGTCACCGTTGATCAGGTCCCCGTTGATTTCCAAGAACCTAGTCAGGTCACCGTTGATCAGGTCCCCGTTGATTTCCCGGAGTCTAGTCAGGTCACCGTTGACCATCCAGAGATGGGTCAAGTCACCTCTAACACCCAAGAGTCAAGTAAAACAACAGTTAAACTTCATGAGCCAAGACAAGTCACAGTTGATCCTCAGGAACCAAGTCAAGTCACCAATGATCCTTATGAGCAAAGTCAGGTCACCAATGATCTTCATGAGCACAGTCAAGTCATAGTTGATATTCATGAACTAAGTCAAGTCACAGTTGATCTTCATGAACCCAGTCAAATCACCACAGATCTACCAGAGCCTCGTCACATCTCAGAGCTCTCGTCCTATCCTGTCACGGCCAGGGAGGCCGTCAATGAGCTGTCATTCATTCCGGTCAGGGCTACGGGGACCATACACCAACTCTCTGTCTGTCCTGTCATGGCCACGGAGGCCAGCTACCATCTCATCACGGCCACGGAGGCCGCTATTATCCTGTTTATGTTCACTGTTTCAGTCCCACCTGATCAGACTTGCTTTCCTGTGCCATCAACTCTACTGTGGTGGTCGTCTGCTTCGCCCTGGTGGGCCTCTGTCATGTCTGTTCAACTATGGTGGTCGTCTGCTCCGCCCTGGTGGGCTTCTGTCCCCTCTTCTCAGCTGTGGTGGTCGTCTGCTTCACCCTGGTGGGCTCCAGCTCCACCTGCTCCACTCTGGTGGGCTCCCACGCCACCTGCTCTGCCTAGGCCCCGAGTTAGGCCCATGGCGGGTCCCTGTTTCCTCTGTCAGGCCAAGGAAGGGCCCTTGTTTCCCATGTCAGGTCCAGGAGAGACTCCTGATCTCCATGTTAGGCCTAGTTCTGCCTGCTCTGCCCCAGTCCTCGACCACTCCACTTCCTCATGGACCAGGCCCTCCGTCCCTCCCCCTGTCCCGCCTCCGCTCCACCGCCCTCCTAGATTGTTTTGAGCGTCTGGAAGCCGCTCCTTTGTGGGGGGGCTATGTCACGATCATTACATGGAGTGCCCATGAACTTTTGTAGAGGGCACTCCAATCAGGACAATTCCACACTCACCACCAGATGCCACTCTTATCTGTTGCACCACACCCTAACTACATTTCCCATTAGTCTCTGCATCACAATCACCCTGCCACACCTGCACATCATTCCTCAATCAATCTCCTTGCCACACCTAAGTAAGAAGGCATAAAGCAAGCATTTTTCTCCTAAAGGTGCAGTTTGCTCAAGTTCTTCCACCACAGCCTGTGATTTCAGGCCCAATCCTTTCCACGATCTCAACAGCCCAGATCTAAGAGAAACTTGAAACCCCAGTTAGATGTCTTATGCATATATTAAACCTGCATCACATATATCTAATTGTATCTAGCATTTATGAATTCACAATAGCATAATGCTAAGTTCTTTATTATTCAACATGGGCAAAATGTAACCGAGGATTTTTTTAAATTGAGTACTTGATTTGAAACGAGAAATCGTGACCCTGTTTTTTTGGTTTATCAAATATGCCCTTACTCTATGTTTCATCCCACAAAGCCCATGATAACTCAAGGGGCTAAAAGCAGCATCCTAGTGCGGATTAGTTTAAGGATTAATTAGCTTTATTTCAGTTACTTATTTTACTATATGGTTGTAAATGTAGGCTATTGACTGGAAAGTAAACCACTGTCACACTATTTGTGTCACAGTGTCTGGGTTGTGTTCCCTGGGTATCCACGAGATGTCCTCCTTTCCCACGGTGTCTGTCACTTCATTAACCTCATTCCTCAAGTCCCTGCCTAAATCATTGCACCCAGCTGTCACTGGTTATCAATCATTACACTCTGTCAATTTCCCATTAGCGTTTGTCTCTCCCTGTGTATTTAACTCAGTCTGTCTTAGTATGTGTCACAGAGCCCTTGTTAATTCATGTCCGTCATCTTGTCGTGCTCGTGCCCTGTGTCCTTGTTTGTTTATGTTTGGTTTGGTTTTGTCTGGTATCGACCCCTGCCTGGACTGTTAATTCTCTTTGGATTACCCCTTAAATAAAGACGTCCCTGCAATTGGATCTCTCATCGTGTATCCTTGTATCACCGGTCGTGACAATTAATTCTCCTGTTTTGTTTCTTTAACTACTTTTCCTTAGTTCCCTTGATTATTTCATTCTGTTCACCTGTGTTTGATAATTATCCTCATTTAGTCTGTGTATTTAAGCTGGTCTCTTTCAGTTCTTCCTGGCCAGTTAGTGATGTATGCTGCTTGTGTTTCCCCTCTGTGTCCTTGGATCTCTCTTTTCTCTTTTTCTTACACATTTATTGCAGAACTGTTTTTTACACATTCCTGATTCCAAAAGACATGTCCGAAGCATTTCTGTCTTTAGCTTTTTCTTATTCCTTTTTAAGTACAATAAGGTTTATAAACCTGTAATACTGATGTATTTCTGGTATCTCACAGTAAGAAGGCATAAAGCAAGCATTTTTTCCCCCCAAAGGTGCAGTTTGCTCAAGTTCTTCCACCACAGCCCTGTGATTTCAGGCCCAATCATTTCCACGATCTCAACAGCTCAGAGGTAAGAGAAACTTGAAACCCGTTAGATGTCTTATGCATATATTAAACCTGCATCACATATATTTAATTAAATCTATAATTTATGAATTCACAATAGCATTATGCTAAGTTCATTATTATTCGACATGGGCAAAATGTAACCGAGGATTTTTTTTAATTGAGTACTTGATTTGAAACGAGAATTCATGACCCTGTTTTGTGGGTTATCAAATATGCCCTTACTCTATGTTTCGTCCCATGAAGCCCATGACACCTCGAGGGGCTAGAAACAGCATCCTAGTGAGGATTAGTTTAAGGATTAATTAGCTTTATTTCAGTTACTTATTTTACTATGTGGTTGTAAATGTAGGCTATTGACTGGAAAGTAAACCACTGTCACACTATTTGTTCTCCTGTTTTGTTCTTGAACTACTTTTCCTTAGTTCCCTTGATTAGTTCATTCTGTTCACCTGTGTTTGATAATTATCCTCATTTAGTCTGTGAATTTAAGCTGCTCTCTTTCAGTTCTTCCTGGCCAGTTAGTGATGAATGCTGCTTGTGTTTCCCCTCTGTGTCCTTGGATCTCTCTTTTCTCTTTTTTTCTTGCACATTTATTGTAGAAATGTTTTTTGCACATTCCTGATTCCAAAAGACATGTCCGAAGCATTTCTGTCTTTAGCTTTTTCTTATTCCTTTTTAAGTACAATAAGGTTTATAAACCTGTAATACTGATGTATTTCTGGTATCTCACAGTAAGAAGGCATAAAGCAAGCATTTTTTCCCCCCAAAGGTGCAGTTTGCTCAAGTTCTTCCACCACAGCCCTGTGATTTCAGGCCCAATCATTTCCACGATCTCAACAGCTCAGAGGTAAGAGAAACTTGAAACACCAGTTTAGTTGCAATTTGAGTAAAATTAGTAAGGAAAAATTTAGTATTTGAATATAGGGACGAGTATCCATGCACTGGAAATATGTTGGGCACTCAGTAATGGGTGCAATAATTGTTAGGTAATATTACCAATAAAAATCAATCAATAAACTGATCATATCTCTGTTTTCTTGCAGATCCCTGTGGCCAGCAGCTCTTACTCTCATCATTTTGCAGACGCTCGTCCACAATACAGGCAATTCAAATAAGTGTTAAAAAGTGGACAGTTGTCCCACATGAAAGAAAAATATATGGAAATGTTTTGGAAAATATAATGCAGTTTATTACATAATACATTTCTATATATGGGAAACCAGCGCTTATATTTTTCAGTATTCTTTATTATATTCATGGATCATGTTTGGATGTTTTTTGATACATTTAAAAAAATACTGTTTTAATTTTACATGTAATAGCTATATGGAAACATTTTCTCTTTTAAAAGTTACAGCTGAACACATTCATAACTTTTATATATTTTCCTTATAATTGTGTAATTTTCTAGTGTGTAACAGAAATGAGTCGAACCAGACAAATTAAAGAGTCTATCAAAGCTGTGCGTTGAAACACGAGCTGAATTCCTCAGGAAGTCATAAATCAGTTCTAGTGCCACAAGAACCAAGCAAGATGACCAACCAACTTGTTCACACAACAGCTTTCAACATTAACACCACTAGAGCAATTATTTACAGTTTCAAGTCGAAGAAGAGATTGTCAAATTTGTTGTTCGTAATTGAAATGCAATGCTGGACATCACATGAAAACCCATCAGAACCAGACTGAAATTCCTAAGGGGGAAGGGCTTTAAACCTCTGTCTTCACAGAAAAGTCCTTTGCCAGAGAATGGCAAAGAAACTGCTTTTTGTACATATATATGGACAAGAATGAACTCAAAAAAACTTATAAATGAATCATTCCATTGCTTAACTCCATATTCATTTATGTGTAACCCACACATTTGACTATCATGTATAATCACTTATTGTGTATGTCTTTTGATAAATATAGGATACATAGTCATGTCTAGTATTGATATAATCAAATTTTCTTGTTTGATATTGTCCTGACAATCATTTATTTGTAAAATATATCATAATCATGTTATAGGAATCATGTCCAAAATTAGACCCTGTGAGACAAGAACCACATGCTTGGTAAGATAAACAAATGATTTATGATACCCCCAAGCCAAGACCATATCTGATTGGTCAAGGCAACATTTGAGGGGTGGCCAACAGGGAAGTTTAAATTCTTTGGACACCATGAAATTTGGCTTTTAGTTCTAGCATTGCTTGTGCTATCAGTCATGCCTTGCTTTCAGTCTGCTTTTTAGTCTCTGGTATTAGTCATGCCTGCTCTTAGCTTTGCTACCTAGCTTTAGCTTGTAGCTCCTAGCCATACTGTGTAGTCATCACTGTTCTTTGAGCGCGGTTCCAGCGTGCCTGCCTGCTGCTACTATGCCACGATGAGAAGGAACACAACCTAGTCTCGTCAAACTTTATTTCTTTTCTTTTCCGTTTGAGAGTTTCGTGTTCTGAGTTAAGTTTTGTAACGTCAAGTCTCCGACGCCTGACCTCGGGTACCCGTTCAACTTCGACCAGCGCACACGACTCTGCACTTTCAGCCAACGCCCAACAACCACGGGCTTCCCAAGACATCACTTCACTACTGAACTTCCAGCCAATCAGCGACACCGGGATACCCCTTTCAACGGGAGTCCCTTTCACAGCAAACGAAGGCAACGTATTCCCAGATATTTGTTGTGCTGGTGTATCTAATATAATTTTAACCTCACTGAGGAACTCAATGCGAGGGCTAATTACGTGATTGATGGTTGTTCATGTTTATGCAATTTAACGTATTGCTGTGAACTTATTCCATATTCCCATTCTCTTAAACTCATCTTTTCCTAACTTTCGACCTTCCTGCAACTTGTGTGAATGTGTGTGTGCGTGCGTTTATGTGTTAGATTAGTTTATATGTCTTAGATTTATCTAATAAAGCCTTATTCTTATTGAAAAGAGAAGTATCTTGTGTTTTGTGCTTAAAAGTTAATGTCTTAAACTGCCGATCTTGTTACTGCGCTAATTGGTAGTGTTTTCACTATAGTTTGGATATTAGTATCCAGCGCAGATTTGATGTTAAACGGCTCGTTCAGTGAATCGCAGTGATCAGCCGTGAAACAGTGGTTTTGTTCAAATTCCCTTTAAAATCTTAAATGATTCCCTTTGAGCTAAATTGACCTGTTTCCCTTACAAGTGCATATACCCGTTTCAGTATATGTGTGTATGCATACAAACAGTTTATCATATGTTTTTCTATATATTATGAAGAATATTATTGAATACATAAAGTCATTACAATACATAACTATATTTTCACATTTTTCAATATATGAAATCCAGTGATTCCTTATGAATACATTAAACATTTAAGTATATTGATTGTTAAAATACCAGACAACATATTTTGTGTGACGTGACACATGGGGTTTCCCAATGTTTAGTATCTCTAAAGTCCTTTTCAATTCAAATAAAAGAAAGAAAAAGAACTTGCCATGTCTTGGTGTACAACTAATGCATAAAATAGAAAATAAAATGGATAAATGCATCTCCGACAGTTTTGTCTGTGTAGCCTATAAGACCAGGCCTATGACGTTCACTAGAGGTTTTAACATATTCTGTTCTGTCCACTTCCGGTGACGTCAGAGCAATGGCAGGCACTTGAAAGTAAAGCTCCGTTGAATTTTTACAATAAATCCCGATTTGTATCATAAATTCAATTATATTAAGAGTTTGTCAGAATGACTACAGCAACGAGACACAATAATACTTCCAAAAATGAAAACCTGAGAGAAAGAGACGATAAGAAAAGAAAATCAAGAGGGGCATACATAAACAAGAATATCACTGACAAAAGTGGAGACCTTGGTTGAGGACTTAAAAAAACAAATAAATGGTATGGAGAGTAGAATTGTGGAGACGGAGGAACGAATTAGTACTGCTGAGGAGACTGGGATGAGACACGAAAGAGCGATATGATATCTACTGGAACGTGAGGCGGATCGCACAGGTAGATGCGAAGATTTGCAAAATAGACTTAGTCGGAATAATCTAAGAATATATCAAGTTCCAGAAGGCTGCGAAGGGGGAGAAACCAGGGCGGAATTTATTAAAGGTCTGCTCACCACAGCTCTACAGCTACCTCAGGACATGGATATAAAGATTGAAAGGGCACACGGGGCCCTTGCAGCCAAGACCCCGTCGCACCCCCGAGATTGATAATAGTGAGATTCCTGGACTATGTGGTTAAGGACGCAATCTTACGAAAAGCCTGGTCACAGAAACAGGTCCTTTACAACACGAAACGGATCTTCTTGGCAACGACTATTCGCCTTTGCAGAGGAAGAGAACGCAGGTACGAGACGTAATGAAACAGCTCAAAATGAAAGATGTGTGAGCTCAATGTATCTATCCAGCACAGATAAGGATCTACCTGGAGACGTGAGTAAAAACCTTTCCTACCCTGATGACCGTTTTGCTGAGTGGAAACCACTCTTGGAGGTGGCCGTGTTTCAAAACTGGCTGTGCGCACTTGGTGCACTTTTGATATCCCAGGGAGTCAACGTCACAACTCCCTGCTCTTCTCACATCCTGATTTGGCCTACGAGACAAGAACTTGGCCGAATGGATGTTTGGAAGTCTTGTTCGTGTACATAGTTCCTGTTTTTGTGTTTGTTTACTTTAATTTTCTACCCTTGACAGATAAAGGTTTTTTATTATTATTGTATATTACTGGAACATATACTGGTGACTAGAACCATGTGTATATATTTATCTAAACTAGAATATATATACCAATGTCTATACATAATTCAATTTGTGTCAGTTATAATGTGAAAGGACTGAGTAGCACAATTAAAAGAAATAAAATATTTAATCAGCTTAGAAAAATGCAATGCTCTATTGCACTGCTTCAAGAGACCCCCCTCTGATAGGGAATGGGTGGACCAAGTTAACAGTTCCTCATATAACAAGGGAAAGAGAAGAGGTGTTGCAATCATGTTTGCCAAGTCAGTTTTTTTAATATGGAGCAAGTATATATAGATAAAGAGGGAAGATACATCATGATAGTTGAAACAATTCCATGCAATAAAATCACTTTTCTTAATCTTTATGCACCTAACGAGGACTATCCACAATTTTTCAAGAACTTTTCCTCTCTTTTGGCACAGAAAGGTGAGGGAATGTATTTAATTGGTGGGGACTTTAACTGTGTATTAGATAGTTGTGTTGATAGGTTACCAAGAGAAAGGGGACCACAGTCAAAAAAAGTAAAAGCTCTTTTAGGAATAATGAGAGAATTAGGTTTAACAGATATTTGGCGTTATTTGCACTCCAAAGAGAATGATTTTATCAGAAGCATATAAAAAAATTGGTCAAACCGAAACAGACTGGATTTATTAATAAAAGATATGGAACAAAAATATTAAGAAGAGCTTTAAACTTACGACAAATTGGAAGAGACAGTAAAACACCTTTAATGCTTCTCAGCTTAGATGCTGAGAAAGCATTTGATAGGGTAGACTGGGTGTTTCTGGAACAGACTCTAAATTATATGGGGTTTCATGACACTTTTGTTAAGTGGGTAAAGATTTTTTTTAATAAAAATCCTAAATCAAGAGTTCGAGTAAATGGTAACTGGTCAGAGTTTTTTAATGCAGGTAGGGGAACTCTTCATGGAGATGCAATGTCTCCAGTCGTATTTGCTCTTAGTATTCAGCCATTAGCAGAGTTGATAAGGAGCAACCCCAGAATATAGGGGATATCAGATAAAGGAGGGAAGTGTCATAAAATATCGTTATACGCCGATGACGTACTATTATTCATTGAAAAACCTGTTTCATCTATCCCGGCCCTTTTAGAGTGTCTTAGAGATTATGGCTTAGTTTCTGGATATAGGGTAAATGCTGAGAAATCAGAAACAATGATGATTTCTGGACATTGGCCCACTCAGTTAGATAATGAAGTATCTTTTCGATGGTCTAGTAAGGGTTTCAGATACTTGGGTGTCCCACTTACACCCTAGCATCACAGTTATACTCTGCTAACTACTCACAGCTATGTGAGACCATAAGAAAAGACTTGGCGAGATGGGAGGCATTGCCTCTCTCCATGTTTGGAAGGATTGAAACAGTAAAAATGAACATATTGCCGAGGCTTCTCTTCCTATTTCAGTCTCTCCCTGTTTTGTTTCCATTCTCAGTTTAATAAAATAGAAAAATGGATTTCAATGTTTATTTGGCAAAACAAAAGACCAAGAATTAGACTTAAAATAGATTTGTCAAATGAGGACAGGGGGGTTTGAACCTTCCTAATCTTAGATATTATTATTGGGCTGCTCAGCTTAGGGCTATGGCTTCTTGGCTTGGCATTGATAAGGAGGAAGAATGGGTTAAATTTGAACAGAATTCACTTCCTGGAGTCTCTGTATGTCTCGTTTTTTTCCTGTGCCACTAGTGGGCTGGATGTGTTTTGTGGCCTAGCTGATCTCAGGTCAGCCAGGTATGTCATTTAACCCAGAGGAAACGCAGACACAGGTGTTGCTGATTTGGGAAGCAAACAGTTTTCGACTGTGCTTTTGTGTCTTGCCTTGATAGTGAAGAATAAGGTTTGTTTTTTAGTTTTTTGGTTATGTATTATGAGTCAAGATATTGCCGCTGTATGATATATGGAGGAAAATAAATCTTCTAGATAATAGTAACATAACTGAACTCTCCGTTTGTATTATGTGAGGACGCAAGGGCACACGTCTAAACTTAATCCGTTTTATTAGCAACCAGTACTAGACTTCGTTTAGGACTAAGTACAATTTAGGTCGAAAACTGCTTCAGCTTGGATAATCGTTACTCGTGAGGACCTGTTATATTGTGGATTAACGGTGTTCATTTGGAAATCACGGATGTGAGGTGGGCAAATGTTTGGAGTTGCCGATTGCTGAAAGGAGCTGCACCGGAGGAGAAAGGGGTCACCGGAATACCAGCATCATCACAGAATACCAGGGACATCATTCATAAAGCCGGCCAACGCTCTATTGGGGTATGTGGTGATCAGCGCTGATATTATGAATGGCCATGGTAATTTGTTTGCACACATTCGCGTAAAACCAATGCATTGGTAGCAAGCTCACAACCATCTAAAAATAACTGCGCGTCTAGACGAGTTGTTGCGCAACACAAAACTATTTGCGGAATAATAAGCCAACTTTTGCATGGTCATTATGGCCGAAAAGGAAAAAGGTCAACTTGGACTTGAGACTGAACTTTGAACTTTGGCATATTTCAAAGTCCACAGAAAAACAAGCACTTAAGAAAAGGAAAGAAAGTCTAAATTTAGTAAACTGTCGAACGCCAAAACATCTATTGCTAAATTGATGGATGATAAAGAGCATGTAAGTGAGGTTGAAAATGAATTTAACATGTTCAATAAGTTGTGTGACGAGATAAAGCATGTACATACATCTTTATTGGGTTTATTGCCTACTGATGAAGCGAACAAACATGAAATATGGTACCAAGCTAAAATGTTGAATTTTAATGACTTTTTTTGTGGGTACAAAACAATGGTTGTATGACACTAAAGCTTGTTCAATTACTAAAGTGGATGATGATCATGATGATTTGCTGGGTCAAATTGAAATTCAAACTGTTGATGTCAATGCTGTAAATGGAAATGAGGTTGATGCCAGCAATGGAAGGAGTGCTGCTGGTGAAAGGAATGAGGAAGAGGATGATCAGATTCAACATCAAGACAGCATTTCAAACGTGCAGTCAAGGCACCATGGCTCAAGTAGCAGATCCTCCAGTAGCAGATCTTCCACTTCTTCAGCCAGACAGTCTAAAAAGAAGACTTCAGAAAGACGCAGGCTTTCATGAAGAGTACAAAAACTTTCTTGCTGATGTCATTAGCAATGGCTATGCTGAAGAAGTGCCGAAGCATCAAATGGAAACGCCAACAGGGAAGGTGTGGTATATCCCGCACCATGGCGTGTACCATCCACGGAAAGGAAGGTTACGAGTGGTGTTTGACTGTGGAGCAGAGTACAAAGGGATCTCACTCAACAGTCAGCTCTTGCAAGGACCAAACCTCACCAGCTCATTGGTTGGAGTTCTTATGAGGTTTAGACAGGAACAGGTGGCCATAATGGCGGATATAAAGGCTATGTTCCACCAGGTTAAGATGGCAGAGAAACACAGGGACTACTTAAGATTCTTATGGTGGCCTCAAGGTAACCTGGAGCAAGGTCTTGTAGAGCATCGCATGACTGTCCATTTATTTGGAGCTGTTTCATCACCCAGTGTTGCCTGCCTTGCTCTTAGAAAAACTGCTGAAGACAATAATGTCAACTTTCCAACAGAAGTGATTGAAACGGTCAACCGAAACTTCATATGGATGATTTACTGAAGAGTTTACCCTCTGAAGAAGATGCAGTCACCATGGTTAAAAACCTTATAACCATTTGCGGCAGAGGAGGGTTTACCCTCACTCAATGGATTAGTAATAGTCGAAGAGTACTGCAAAGCCTCCCAGAGGATCTCAAGTCCAATAACTGGACAGGGATAAGCTGCCGTTGGACAGAGCTTTGGTTTTAGAGTGGTGTATCGAGACTGGTATGTCATTTAACCCAGAGGAAACGCAGACACAGGTGTTGCTGATTTGGGAAGCAAACAGTTTTCGACTGTGCTTTTGTGTCTTGCCTTGATAGTGAAGAATACGGTTTGTTGTTTTGGTTATGTATTATGAGTCAAGATATTACAGCTGTATGATATATGGAGGAAAATAAATCTGCTAGATAATAGTAACATGAACTACTGAACTCTCCGTTTGTATTATGTGAGGATGCAAGGGCACACGTCTAAACTTAATCCGTTTTATTAGCAACCAGTACTAGACTTCGTCTCTTTGACAGTTCTGCCATTCATGGACTTGCAAGCACAGAAAAGAATGAAGAAAACAAGTATATGGATACAGCACACTGTCAAAATTTATTATTAAAGGTAACCCAGATTTCCTCCCTTCTATATGGCATAGTGCCTTTAGTAGATGGGAAAAGAATGGTTTACATTGAGATCGAATGATCTCTTTAGGTGTTTACAATTACGACGCTATATTACAATCCATAAACACTGGGACATCATAAATAGACTTAATATATGTTAATGCTTGAACAATGCAGTGAATGTGCTGGTATGTGGTGTATTCTTTGAAGTGCTGTCAAGGATTTGTGTATTTATTTGAACTTTAACTGTTGTTATTGTTTTTTTTTGCTGTTGTTATTTATTTATTTTTAATATATAAAAAAGAAAAAAGTTCAATAAAAACACAGTAAAAAAAAACATATTCTGTTCAATGACATTGTTAACTGACTTTATTTATAACATCTGCTGCTTTGCTTCTGTGACATCAGCCATAAACTTTGTTTTTGTCATTTACATTAGATATATTTGTGTCAGTACATTAATGGCATATTTGAGCAACATTAGTAAACTGTGTAAATATAAAGAAATGCCATATCACATCCATAATCATGTTTTATTATGATATGAAACATCCCATTTTTATTTCAATGTTTTTTTTTTTAATTTTGCAAGAATTTTGTGACACTAAACTTTTTGTTAGTTTTGATAGCAAGTGATTTTAAAAGTAGGATGGCTCGCTTTTTAGAAGATGACTGATAATTTTACTCAAATCCATAGTTTATTCTTACTTTTGGAAACCTAATTATTTTATATTTATTATTGTTATTTCTGTTGTTTTTAGAAGTTGTAACTTTGATAATAGTCGGTAGAAAATATAACTACACACAAAGTGTTTGTTCACAGAATAATTACACATTATTAAATAAAAAAACCCCCACATGAACCTCAATTTCAGACTAAATTTTTTTTTTCTTTGTGCTCATTCTCAAGCATAGACATTTGGATATTAGCAAAGCTTTTTTATATTAATGGATTAATTAAGGGACAATTTAAAGCTGCATTACAGTTTTATTTAAATTATTTATTTGTTATTATTATTATATATTATTATTATTGTTATTATTTATGCTTGCAAAACCCTCTCCAGACTGTTTGGCCCTTACACGCACACACACACACACACACACACACACACACACACACACACACACACATCATTCTTTATCAATGCTCATTTTAGTGTGTGCATAATATAGAACAAAGCTAAAAGTAGACTCCGAAAGACGGTGAATATCTAACCATCCAGTAATGATTGTTGTTTAGGTCTAGTACAGCAGCAGTAAACATTATATATCCTCCCTGCACAACTCTCCAGTCACTTATTTTCGTGATGATGCGCTCAACAGGATATGAGGCAATCACAGCTGTCTAGAGTCAGGATGGACCAATCACAGCCTCTTGGTTTCAGGGTGAACCAATCACAGCAGCTTGGTGTCAGGATGGACCAATCACAGTCGAGATGGTGCTAATCAGAGCGTTTACTGGGGTTCACGTGTAAATCGAAACCAACAATTCATCTTGTGATAAAAGCGCATTTCTGATCGCTGCAAATCAAAGCTTCTGTCTTTTATCTATCGGTAAGTGGTTTCTTATATTCTACACTGGAAGTTCCTGTCGTAAAGTCAAATTCAACATAATAAAGCTTCTGATTCTTATGTCTTATATGATGCTGTCATATAAAAGTCACGATATTAAGATGTGCGTTTGGGAGACTGAACTCGAGTTGTGAGCTGTTTACTCGAGAAGTCAGAAACATACCCTGTCAACACACCCATGTGGGGCCCATAAGGGATGGATACGGGCTGGTGAGTGGGCCCCATCTGGGCTGCCCAGATGGGGCCCAGTTAATTTTGTCCGGGGGTTCCATGGTGGCCCCATGTGGGCAAGCCCAGATGGGCTGAAGGTGGGCTTCACATGGGCCCTAGCTAAAACCTACTTGGGCATCCCAGGTTTCTCCCATCTGGGGCCCACACTAGCTGGGCCCCATGTGGGCTGATTATGGGTCCCTGCTATTATACCCATATGGGTAATAACCATTATTATTATTATTATTTTTGGGGAATTGGAATTTGAACAAATTCAAATTTTCATTCTTATTTTAGTCAGTCCATACAGTTCTTTAACAATTGTAAGATGTTAATATTTTTGTTACACAGCCAATATCCCAGAGTCTGGTGGACCCACCACATTATTAGGCTTTTAAATCAATACAGCCACAACAATTTATGTAAAAATAGTTTACAGATGTTTACTTTAGCTCAATATTACCAATGGTATATACATAATTTATGGTTCTTATTCGCCATTTACCCCTGTGAGATAACAATTATGATCATATGATAGTTTTTTTTTGTGTGTGAGAAAACATGGAAATTCAATTATAAAAAAAAAAAAAAAAAAAATAGAAACAAGATTTTTTATCATTATTGGTGCTCATTTCTTAGAACTTTATTTAGAACAGGTGCAAGTGCTTGAAATGTAACAATTTTGTTACTTTGTGTGTGAATAGCAGGTGCAGAAAAAAAAACATTCGCGCACACAGACAAGACACAGCAGGCCCAGTTAGGAGGAGGACACAGTTAATAAATAGCGTAACTTTTTCTTTTAGCAAACATTGAAAATGGGTCTCACAGACCCGAACACCTTGGGTTAAACAAGCTAAAATAACAAGGATACCAGTAATATAATTAATTACATTTTATTTAAGTAAAATTTATGACAACATGCTTTTGCACAGTGTTCCCTCACTGTCACAAACAGAATTAGTTTCTTTCCACCTCAAACGAGCCTGAAGCCTGAAGTCCTTGTTGAGGGGTTGACTGTCGGGCCTGTCTATTACCCCCCCGGTCCCTAGCACCAATGAGCCACTTGGAGACCGCCTTCTCGGCATCTTTACGGGTGATTTGGCTGGTCATGGCGTTTTCCTTTAAGCCTCCTTCAAGAAACAAATATAACGGTGACTTAATTCATATGTGCCAACACAACACTCAGCCAGGACTGTAGACAACTATGTTAAAAAAAGAGCTATATAAATTAAGATTATTATTAGAAATAACACTCTTGAACACACAAGCTAAGCAACTGAGAGACATGTGCGAACACACTGCTCAGCCAGGACAACAAACGCTTCATTCACAATATTTAAAATTGACATGTTTATAACGTTAGGGTATTGTGACACCTTTCTATTATGGGTACAACTTAAAACATTATCCACATGCACACCTACCATATATTACTTCATACAGTTTTAAGGCCTTGAACTCTCTCTTCCAATTTCGGCCCACAAAGTTATACTGCCTGGATAGGCCATGGTCTAGGAGAAAAGTCATCATCCTTTTTGTGGCCTCGTCAACAGTCCCCCCTCCTATGTCAGTCACAGCTGCAACCTGAGGGGGAACAAAGGCAATACAAAGCAAATTTATCTACAGTATATTGCTCACTGGAGTAAACCACTCAACATGAAAGAACTGCCAGAAGCATGGGTGTGAGCTAGGTGTGGAACGGTACATGTATTCGTATTGAATCGAAATGGTAGGGGCATCACTACATTGATTAAAAAATAAAAATCAAATGTTTTTAATGGTAGTATTATTTTATACAGAAATAAAGTATTTATAATTCAGATGAGAATAAAGTTAGTGTTAATTAAAATGAAGGAAAACAAATATATTGATCTGAAATATAGCAAATGAACTTTAAATTCATTCAGATACAATTACCAAACATATCTCAAGGTATTTTTTGTCTCTTTATTAATTTAATAAACTAATTATCTAAAACTTGTCAAAAAGTTGTGAGCACACTTGGGAAGTTTCAGATCAAATTCACTGCAAGCCCCCCAATAAAATTTAATTGAGTTGCACTACTCTTCGTTTTCAGAATCATGTGCCAACAAATCATCAATCATAGACTCCTTTTCAAGGAGACGCAAATGTTCCTCCACTTTCGCTGATATTTTCCTCCTTTTAGTTCTTTCTGAACACTCCATTATTCTATATTAAAAAATAGAAAATAAAAAAAAGCATTTTAGTTTTTAGCTATGATTACAGGGGATCGGGAATGACAAACTCTAGAGTACAATTGCAAATCATATAGTTTGGTAAGCTGGTATTAATGTGGCTGATTCTACCATCTGTTCTTAGTAGCCTTCAATTTGATAAGTAAACTATTTGAAAGATAGCATTTATCTCTCTGTTAAGGCCGAACCCTTTACTATCGTGTTTCAATTGATTTCGATTAATATGCGCGAGGGAGAGAGAGCCAGACAGCGCTCGTGCTGTTTGAAGACCGCAAGAGTGTGCGCGCGCGCGGCCAGGCGGGGCTCTCTCTCTGCTCGATCGTGTTTGAGGACGGTGAGAGTGTGCGCTCGCGGCCGGGCGTGGCTCTCTCTCTCTCTGCTCGTTCTTATTTTCGCCCAGCAGTCATTCACCGATCAAATGGCGGGACAAATGTTTTTGCTATGGCGGCCGCGAAAAAATGTAGGAAAACCCCTGTATCAGTCGGCCTTTGTAGCTAAAGTGCATGGCAATATGTAACTTAGGAAAGCACTGTAGATTAATCCACAATATTAAACGACGCATTAAACAATTCACACGTCGCCTTAATGTAACAGACAAATAAACATATTTATTTAGATAAATGAGTCCCTTATTACTATGGAAAACCCTTCCACGTCGCTATTTGTTCCATTTAAGAGGTGAATTCGTAGTGCAGCCGTTAAACTCCGCTTCTCTGCGTGCTCCCGCGGCCATGGTATGCAAATCCAGGCGGCAATGAGTGCCTTGGCACAACACCCTAGCCGATAAAACATTGCTGACAATCAAATGGACTTTCATCAGTGTTTTTGCTTTAACTGTAAATGCAACAAGTGCAAACATTAAAATGCCACCAGATGGTAAAAGCGGAGAAATGGACATTTTAGAGGGTTTTTTTTTAACAGCTTGCTAACTGCCCGTTCGACTGCCTTGCTAACAAGTTCGCAATCAAATCCTTCTAAACAATATATTCAAATCAACCACTCAAAATAAGCTATGCATGATATTTACTTGATAAATTAAACTCTCTGTTCAACGCATGCTTAACCAGGTTTAATTGTTTACATTCGCGAAAAGCTAGTCCCTGGCCTCTTAACTAATACTTTCCAAAAAAGCTTTTGGTTAACATACATCATACTGTAAAATCATCCCCTGTTTATTATACATTGAAGCAGAGTCTTACCTGTCTTTTGTCCAGTCGACACCGTAATGGATCCTTAACGGACAGCAGACTCAAGGCGGCAAAATTGTTGCTGGGCAAACTTCTTTCGCTCAGTGATGGGGGTGGAGCTTTCCGGATGTGCGCTGCACACAGTGCGCACTGCTTAGGTTTGAACATTTTGTGCAACCTGCTGTGGCAAACTTGTCTGTTGAAAGTTGTATAGTGCTTCAGACCACTATTAAATTGCTATGGCTTCTAAATAGCTTAATAGTCTAATAATATTCATATAAAAAGTGACCCTAGCCTAGTGGCTATTGTTAAAAAAAGCATCCATGTCTGACATAATTAATTTTGAATATATATATAAAAACATAATATCTTGTGGAGCCCTAGCTGGAGCCCACTGAGTTTAGCCCATCTACTGCCCATGTGGGGCCCAACAACAAAGCCCACTCTGAGCCCATGCCCAGCCAAAGCCCAACTAGCCCAAGTGAGGCCCATGTGGGCCCCAAGTGGACGTGTTTGCAGGGTACCGTGGCCGGGAAGTGCAAAACAACATTACAAAGTGTGAAACACTTTTACAAAGCTTGAGACAAATTTACATGTTGGAATACATTTTTACCAATCATTAAACACAATTACATGGGGAAAACACTTTTACCAAGGACGAAACAAATTTACATTTTAGAAAAAAAAATTAACAAGACGCAAAACACTTTTACCAGTCCCGAAACAAATTTACAATGACAGATTCTTCACGGAAAGGGAATGTACCACACACCGGAAGTGACGCGGTGAAAGGTGTTGTTGTTGTTAACGAGCGCGGTAAATTCGTGTTCTGGCTTAACGTTTATGGTGATCGAACATGGACTGCGAACGAAGGATGTTTTGCCCGTTTTGTGGAAAAACAAATGAGCAATTTAACGCGGTTTTGCTTTGTGTGTGGTCGGTGTTTGGAGTTCCTTAAGGACGCGGACCAGACGGAAACACCGGGGACGTCTCGACAGCCGGACAGTGCTAAGCAAAGTAAGTTGTTATTTGTTTGTTTTTTAGTGTAGCAAAATGCTAGTTATCTGAGGCAATGTGAATAAAAATCAGTAATGCTAATGATAATTTTTTGAGATGTTTTGAAACGGAACTCTGTCAATTTCAGCAGAACAACCATGCCCATCATATAGACAGTTCATGGAGTACAGAAGCTCGAAGTCAAAAGAACGGCAGTCTTTTAACTATGGGCCAAAAGGAAGATTTAAGCCTAAAGAAAGAAAACACGTCCAGGTAAATTGTACTGACGGTCCTATACAATTTTGCAATGCTCTATATGTATTTGTGTATTTTTATATTACCTATGTATACATTAATTATATATCTTTGTTATTTTACTAGATAAATGTAGGATTGATGGTGCCACATGGAACTGATGGAACCGATTTAAAACCTCTAAGAGGAAAAACACTCCCGTTATTTACAGACCCGGAGGTAGCAGCACCTGAACTACTGAAACAAGCTGTACAGAAAATGAGAACATTTAACAAGGAAATGCACGAAGGACCTTCCGTCCTTTTGTATCCAGACTGCTCAGAGGTGGTCCATGTGCCTGGGTCAGAAAGGCCATTCAAATTGGCAGAATATAAAAAGGAAATAGGAAAGGCATATTCCAGGATCACTTTTTTCATTTGCCTAGAAAAACACTATAAAAGAGGTTAGTGGATCTCATAATTCAATATTTTTACATATTTTGATACTCTGCTGGATGATAGATAATGTTTGTTTGGTTTTATTTTTTTTCAGTGGATGATACCTCAGACTCTGATTCTAAAATTGTTATCACAACAAGGAGCACAGCTGAATTCAATCGAGCTGACACTTTGGTACATCAGTTATTTAAAAAAATATATATAGTTGTGTATGTTTGTATTTATTTATGAGATTTTACGCACACAATCTTTGTCCTGGTCAATAATTTAGTGGAAAATGGTTTGTTTTGATTATTTTGCAGTAACTATTATACAGCAACACAGGAAACCATTCAGCATTGAAGTACGTGGTAATGGAACAATAATGGAAGCTGTTTTGAATTTATGAATTTTATCTGTTTCCTCTCAGGTTTTTGAACCACAAAATCGAAGTACTCCCAAACTCAAGCTGGAAGATGAAAGGTAGGTGTTGCACACTTGTACAAAAAGGAAATTTCAGGCGTGCATGGGTTGAAATTATTTATTTACTTCTTGACTTGATCTTATTGGGCTACAGTGCTTTTACTACCAGGTAAAGGGCAAATTGAAAATAAATTTCATTTAACTCTCAGAATTGTGATAAAACTACAAGCAGATATTTCACTCCTTATACACATTATACATTTATATTGCTGTTTTGGAAATGTTTTATCACTTTTGTTCACCTGGAAATAAAGCAAGATTGCACATAAGCTCAACGTTGCTACAGGCTGTTTCTGTAACTGACTGAGGTGCCTCCTCACTCCCTAACTAAAGGACCCACAGCTGCTTGGATGAGCTTTACTTAATTCACCTGCAAGAGCTTATTGGTGTGTCCTAAAAACATAACAATAAGCTCTTGCAGGTGAATAAACACAAATGACAAATTAGCCAAACCTTAAAAAAAAAAATGAGAATGAAGTGGGGGATATATATATGTATATATAATATTATTTATTTTATTTTTATTTTTTTTCTAGTGGTAATCAACCAATAGGAATCTTGGTGTATACATTATTTGTACATGATTTGACTGTAGGCCCAAAGGACACCTGCTGGTTTTAAGATTGTCTCTCTTTTCATCCATTTGACTTGCTGACGAAGGCTAGATACCAAATTTCATGAGAGTCCTTTTAAATAATCGATCTTTAAGTTGTTGATGTGATCAGAGAATTCACTCTGATGAACTTCAAACAGGAAAGACTGTATGTGTAATGTGATTTATAAAATAATAATCTTTTTTTTTTTAAATAAATCTTTCTGTTCCCTATAATGCAACCTTTTACTCAAAACTATATTATAGCCTTTATCATGGAGCTAATCATTTGTATGTTTTATCATGTTTCAGAGATGCACCAGGACATCCATCAACAATTCAGCCAGGACAGGTAATAAGGCAGACTGGCACCAAGACATTTCTTGCTTTCAGTGTTGTTGTTACAGATATTTTAATCTTTTTTTTTTTTTTTAGATAGTTATATCTGATGATGAGGATCTGGAACCACCTGAAAAAAATCCAGAAAAAACGTCTTGCTACAGGTAAATAAAAAAAAAAAAAAAAAAATCATAATTTAACTTTATTTAACTGATTTCACGGGGAGTACATTTTTGTTTGTAAGATGTTATAACATGGAATTGATAATTTCTCAACAGTAAATACACAGACCTGTATTCACCAAATGTTGAGCAAGAGGATGAAGAGCTGGTTGCTGTCAATGTGCAGAATTTCCAACACACAACAATGTAATATGACAGCTTTTGACTATAGCACTCCTGTTTTTTCCCTGTACAATAGTTCTGGTATATCTGGAATATCCACAAAGTAAGTAACTTTTTATCATTACAGGGAGGAGACAGACATTACATTATCTGACATCATAGCAAACCTGTCACTTCCTATTGATCATAAAAGAATCAGCCGGTTCAACATCTCAAGGGCAAATGTTTGGGATGGGGCAGTCAGAGGTTTCAAGCGTGCAACATATTCAGAAACCTGTGACATGCTGGTCAAATTTACTGATGATACTGGTGTTCTGGAAGAGGGAATTGACACTGGTGGTCCAAGACGAGAGTTTTTAACTCTACTAATGAAACATCTAAAAGACCGGCCCATTTTTGATGGACCAGAAGGACATCGATTCTTGGTCTACAATGCAAAGGGTATGCATATTTGTTAGATGTGTATTATAGGCTACTAATGGTTTGTTAATGATCATTGACCATATATATCACATGACATATGCTTGTATATTACAGTATATAATGCATTGTTTGTTTTAATTTTGCAATATGAATTCATTCACAGCTGTTAGGGAGGATGAATACTACCTGGCAGGAAAGATGATTGCGGTGTCAGTTGTGCATGGAGGTCCAGGACCCCATTTCCTGTCGAAAGATCTTGTACATTATCTTGCAGGCCAGCCTTCATTTAAAGCACCAGTTAATTTAATAACTGATGAAGAAATAGGGAAAGCTTTGCAAGAGGTCAGAATAGCATAAGGCTATGGGATAGTAGGGCAGAGTTTTACATAGTTCCTGCAGTGTTTTGAGACAGTGTTTACTTCCTATATCCAGTACAGAATTTAATTAATTTATTCATTTTTGATGGTGTAAGATTACACTATGCTGTGTATGTATCTCTCAAAAAAAAAAATAGGCAAAGAGATAGTGCTAACAGTTACTAACTGGGGTGTTTATGCCCCTTTTCATCTTTTTCAGATTGAGAATGCTGCTTCATTGGATGCTCTGCACGAATGTATGATGAGACACAGTACAATGTTACAGACAGCAGGTTGTCTGAGACACTTGGCTACTGTAGAAGAAAAGAGAGAAATTGTTTCAGACTACCTCCAGTGGTATATTATTGACCGCAACTCATCTGTAATTGACAGGTAAGATGATATTTGTAGTGATGAGATTTTCTTCTTTTTTACAGCAGCCGGTGTCATTCCAGTCTTAGTTTGTAACAATTAATTTTAACGTGCAATGTAAAAATAGGGCTCTTTTAAATCAGTTTTCAACATAACCCCCCCCCCCCCCCCCACACACACACACACACATACATACACACACACAAATGTACGTTTGTTAAGGTGGATAGTAATTGTAGAGAAAATAATATTTAACAGTTTAATTTAAATTCAGTTGCCACTACACAGCACTGAAACAATGTGTGTGTTCACTCTGTAGATTCAGGGAGGGTCTTTCAACCCTGGGGTTTTTGACTGCACTACAGCAACACCCTACTTTGCTGGCCCCTGCCCTGTGCCACTCTGAAAAGCAACTCACTGCTTTTGATCTTGAGAGACTCTTCAAACCTGACCTCAGTCCTTCGGGGAGTAATCGAAGACTTAAAGAAAGTCAAACCATGGGCTACTGGGCAGACTATCTAGTTTTAGTTTTTATAACTAGTTAAGAAAACACATGGCAATCAAAGTTGCAAGCAGCATTTATCGGGGTTCAAGCATTGCCAGCCCTTAAGCACATAAGCATCAAAAGACATTACGTTTTATTTAGCAATAATGTAACCACCTAAATCACAGAAGGAAAAGGCCATTACAGGCAATTTACCATAGCCATTTGAAAGTTGACGATGATTGATGAATTTTGCATGCTGCTTTAGAATTGTATGTCTCATATGCTCACCAATTTTGGTGAAGTTCTGAGTTTTCATTTAGGATTTATAGGCTTTTGAGTGTTTTGCCATGCCAATTTTCTAAATGAAATGGCTGTTATGGCTACCCACATGGTAGTTTTTTGTTTTTTTTTGATAATTATTGATCTAGAGAGTCCAGAGAATTGTACTGCACTGGTTTGGTTGCAACTGAGCTAAAAATCAACGACTAGTTCGTGCAAGTAGGTTTCTCAGATGATAGCAAATTTTTGATGCACAATTTGATTGACAGCAGTAGTTCTTGAGGCAAAGTTGTTTAGTATGAGGATATCTATCAAATGATATGCATCATGTGATAACAGAACTGTAAAACTCACAACCCTATTGTATTGTACAATTACAATAAGGTTTCAGCTCTTTGAGTTTGAACCCCTAATTGTGTATCTGATTTATTTTTCTTGGCAGAAGGCCAGGCTGCTGTGTCTGTGGAAGATGTTTGCAACTGGGCTGTCTTCACTTCCCCCATCTGGCTTGGAACCGCTGCCACAAATAGAGTTCCTGGATGACTCTGCTTTCCCAATAGCAAATACATGTTCAAACTCCTTAAAATTACCACTCCTAGACTCATACACTTTGTTTAAGTCACAAATGGACTTTGGAATTCAAAATAGTCCAGGATTTGGCTGTTTTTAAGCTAAATAGATGACCCCTAGAGTTAAGACTCTGTTAACGTTGTTGTTAAAGGCACTCCTACAAGTGCAGTTGCCACAATTGTTTTTATAATGTAACAATATGTGAGCATGTTTTTTTTTTTTCTAACCGTTAACATTTTGAAAGCGTTTTAGATTTTTTACTCTCAAACTGGGATCCCTTTGTGAATCATTGTTTTAGATAAAGAAACAAGTAGTTCAAGAAGTTTTGTTTTCTATACTACAAAAATTTAATAAATACTGATTTTTGACTGATTTACATCACACTTAAAAACAATTAAGCTGTGGGTGACAGATTCATAAACCTTCTGTTCAGACAGACAGCAGTATTCCACCACTACAAAAAAAAAACTCCCTTTTTGATAATTTCATAGCTGAGCCATTTCTTTTAGCTTCATGTATAGTTCTGATGCAGACTCCCAGTTCTCTGGCTTCTGTAACTGATTGTGTTCCATGGCAAAGTCCAAGTACTCCTGCATGTTAGGGTCCCCACAAGGAGTCATTGACAAGCTAGCCTCAGGAAGGGCATCCAGTTCAGCCTGTTCGATTTGAAATCCGCAGTCTCTGGAGCCAAATCTATGTTAAACAGAAAACATAAGCATTTTTTATGTAAACTAAAACGTTAGAATAATACTTTTATCTGTTTATAATCAATTTATCACCTGTGTGGTAAGTAGTAGAGTTCATTGGGTACTCCTCCTGGACATGCTGCTGTTCTGGAAGGGCGAATCCTGTGACTGTTCCACAGTCTCACACACTCATCCAAGTCCTTCTGAACAACATCACCAAAGCAATATCTCAATAGGCACTGATGCTCATGACTCCCATTGAAGTATCCTGCTTCTCTAAGGTCTGCAAATAACTCCATCCAGAACTGAGACCTATTGAAATTTATACAAATTGTAGTTATACTTGTAACCATATACACATATGTTTGAATAATAAAATCAAAGATTAGTCGTAATAACATTTATGGTCTGCATCTTTTGGTCATTTGATTTTTTTTTTTTTCATTACTCGTTCGAATGACCAAAAGATGCAATGACAGTTTATGAAGACCACTCACCTTCCCTTTCTAAATATAGACCACCAGGACTCAATACACTGGTTATTTATAGATGAGCCGTACATGTGGCTGGACGCGCCAGAGTAGTAGTCACTGTGATGGTGGCGTAACGTACATTGAATTGCAGCCATCATGCCGTTCTCAGTGCCGCAATCAGTCCTCAGTCTCATGGGGATGACACCGAGGTTTCGCACACATGACATGAAAAAGTGAGCAATCACTGTTGGGTTATTGTTTGTTGGTCCACATTCAAGCCGCAGTACTTTACGTGAAAATCCATCTATGCATCCCGATATGGCCAAACCGAATGGCTTAAGTTTATCATAACCATCTGCGTGCCACATATAGTTAGGTCCCATTGAGTGGTAAGTTCTTCTTGTAAACCTTCTGCGTGTTCTGCTCTCACACCCTCGAGGATTAAGCTCCCGGAGCATATTCATCACATCATCCCTCTTCACTCGAAAATTGTACTTTTGTTTAAGTACCTGCCACATCGTGCGGTAGCCAAATAGTTGTCCAGGTCCACGAAGTTCCAATCTGATGGCGTTCCTCACGGAGTTTAGAGAGGATTAAGACTTTCTGCGGTACAACCCGGCTTCGTTCAGTTTACTTTTAAGAGTCCTCAAGCTGATGTTTACACCGTGTAGAATTGACATCATGTCCACGATTACAGCGTACGAGTGGCCCTCGTTAAAATATTGAACACATTGATGCAGTATGTCTGGTGTTTCCGTCTGGTCCGTGTCCTTAAGGAACTCCAAACACCGACCACACGCAAAGCAAAACCGCGTTAAATTGCTCATTTGTTTGTCACAAAACGGGCAAAACATCCTTCGTTCGCAGTCCATGTTCGATCACCATAAACATTAAGCCAGAACACGAATTTACCGCGCTCGTTAACAACAACAACAACACCTTTCACCGCGTCACTTCCGGTGTGTGGTACATTCCCTTTCCGTGAAGAATCTGTCATTGTAAATTTGTTTCGGGACTGGTAAAAGTGTTTTGCGTCTTGTTAATTTTTTTTCTAAAATGTAAATTTGTTTCGTCCTTGGTAAAAGTGTTTTCCCCATGTAATTGTGTTTAATGATTGGTAAAAATGTTTTCCAAAAAGTAAATTTGTCTCAAGCTTTGTAAAAGTGTTTCACACTTTGTAATGTTGTTTTGCACTTCCCGGCCAACAGCTAACTTTTATCATAAAATGTATATATTAAACACATTTTTTTCTCCCTATTTAAAAGTGAGAGTAGATGAAGTTTCTGTTTACAAACAATTATTATGTATTGAATGTTAAGAAGAAGGTAGCCTCCGCTTTCTGCTGTTTTTAGTCAAAACAGCTCGTTTTGCTCGTTGATATTGCGAACTGCTGTTTCTTATCATATTATTTGAATGTAATGTCTTAATCATGAACACAGTGGTTTGTAGCAAACAGTTCCTCTGAATTGTGCAGTCGCATAATTACAAAATCCTGGAGGGACTCCAACTTCTCCAAAACGTTTGAGAGCGCGTGCTGAGCAAATGACATTAAGAAATTGCGCAAGACTGTCGCAGGCAGGAAACATGTCTAAGCTCCGTGCCCTTAAAGGGATAGATAGTTCACCATGAAGTTTAAATGTTATTATAAATTAATAAATAGTTTTCTATGAATTGTTTAAAAGGATGATCATATGGCTACATTTACAGTAGAACTAAAGAATGGTCATATTAGTGTCCATGTGAACATAATTAAAGGTTGAAAGTATTAATACCATTATCAGAATCAGAATTAGCTTTATTCGCCATTTATTATTTTTAAGGTACTTTCTTTTACATACATACATGCATACATACTCATCTGACATGAGAACAGAAAAAATTGAATAAAATAAAATTAGTAAGACTTGGCAATAAATAATGTGTATGAATCTGGAACAGTGGATTGATTTATGTACAGATTTGTGCATTTTACTCTATATAGGACTGTATAAATAATAGAGATCTGCATATGTAATTACATTATACTTGAGAAGGCAATAATTAAAGATGTAGAATGATTTACGGAAATGAATTACAGAACACAGGTTATGAATCATATGTTAGATGTTTAAGGTAGAGATGGCATAGAGGAAGAACAGTTTTTATGTCTAGATGTTCTAGAGCCCAGAGATCTGTAGCATCTGTTTGAGAGGGGTCTATTATGATGTCACCTGCCTGTTTCTTCACTCTGGAGTTGTACAAGTCCTGAAGGTTTGGCAGGTACACACCAATGATCCTTTCTGCAGTCCTAACAGTCAACTGCAGTCTTCTTAAATCTGATTTTTCATGGCTGACCCAAATCAGACAGTTATAGAAGAGCACAGAACAGACTCAATAATAGCAGAGTAAACCTGTGTCATCTGTGCCTGTGACAGGTTGAACTTTTTCAGCTGATAAAGGAAGTACAACCTCTGCTGGGCCTTTTTCACAATTATCACTGTCATAGAGTGAATTATCACATCAGAGACAGTGTTATGTTACATATATATGTATTTTTTTGCCACTAAAGTGAGGAACCTTTCATGCACCTCGTGCACTGCTGCTGCATGAATATAATGCATCACAACAGTAAGGAGACTCAAGGAAAAACTGGGATTAAAGTCCAAAACCTGGCTTGAATACAGCTGTAATAAAACCAGAGAGAAATTCTGCATGGCAAATAATAGTATTTGAGGCAGTGGTAATATCATTGTGTATTTATTGGTAGGGCTGGGTACCGAACTTCGATGCCTTTATGGTATCGAACTAAAAACTTCGATACTATGAGTATCGAAAAATTATTTATCTTTCGGTGTCAAATTTCGTTTCCAAAAGCCAAGCGGCTGTTTTTCTTATTTTTTTTGCCAAGCGGCTGTGTCTGTGTGAGCTCGTAGCATACGTGCATGTAAGGACCCAAATTCGCCGTGATTGGCTGTCCACCACCAGGTGACGTGACGGGACGGGGAGGATTTCTGAAAAAACTCGCTAGTTGTTTTTTCTCAAAATGTTTCCGGCTACACTTTATTAAAGTCATGCCGAGTCAGCAATGTGCAACATATGCAATAATAGTATTGCAACCAAAGCCGATGTTAATGATGCATTTGTCTGGATGAGTGTTTTGCCCTCCCTCTCTGTTTAGTTTGGTCTACTCTATTGCGTATCTTGAAACGCCCCCTTTCACGTCGTCTAAAAAACAGAGAGAGAGACAGATTTATCCGGTACAGCGAATTTCGATACTCTAAAGATGAATTCATTCTCTGTACGCGCATTGTCTGAAATGCTGCTCACAGCGCGTGCTTTGAATTAGTGAGCGCAAGCTCCGAACGTGCGTGAATTGAATCAGCAATATTTAGAAACAAATGCAAACGATCGGCTATGATACGTTTCACCCCTTCAAGCGAGTGAACAACGCGAAACAAGTGAAGTTAGGAATTTTACATCACTATTCACGATAGCCCATCGAACTGGAAAACACAATAGCCCCAGGAGGTAGGGCGATTTTCCAAGCCCTGCACTTCAGATCTATTTGTGAAACACTGGTTTCCACACTGGTTTCGTTAAACAAAATAAATGATTATTTTAAAACATTGACTCAAAAGAATCATGGGTTCACTAATCTGATCATGAACTTCTATTACCAAGTCAAAGATGAGCTATTATTGAACATCTCGAATGAATAAAGACTTCAAGTTCATCTGTAAAGCACATAAAGCTATTGTTTGAGTCTATTTCATGCATGATTCGCATGGATCTGCTAACTGAATGCAAAGAGTGAGTTCTAGAAGAATGTTTGTGTCTTGATGAGCATGTATCGCTCACTTGGAGTCACTAAATGAACAGCTGTTGTTCTTTTTTTTTAACGGAGGATCAGTTGCCCTATTGGTTAAAATCCCCAAACTGTTTAGTTAAATATAAAATTAATAAATGACATAAAAACAGGGGCGTTTGCATTATGATGTGGTGGGCTGCTGTGGGCCAGAAAGCCTGGGCAACTTTTTGGTCCCAGTCCGCCGCTGAATAGCACACCCCTATCCAAAAAGCACAACCAGTTGTATTAATAATGTTATCCTGAGTGTGAAGTGTTACCAGAATTTGTTTTAATTAAGGTGAAAAATAAAATTTTTGTGTTTAATGTATTTGTGCTGATGTTGAAATGGATTTCAAAACATATGGTATCGAAAACAGTATCGTTAGGAACCGGTATCGAAACTGAGGTATCGACATTGGCACCGGATCAAAAGATTTTGAACAATACCCAGCCCTATTTATTGGTCAGTACTCAGTAGAGGAACTTAGCTTAGTCTGACAGTTAGCCTGCTTTAGACCAGATTAGTTTCCCAGCATAAGTTTCCACAGTAACTAAACTTGAGATAAGGCCTATGCTAATTTTTTGTGTGGAACCAAACCATTTGACAATGAATCAGAATAACTAAAATAAGCCTGAGATGTACATCTCTACTTCCCTCCGGCTACACCTCAGTCATCTGTTGCTCAGGCTCAATTATAGACTTCTTGGCCCTCCTGATCCTCCCTGTTGCCCTGGCTCATTGGCTCTCTGCCTCTGTCAGCTCCACCGTGGGCCACCATCACGGCTGCAGCCTGGGACATGGCTGGCTCCTCCTGCTCAAGGTCCCTTCTGTCTTCTCCCTGACTCCTCTCTCTGTCAGCTCCACCGTGGGCCACCATCATGGCTGCAGCCTGGGACTCGGCTGGCTCCTCGTGCTCCAGGTCCCTTCTGTCTTCTCCCTGACGCCTCCCTCCGTCAGCTCCACCGTGGGCCACCATCATGGCTGCAGCCTGGGACTCGGCTGGCTCCTCGTGCTCCAGGTCCCTGCTGTCTTCTCCCTGACGCCTCCCTCCGTCAGCTCCACCGTGGGCCACCATCATGGCTGCAGCCGGGGACTTGGCTGGCTCCTCCTGCTCCAGGTCCTTTCTGTCCCTTCTCCCTGACTCCTCCCTCTGTCAGCTCGACCGTGGGCCACCATCATGGCTGCAGCCTGGGACTCGGGTGGCTCCTCCTTCTCCAGGTCCCTTCTGTCTTCTCCCTGACTCCTCCCTCCGTCAGCTCCACCGTGGGCCACCATCATGGCTGCAGCCTGGGACTCGGGTGGCTCCTCCTTCTCCAGGTCCCTTCTGTCTTCTCCCTGACTCCTCCCTCCGTCAGCTCCACCGTGGGCCACCATCATGGCTGCAGCCTGGGACTCGGCTGGCTCCTCCTGCTCCAGGTCCCTTCTGTCTTCTCCCTGACTCCTCCCTCCGTCAGCTCCACCGTGGGCCACCATCATGGCTGCAGCCTGGGACTTGGCTGGCTCCTCCTGCTCCAGGTCCCTTCTGTCTTCTCCCTGACTCCTCCCTCTGTCTGGTACGCTCTGGTTCCTACAGTTTCATCCCTGGCTTCTTCCCTCCATCATCTCCTCCCTGGACTCTGGTTGTTGTCCTCCTTCTGGGTGTCCGTACTCTGCTGGAACCTTCTCCAGTATGTGTCTGTCTCCCTGCCAGGTCCCAGGGAGGGGGTCGAAATGTCACACCCCCATTGGACTGGTTGTTGTCTTTTCTCCCACTTGTGCCCATATTTGGTTTGTTTACTGTTCTTATTATTAGTAAACACCTCCATCGTGTTCACCTTTCTGTCCCTTGTGATCTGCCCTGTTTTAGTTCCAATCGATTGAGTTAGAGTTTGTCGGTTATTGCTTTTGTTTTCCTGATTATTGGACTTCTCATGTTCTTTACGGCAAATACTAATCCTACCATCTGAATGTCACAGCAGAAATTGAGACTCATCAGACCTGGCAACATTCTTTTTCATCTTCTATTGTCCAAATTTTGCTGACCTTAGAGTTAGAATTCTGCATACCTTGGTTGTAAAAAGTGGTTATTTGAGTTACTGTTCTATCATCTCTAACCAGTCTGCCCAGTCACCTCTGACCACAACAAAGCATTTGTGTCCACACAAATGCCGCTCATTGGATATTTTCTATGTTTCGGACCATTCTCTGTAAACCCTAGAGATGGTTGTGTGTGAAAATCCCAGTAGATCAGCAGTTTTTGAAATACTCAGACCAGTCCGTCTGGCACCAACAACCATTCCACGTTCAGAGTCACTTAAATCCCTTCTATAGCTTGATTTGAACTTCAGCAAGTCATCTTCACCACATCTAGATGCCCAAATTCATTGAGTTGTTGCCTTGTGATTGGCTGATTGGCAATTTGTTTTATCAAGCAATTGAACAGATGTCCCTAATAAGTGTGTGTGTGTGTGTGTGTGTGTGTGTGTGTGTGTGTGTGTGTGTGTGTGTTCGAATCCACTGGTTGAAGCCAATGTGTCCCTGAACAAGACACTTAACCTCTAGTTGCTCCAGAGGCGTGCAACCTCTGACATATATAGCAATTGTAAGTCACTTTGGATAAAAGCGTCAGCTAAATGAATAAATGTAAATGTAAAATGTGTCTTGTTTCATAATCATATCGTTTGCATGTTATGGTTTATTATGATTTTCTACAGGTCATTTGGAGATTCAGAAACCAGAATGTCCAGCACTGTCATACCCATGAACTCTTCAACGCTCGTCATCCAGCTGCAACCGTTTACACAATCAACACCTGTTACGACAAATGCTCCTGTTTATGTACAGCAGGTGGCAGGAGTTTCACCTCTTCATGGACTTCAGGCATTTCTCAAAGGCCAGCCGAAAGCCCTTGGGGTGAGAAATGTCTTGTAAACCCTAACAATTGTTTTTTATTTGTGCATGTCAGTGTGAGAGAGGACATGTACTTGAATAAATTCTGAATGAGGAATTTATGCAATTTTTATTTAAGAATGTGACCAATACAAGATCAGGTTTATCATTTACAGAGCAAAAAAGTAAACTTTACAGTGTTTCAGTCACAGAGAACAATGCTTTAGAAGTTGGAAACTATAAAAAATTGTAAAGGAATCCAATCTTACACATCCGCAAATACTTGCAGAATCATAAGTCCATAACTACAGCTGCCATAAATGTATATTGTATATATTATATTGTTTCCCCTCATGAAAGACTCTTGTCCTTCTCACACTTTCTGAATTATTTTTGTCCCTCACAGACGGTCCAGATTATGATTGGTCTGCTGACTATCCTGTTAGGCATTGTGTCTACAGTTTATGCAAGTCTTATCTTTGTCTATAGTGGACTGCCTTACTGGGGATCTGTCATCGTAAGAAACAGTCATACAATTAAGTGTTCCATCTTTCAATACAAATTACATATTCCAGCGCAAGCCTAATTTTTGGTCTTTCTCTTCTCAGTACATTACTGCAGGCTCACTCTGCATTGCTGCCGAAAATAAAATTAATTCACCCTCCAGTTTGTGTTTGGTATGTACACAGCAGTCATTACTTTTAAGGGTCTAAGCACCGTGCTGGAAGTACCAAAATAGAGTTCTGTTGTGTTTGTACTGATCCTGTACTGGTTTATACAGATTTCTTCTTCTCTTCTTTTTTCTCCTTTAAAAGAAAAACACACAACACTAGATGGCACAATAATATTTACTTTTGAAGAACTTCTAGAAACAATAATCCCTTGATTTCCCTTGAATCCTTAAATGTAAATGTATTTATGACAGACAGTAAAATTAACAATCATCATTCACTTTATAACATGACACTACATTGGGTTACATACAGTAACACTCTGGCGTGCAGCAGTCTTATTCAAAACTACCATGAGACATCAGATCTGCAGTCCAGCAGCAGCTCCGGTGGGAGACACAGATGTGACATAAACAAATTCAGACAAAAATTAAGTCAAGTCATATCAAGTTTTCTTTATTGTCAATTCTTCCACATGTACAGTACATACTGACTGGGTCATAGTTCTGTGGTGCCTGGGGCAGTAGGGGGGAAGGAGGGGGAAATTTCGGGAGCCTGATAAATGAAGCTGTCCTTCAGTCTGCTGGTCCTGGTCTGGAGACTCCGCAGTCTCCTCCCTGATGGCAGCAAACTGAAGAAACTGTGTGACGTGTGGTTGGGATCACCTGCGATGCACAGGGCTTTACGGGTGAGACAGGTTCCATAAATGTCCTGGAGGGAGGGGAGAGAGACACCAATGATCTTCTCAGCTGGACGGCAGGTCGCATTGGATGTGCCATACCACACAGTGATGCAGCTCGTCAGGATGCTCTCGATGGTCCCTCTGTAGAAGGTGTACATGATGGGGGCCGGGGCTCTGGCTCTCCTCAGTTTGTGGAGGAAGTAGAGACGCTGTTGTGATTTCTTGGCCAGTGCACTGATTTTGTGGTCTGACGTACGAGTCCTTTTTGTGCAGATGTGTGAGTGGATGGCAGTAGTGATGGCATCATCAGTCGAGCGGTTGGACCGATATGCAAACTGGAAGGGGTCCAGGGAGGGGGGGGGCAGACTTGATGTGGTGCATGACTAGCCGTTCAAAGCACTTCATGAGGATGGGGGTAAGTGCAACCGGACGGTAGTCATTGAAGCAGGATGGAGATGGCTTCTTCTGGACTGGGATGATGGTGGTAGTTTTGAAACATGTGGGAACAACAGCCTGACTCAGTGAGATGTTAAAAATGTCTGTGAAGACATCAGTGAGTTCTGCTGCATAGTCTCTCAGTACATGCCCAGGGATGTTGTCAGGACCTGGAGCTTTGCGTGCATTGATCCTGGCTGAAGGATCTCCTCACGCTGTCTGGGGTCAGAGTCATCACCTGGTCGCCAGGAGGAGGTGGAGTCTTCTGTGCAGTGGTGCTGTTTTGTTGCTCAAAGCGAGCGAAGAAGATGTTCAGCTCATTCGGCAGAGAGATGTTGCTGTCACAGGTCCGTGGTGGGGGCTTGTAGTCTGTAATGGTCTGTGTCCCTTGCCACAGGCTCCGAGTGTTTTTGCTGTCCCTGAATTGATGGGCTATCCTCCTGGAGTGTGGTTTCTTAGCCTCTCTGATGCCGCGGGACAGGTTGGCCCTGTGTTTCGTGTCTTCAGGAGTTTGTAGACCTCCCCTGTCATCCACGGCTTCTGGTTGGCCCGGACAGTGATGGTTTTTGTGACTGTTACATCATCCTTACACTTATTGATGTAGGCAGTGACAGTCTCTGAGTACTCCTGGAGGTCAGTGGTGTTATTGCATGTGGCAGCCTGTTTAAACATGTCCCAGTCAGTTGTGTTGAAGCAGTCCTGAAGAACCCCTGATGATCCTTCTGACCACATTTTAATCTGTTTGTAAACTGGTTTGGCGACTTTAATGAGCGGTCTGTATGCAGGCATTAGCATGACAGTGATGTGGTCTGAGGCTCTGAGGTGGGGGAGGGGGAGGGCTTTGTAAGCTCCTCTCTGTGTGGTGTAAAATGTTATTACCTAAAGTTGGAAAGTAAATGTGTTGGTTAATATTTGGAAACACACTGACACATTGACTAAATATCATTAGTTTTTTTGATGTCATGTATGTTTTTAAATTGTATGTAAATGCTGTTGTCTCGGCCAGGTCACTCTTAAAAAAGAGATTTTTAATCTCAATGAGTTTTTTATCTGGTTAAATAAAGGTTAAATAAAATAACACTCTTTAAGTCAGCATGGTTGATATATCCCCAGCTATGATGAGAAAAGCATCAGGGTGTGCTGTCTGCTGCTCACTGATGTGCTGGTACAGTTCATTTTGTGCGTCGTTCCTGTTGCTGTTGTTCGGGGAATGTAAACCGAGATGAGCAGTATAAATCCTCTGCAGATAGAATGGCTGGCTCTTATTAATCATAAACTTCACCAGGGGTGAGCAGTGTTTGCAAATCACAACAGCATCATGGCACCGAAAAAAAAAAGCCTGCCGCAGTGTGATTTACCGCATTAACTCTGTCCGCCTGATAGCACGTCAGCTGGTCGAGCTGAATAGCGCGGTCTGGATAAAAGAGGCACAAAATAACTTTCACTGACTTTTCATTAAATGTTTATTTGTCAGTCTAACACTCTCTTCTACTTCTATTCTTAAAATGCCTATTTTAGACTTGCACTTGCATTTGGTTTCTTTTTATTTATTATACAATAAACATAAGTGGTAAAAAGGCACTAGCTTGCTAATTTTCTTTTTTCTTTTTCTTTTATTATATAATTTGCTAAAACAAAACCCTTGCTACATGTACTGCATTAAGCTGAATGAGACTTGTTATAGCACTTGTATATCATTGCTCTTTAGTTGATTTTGAGTGCTTCTATTGTCCTCATTTGTAAGTAACTTTTGCATGAAAGCGCCAGCTAAATGAATGAAATGTAAACGTAAAGACTAAACGTCATTAAAACAAATTATGGATTTGCCCTGCAAAATTGTATCACTTCATTATCCACATGATCTATTGGTGCTTGGACCCTGATGTTTGCTGCTATATTTATTTATTAATGTGAAGTAATGATTTTTTTGTAATCACACTACATATACTTTTCCATCTATATTAATGTGTTACCACAATGCTTTAAAGATCTTGCTAATGTATTAATCTGTTTTTGTTTGTTTTCTCCCTATAGGTGAATGCTTCACTTGGAATGAACATTTTCAGTACTATAACCGCCGGCATTGCCATTATTTTAACCTCTCTGGATTTGGTTATAGGGTCATACATTTACTGTTATGACTGTTACTATTTAGAAAGAAACTATGAGGTGTGTCATCAACTTATCAACTTATTTAGTAATTACAGTAATATCATAGCAGTACACAAGCCTTATTCTGCACTCATCTCTTCACTATTTTTATCTGCCATTTCACAAGTAGTTAATATATCATTTACAACACAAGAAGTTGAAACTGTATGTTAATTGTAAAGTTAGCTCAGTTTGACCTATAAGAGCCTAATTTAATAACCGACTGTACCATTGCAAACTCTTTCAGATGTTAATTTGCACTTCTCTCTCCTTTCTTTTCTTTATTGGTTTGTTTGTTTGTCATATTCTCTTTTTCATTTGTCATTATGTCATATTTTATTGGATTGTGCTCTCAAACTGATTTGCGCTGTTCAGTAAATCTGGCCCTAAGTATGTTATATTAACATATGAACCTCAAGGATGGTTGATTCTGGACTGCTGAGCATTGTGAGTAGTAATTGTCATTGTTTTTGGTATTATTATTTGTATTAATGTTTAATTTTCTCTCAGACTCTCTTCAGGGGAATCAGAGGAGTGTTGCTGTTATTCGCTGTGCTTGAGTTTATCATCTCCATCTGTCTGTCAGCATTTGCCTGTAAAGCCACTGGCTGCTGTTGCTCTCCTCAGGTGAGTAATGTCCTAGATCAGGGTTTCTCAAACTGTTTTATTATCTATATATAAAGGTATAGCTTCACTTAAAAAGGTAAAATCTACAGTTGTATCTCAGCCCTGGATTAACACAGAGAGTCAGTCAATCAGACAAAAATGTGCAGAGGAAATGGAACAAAAGATAAGCTCCAAGTCTGGTATGAGATTCTTAGAGTTTGTATGGTTACTTATTTATTACAGTTTATTACATCAGCCAAAGCACAGTATTTTTCTGACTTAATCTCAAAGAACCATAGCCCCCTTCTGCATTGTCATGGACTTCTTTGTATTTTCTTTTAGTTTCTGTCTTCCATTGATTAGTTCATTCTCACCTGTTTGTTCCTTGTTATTTCACCCTACTTATGCTGCATTCCAGGCAACCCTTAAAACATGTTTTTCCTATTACTATTACATTTTATTTGGATTACCTTTGTTTTTTGTGCGCATATGACAAGCATATTAGATCCTGTAACTCGTTGGAATGTTAAATTACTTACAAATGCTCCTAGGTGTCTGGAGTCGGAGTAGTGATCTGTATTGATTGTGTTAATTTGTGGTAATGTGGAGAGTGTAAAGCACTTTTGTCAACAAGTTGTCTTTAAACGTGTTATAGAAATAATTGTTGATTGATGTTTGTGCCTGATGGGAAGAAAGATATTTTAATAATGTGAATTATGTGAAAAAGTATGCGTTTTTTTCGAAACATCAAGAATGAGAGCATGTTCTAGTACTCTTCCGATACAAAATCAAGTCTTTGTAAAAGAGCATAATAGGACCCCTTTAATACATTTAATGCATGTTTGTAGTTCTAATCAAATCTTAATTTAAAGTGCAATGTTTTGTGGGTAATTGTAGCTGTTAACATATGCACAGATCTGCACAGGAAATAGTAAACCATCCATTACCTCTTGGAGTCTCAATTAAACAAACAATGATTTGGGATGCATTTATTTCTAATTTCTTATTCCCGTGACAATGAAACTGTTTGTCAGTGTTTTTGCATGTATGTCATCTCACAGTAAGAAGGTATAAAACATTACATGTGTATTTTTCCCCAAAGGTGCAGTTTGCTCAAGTTTTAGCACCACAGCCAAATGATTTCCACGATCTTAACAGCTCAGAGGTAAGAATTTGAACCAGCTGTGTTCAACACGGTCTCTGCATTTTTTCACAGTTTGTTTCAGAACAACCTCCTTGACAGCAACCAATCTGGCTTCAGAAGTGGACATTCAACTGAGACTGCCTTGCTCTCAGTTGTTAAAGCTCTAAGACTGGCAAAAGCAGAATCCAAATCTTCAGTACTTATCCTGCTTGATCTGTCCGCTGCTTTTTTTTTTAAGTCCTTCAAAGTATCTTGGAGAGGTGAGGTGTCCAAGTCTCAACATCTACCTACTGGGGTGCCTCAGGGCTCAGTTCTTGGACCACTTCTCTTCTCTGTCTACATGGCATCATTAGGTTCTGTCATTCAGAAACATGGCTTTTCATACCACTGCTATGCTGATGACACTCAACTCTAGCTCTCATTCCATCCTGATGATCCTACGGTAGCTGTTCGCATCTCAGCTTGTCTAACAGACATTTCTTCCTGGATGATGGACCATCACCTTCAACAGAACTGCTTGTGATTCCAGCAAACCCATCGTTCCATCACAATTTCACCATCAAGTTAGGCACATCAACCATAACTCCTTCAAAAACAGCTAGAAGCCTTGGAGTTATGATTGAAGATCAGCTGATTTTCTCAGACCACATTGCTAAAACTGTCCGATCCTGCAGTTTTGCTTTATTCAACATCAAGAAGATCAAGCCCTTTGTTTCTGAACATGCTGCACAATTCCTTGTTCAAGCTCTTGTTCTGTCCAGGCTGGACTATTGCAATGCAATAATAATAATAATAATAATAATAATATAATAATTCATTACATTTATATAGTGCATTTCTAGGCACTCAAAGCGCTTTACATAGTCTGGGGGTATCTTCTCATCCACCACCAGTGTGCAGCATTCACCTGGATGATGCGACGGGAGCCATATTGCTCTTGAACGCCCACCACACACCAGCTTACTGATGGAGAGGAGACAGAGTAATGAATCCAATCAGCAGAAATGGGGATTGTTAGGAGGCCATGATGATCAGATGGCAATGGGCAAATTTAGCCAGGATGTTGAGGTCATACCTCTTCTCTCAAAACGTAAAACATTAGCGTATCGAAGCGTATCACATAAAATTGCATTAAGGCATTGATGTTTGCCTACAAAACTACCTCTGGCTCTGCACCCATTTACCTAAATTTGTTTCTTCAGACTTGTGTGCCTCTAGAAGCTTGCGTTCTGCAAGTGAACGTCGCTTGATTATGCCATCCCAAAGAAGCACAAAGTCACTTTTACGGACTTTTAAATTAAATGTTTCCTTCAGGTGGAATGACCTCCCCAACTCAATCTGGCCAGCTGAGTCCTTAGCCATCTTCAAGAATCGGATTAAAACACATCTCTTCCATCTTTATTTGACCCTCTAACTTTAACACTCACTATTCTAATTCTATTCTTTAAAAAATAAAATCTTCCTTTTTCTAATCTTTTTGTATTCTTTCTGTTTTATTTTTATTATACAGTTATAAAAAAACACTAGCTTGCTCTATTATTTTTCTATTCTATTGGTTTTCTTTTTATTTATTACATTATTTATAAGCCCTTGCTATGTGTACTGTGTTTATGTTAACTTAGACTTGTTATAGCACTTATATATCATTGCTCTTTTATTGTTTTTGATTGCTTCCATTGCCCTCATTTGTAAGTCACTTTAGATAAAAGTGTCTGCTAAATGAATAAATATAAATAATTTGAGTTTGAGTAAAATTCCATGAAAAGCATTCTTTGAATTTATGGTTGATTTGTCCATGTATTGGAAACATGTAAAGCACTCCGTAATGGGTGCAATAACAGTTACATATATGATCAGCTTATAGATTGTTTTTTTTTTAATTGATAATATTCGCTTTTTGTTTCCTTGCAGATCCCTGTGGCCAGCTGCGCTTCCGTTCATCATCATCTTGCAGATGTTCCTCCACCATACAATGAATTCAAATAAACATAAATAAGTGGACAGTGTTCCCTTATGAAACAAATATATGGGAATGCGTTGTATATTAAATAATGCTTTCCATATATGGTAAACCAGTGCTTATATTTTTCGATATATTGCAAACGCTGATTTGATGCATATAAAATAATACATGGAATTGTTTTATTGAAACACCTGATGCATTCATTCTGTATGTATTATTTCATAAATTGTAATATACTAGCACAATATATTATTTAGTATTTTTTCAGTATGCATAAAGCAGTTTATTAATGGCTAGTATACCACATATTTTCTTTTTTCAAGGGTTGTGGTCCTGCACTAGTGTGTGATGATTTTGTGTAACACACTTGTTTTTCCTCTGTCCATCTCTCAATATAAAATAACAATATAAACCGAGAGTATAGAAAATCATTCAAAATAATAGTCTCTTGACATAAAAACATAGGAAACATGTGGCACTTATAACACTTACAAAATATACAGTTTAAATGTTATGTACTGACTTCACATCAAGGAGAAACAAAATCCAGAATTGTATTCAATTTATACTCAAATGCTTGTTTACACTACATAGTAATAAAGCATTATGATCGTTATAACCACCTGCCTCTCTTTTCCTTCTGGGAAATGCTGTCTGCGATGAAATGAGTTTTCTTAAGTTTGGTAATAAGTATATTTATAATGGCTGCCTCAGTACTTTTTAAATTTCTTTGAAAAATAGCATCTGTTTAATGTCTTTTTTGAAATGAATCACTCTAGCTGACAGCATTATCATTGTAGACTACAGAATGTTTATACAATAATTTTAAGGGGTCATGACCTGCCTTTTTTATATTTTGTCCACTTATAATGATAAAGATTTTTACATAAAAAAAACAATTTCAAAATGACTAAATGTAATTATTTGGAAGTTACAGGCTATTTTCTGTCCTGTTTTCAACCCCCTCATCAGAACGCTATCTTGAATAGGTGAGGTGGATTGTTGACTCAAAAGTAAACTGCTATGATTGTCTAAAAGTTCTGTATGTTTGACAGTCTACGTCCTTCACATATGAACGCTGCTGTGATTTATGTTAAAACAAATGAGTAAATACTTAGTAAATACTAAACAATCTATAATAACAGACAAAGCAATAGTGAGAACATAATAAAAGCACAACATCGTGTGTTCCTGTGGGTCAAGTGGTAGAGCATTGCGTTATCAGTGCAAGATTGTGGGTTCGATTCCCAGGGAACACATGTTAGGTAAAAACTGGTAAACACATGTTTGGTAAAAACTGTTAGCCTGAATGCACTGTAAGACGCTTTTGATAAAAGCGTCTGCTAAATGCATAAATGTTAATGTATTACCGTATTTTTCGCACTATAAGGGGCACTTAAAAGCCTTTAATTTTCTCAAAAAACAACAGAGCGCCTTATAATCTGGAGCACCTTATAATCGGAGCACTTTATATGAATTTATCTGTCAAAATGTTTACAGTCCCTTTAGCACAGCTCCATCTAATGGATGCATAACGCAAACCCAGTCAAACATTTGACTGCAGTATCTTCTATTCTATCCATAAGGGCACTTGGGCCAGTGCCAAGGGGCACCAACCATTCAGAACAACTGGGGGGCACCACATGACACAAGCTTTAAAAAAAATTCGTAAATTGTTTTATTATTAACTTGAAATTCTTAAAAGACCATACATAACTCGTTTATGAACACTAACCTAATAATAATAAATTATAAATAAAGATTACATGACCACTATCAGTCCCCCTCTTCCGTCCCCAATCTGTCAGATTTGAGTTGGTCCACAAAAGGTACGCGGCGCAAATGTGTCATATTTTTAAGAGAAAATGAATCAAAATGGACAGACGTCAATTTAGAGATTTTGCAAAAAGAAAGTTAAAGAAAGACCAGGACGCTAGACGTTTAGCTACATTTCAAAATGTTCCAGGGATCGAAAGTTTTTTTTTAAACGAGTGAAGAATGAGCTCAGGACGACAATGACAGAGAAGCTATTGACTTCACTCTCGCTTGCTCTCCCTGTTTACCATTGAAGTTAAAGTTAAAACATTACCGTCTATAGCCACGAGAGGGCGCTCTATGCTGCTCAGTGCTCCTATAGTCTACCACTGAGCAGCATAGAGCGCCCTCTCACGGCTGTAGAAGGTAATGTTTTCTCTTGGTTCTTGGTTCTAAATAAATGCGACTTATAGTCCAGTATGACTTATGTTTTTTTTCCTCATCATGACGTATTTTTGGACTGATGCGACTTAAACTTAGGTGCGACTTATAGTCCGAAAAATACGGTAGTTGGACAAGTTAATAAATTATATTAGATTTGAGAAATCACCTTAATTATGTTATGGGGGTTATTTGAGGTATAGTGCCAAGGGGCACCACACTGTCTTAATACGGCCCTGATTCTATGCACCTTATAATCCGGTGCGCCCTATATATGAAAACAGTTCTAAAATAGGCAATTCATTGAAGGTGTGCCTTATAATCCGGTGCGCCTTATAGTGCGGAAAATACACAAAATACAAATTTCAGTCTTTCTGAAAATACAGCGCCAAATTGTGGCACAGCATCTTGTTGTCTTCGGAGCAAAATTTATTTGATGGTTTGACATATAAGAGGTTATTGTACTATAAAAACATCCTGTAATGTTTCAGAACTCAAATCTATCTTGTTAGTCTAAAACAAGCTACAGTCTGGATCCAGCTTATGTCTAAATCCAGTTAGTCTAAAAACAGCTTATGACAAAACTTATCTTTTATTCACTGTCAGCTAGAACCGCAACAACACATTGCATATACTCAGTCTCAGTCTGCATTCTCTGCCGGTAAGTGTCATGCTACTGACCCCTAGTGGCCACACTATCACTACAGATCTTCTTAGAAGCTTTAACTTTGCCAAAATCATAACACTAATACAACATAACATACTTTATGTTGTTGTTTTTCTGATGGATTTACTTCTAGAGCTAGAGTTTCTAATAAATTTGTAATTGGATCTTGTAATTATTAACTGAACTGTTCACTATTCTTCCTATTTTTGCCAATGGAAGAAACTGAAAAGGAAATGCTTCAATCAATTCAATTCAAATTTCAATTCAAGTTTATTTGTATAGCGCTCTTTACGATACAAATAACTGCAAAGCAGCTTTGCAGAAAATTAAGTTTCTACAGCATTTAGTAGTAGCTTATCAGTGGTGACTGTCAGTTTGTGTGCATGTGACAGGATTTTTCAGAAACATTTATACAAGACGTAGTCAACCAAACGATGAACACTATTAAGAGCAATCATTTTATAATGCAATCACACTTGTAGCAATAATTGTTAGTTCTGTTTGTTGATTCAGGGTAAGCATCATCTGAGGTCCTCTGAGGGTCAGCATCATCTCTTCTCAGGTGTTCTGGATCCAGACTGGAGCTTGTGTAAATCCTAGTTACAGCAGAAACAGAGAAAACAAATAGAGACATCAAAAGCTGAGACCGGAACGAATGTGGGTGGAACGGAAGTGATAAGGAGGGGCAGAAAATAGGGGAAGCTGGAGAGGTGCGCGCGACGTTCGAACGGAGAGTGCCAGAGAGGCAAAGAGTAAAGAAATAAAGGCATTTCTCGCAGTTCCTTTGTTTTTTCGGGAACAGCATTTGACGAGTATGGAGGTGAGCTGATAAGGGGCTGGACCGAGCTCGTGCTGCTGCGAGTCCTATCATGAGAGGACGTGATTGCTGTGGAACCGAGCTGTGTGTTTGTCCAATACGAGAAGGCGCTGCTAATTGCATTTGCTGAGATGTTGTTTGCCTCCGTCTGAAGATAACTGAGGTACTGTAAAATGAAGCTGATTTCTGAATGAGTGACTTGTGATGCTGTTGTTTTGAGAAAATTCTTCACATGCTGTTTTTGACACGTTACTGCTGCTGGGTGGACGTGGACGGCATTGCAGACTCCATGATGCTCTTTTGGCAGTACTGAATTTCCTGTTTGAGTGTTAAACCAGTAATCTGGGACTTAGCATTATGTTTAACTTTTCTCTAAAAGAGTTTTTATATTGATACTTGAATAGACTTTATGAACTGAGAACAGTGCTTGCTTTTGAACAAAACTACATCTGGGTTTTTTTTTTTTTTTTTTTTTGTGCATTGATGCAAGATTTTCCTGTTTACGAGAAGCATTCACATGGTCAGCGATTTTGATTTAGATTTTAGATTTTTCTCAGAAATTTACTTTCTTGTTTTTCCTTCTTAAAAGGAAAATACTTGATATTAACAGATGTCCATTGATTGACTGATTACCCTGCCATATAAGGATGCCCCAACATCAGCCCAGTTCTGTGGTGAGGTAAAAGACTGATATTGAGTTTATACCCGGGTATGTTGATTGTCATTTAAAAAATACTGTGAAGTGAGATGTAAAAATTTACTTAGAAATGTTTGTTTAACTGAACATCATCAGAGTTTTTTTATTTCTGATTGTTTTGTGGGATTCCAGCAGTAAACAAAGAGACTTTGAACACAAGTTTGATATAAGTAAAATCTGTTTCTGTTTTTCATACACTTTCATCGGTCAATTCACAAAGGAAGAGGTTGTGTTTTTTTATTTTCTGTTATTTTTGTTTATTTTGTGTTTACCAAACACTGTCTTGGAGTAGGTGCATTCCTCTTGTCTTGTGTGCTGATAGAGAGGAAGAGGGGTTAATCAACGCATTATACTCTGGGTAGCTATCGTGTACATGATTAAATTCCAGAGCCTCAATCCTCATCAGTCGCTGCTACTACAGAGAGAAGCATACTTATTAAGGCAGATAAAAACATACTTAAGTAAATAAGTAAAGGATTCAAATGTACTAGGGTTTGGAGACCTAGCTCTTGCAATTTCCCTAGTCCAAGATACATTGTAGCAGAAGTTAAACTCACCCCTACATTGTAGTGAAATGTTCCGCTACATTAATTTGGCGTCACGAACAGGATCATACTTGGCCTGATCTTTGCTTTTTGTAGTATTCTGTCCCAGGTCTGTGAGCAAGAAGAAAAATGGCGGAACTGGAGGAGCTGAAGAAGGAGTTTGCTGGTATGCAGAGGAGGTTAGTGGAACAAGCTGGAGCTCTGGATCATGCCGGAATGGAACAGCGGGAAGCTCTGTCATTGGCAAGGGCTGTAATGGAGCAGCAGGCATCCACTCGTGCACCCCCAGCAATATTGGTTTCATCGATGGCGTATTACTAGGCCTAATCTGTTTTGAAAGCTTAATACATTCATAATAATTCAAATTATATTACAAATATCAAGATACTGGTAACAAAAATAAACACGTAAATATAATACATAAATTTTTTCGAGCTCAGGTAAGTTTACAAAGATCATAGGGCACCCTAACTAGCTCACTCCCTCTTCCAGCTCGTCAGTTTCCTCTGCATTGGATTATGGGAAATTGTGCTTCAGTGAGTGCATATTGTTTGTACACTTGAAATCAGAGAGGATTGTGAGTAAAAAGTAGTGAAGGGATGTAGGGAATGAATGTAGGGAAATCAGAATTTGGACAGTACACCGGAAATAGTGCACTATATAGGGGATAGGGAGCGGTTTTGGACACAGCTGTAATGATACAACATAGAAAAAGTAGTCAAAACACATCTAACAGAACACAAATGGTTAATTTTGTTCCAAAATAAAGTTGCCTATTTTTTTAATAACAAAAAATGTCAATATGCATATTCTTTAAACAGAAGATCCAATATTTATAATGAACTGGCACCTCAAAAAATGGTGCATACGAGCCTTAACTACAGCAAATGTCATTATGTCCTCCATACCCCAAGAACATATCAGTTATATTATGTATGTAACCATCAATCCTTGAAAGAGGGAAGAAGTTACGGCTATGATGTTAGGGGTCTCCCTAAGATATCTGCTAGAGAGGGGGCAACTTTTGAGTGGAGTGAGCTCACACTCCCAAGGGGCATGGCTCACCTTGTGATTTGCCTCCTACAAGGGCAGTGCTTGCAGGTTCACTACCTGGTCCCGAAAGGGAGCAGTGGGAAATTTTTGGTACATAATCAGGCTGGGGTCTCAGGGTACCATGAGAGTCAGCTGGCCCAAATTCAAGGCAAAAATCAGTGACTGAAAATGCCTGCAGGTTCACAATCCTCTTGATAGAAGTAAGCGCACCCAGGAGCACGGCCTTAAATGACAAAAGCTTGAGCTCAACTGCAGGGGTGTAGCCATCTTTTCAGAAGTGAGGGGGACAGAAATTATATATATATATAGTATTGTTCAAAATAATAGCAGTACAATGTGACTAACCAGAATAATCAAGGTTTTTAGTATATTTTTTATTGCTACGTGGCAAACAAGTTGCCAGTAGGTTCAGTAGATTCTCAGAAAACAAATGAGACCCAGCATTCATGATATGCACGCTCTTAAGGCTGTGCAATTGGACAATTAGTTGAAAGGGGTGTGTTCAAAAAAATAGCAGTGTCTACCTTTGACTGTACAAACTCAAAACTATTTTGTACAAACATTTTTTTTTTCTGGGATTTAGCAATCCTGTGAATCACTAAACTAATATTTAGTTGTATGACCACAGTTTTTTAAAACTGCTTGACATCTGTGTGGCATGGAGTCAACTAACTTGTGGCACCTCTCAGCTGTTATTCCACTCCATGATTCTTTAACAACATTCCACAATTCATTCACATTTCTTGGTTTTGCTTCAGAAACAGCATTTTTGATATCACCCCACAAGTTCTCAATTGGATTAAGGTCTGGAGATTGGGCTGGCCACTCCATAACATTAATTTTGTTGGTTTGGAACCAAGACTTTGCCCGTTTACTAGTGTGTTTTGGGTCATTGTCTTGTTGAAACAACCATTTCAAGGGCATGTCCTCTTCAGCATAGGGCAACATGACCTCTTCAAGTATTTTAACATATGCAAACTGATCCATGATCCCTGGTATGCGATAAATAGGCCCAACACCATAGTAGGAGAAACATGCCCATATCATGATGCTTGCACCTCCATGCTTCACTGTCTTCACTGTGTACTGTGGCTTGAATTCAGAGTTTGGGGGTCGTCTCACAAACTGCCTGTGGCCCTTGGACCCAAAAAGAACAATTTTACTCTCATCAGTCCACAAAATGTTCCTCCATTTCTCTTTAGGCCAGTTGATGTGTTCTTTGGCAAATTGTAACCTCTTCTGCACATGCCTTTTTTTTAACAGAGGGACTTTGCGGGGGATTCTTGAAACTAGATTAGCTTCACACAGACGTCTTCTAACTGTCACAGTACTTACAGGTAACTCCAGACTGTCTTTGATCATCCTGGAGGTGATCATTGGCTGAGCCTTTGCCATTCTGGTTATTCTTCTATCCATTTTGATGGTTGTCTTCCGTTTTCTTCCACGTCTCTCTGGTTTTGCTCTCCATTTTAAGGCATTGGAGATCATTTTAGCTGAACAGCCTATCATTTTTTGCACCTCTTTATAGGTTTTCCCCTCTCTAATCAACTTTTTAATCAAAGTACGCTGTTCTTCTGAACAATGTCTTGAACGACCCATTTTCCTCAGCTTTCAAATGCATGTTCAACAAGTGTTGGCTTCATCCTTAAATAGGGGCCACCTGATTCACACCCGTTTCTTCACAAAATTGATGACCTCAGTGATTGAATGCCACACTGCTATTTTTTTGAACACACCCCTTTCAACTAATTGCCCAATTGCACAGCCTTAAGAGCGTGCATATCATGAATGCTGGGTCTCATTTGTTTTCTGAGAATCTACTGAACCTACTGGTAACTTGTTTGCCACGTAACAATAAAGAAATATACGAAAAACCTTGATTATTCTGGTTAGTCACATTGTACTGCTATTATTTTGAACAATACTGTATAAAATTTTTTTTCAAATTTTGTCATTTTTTTAAAGAATTTAAAGCAGAAATTACCATATTGTATAGTGACATATTGCTGTAGTGTCTTAGTTCAAGCATGAATGAACATCAGAAAGTGTTTTCCCAACTGTGCAAAGATGTCACTACCCCATTTTCAAGTTCATCTCTATTGATTTTAATCGATTAACTCTGACTGGTTTGTTTATAAGACAAAATGGCAGATTCTGCATTATGATTGGTCAGATCGCCTGTCAATCAAACACCCAAAGGGGGCTCAATACTGAAAACTACATTTTAAAATAGGAATTCATGAACTACATGATTAAACACATCATAATTAATTGTGCATGAAGATGGAATTACACCAGCAAATTTTGGTGTTTACATTTCCTGTAATAAAGAAAATGTTGTTATACTACATTTATACATTACATCAATAACTGAGAAGGCTATTATGGAGGTAACTGATGACGATGTATCTTTCCCGGTGTTCTCGAGTTTGGCTTTCCTCTCTCGTAGGCCAGTATTCAACCCAGGTCTTCTCTCCAAAAACATACTGCAGACTAAAACAACAGACACATTACATTTACATTTACATTTAATCATTTAGCAGACGCTTTTATCCAAAGCGACTTACAAATGAGAACAATAGAAGCAGTCAGGTCAACAAGAGAACAACAACAGTATACAAGTGCCATGACAAGTCGCAGTTAGTCTAGTAAAGAACGCATAGCCAGGTATATTTAATTTTTTTTTTTTTTATTATTAAATGAAAAAGACAAGAAAAGGAAAAGTACTGGTGTTAGTAGGTTAAGTGCAGGCGAAAAAGATGAGTCTTTAGATGTTTCTTGAAAATGAGTAAAGACTCAGCTGTATGAATTAAGATTGGGAGATCATTCCACCAGCAGGGCACAGTCCAGGAAAAGGTCCGTGAGAGTAATTTTGAATTTCTTTGGGATGGCACCACAAGGCGTTGTTCACTTGCAGAGCGCAAACTTCTGGAGGGCACATAGGATTTAACCAGTGAGTTTAGGTAAGTTGGTGCCGTGCCGTGCCAGTGGTCGTCTTGTAGGCAAGCATCAGTACCTTGAATTTGATGCGAGCGGCTACTGGTAGCCAGTGTAACCTGATGAGGAGGGGAGTAACATAAGCTTTTTTTGGCTCATTGAAGACAACCCTCGCTGCTGCATTCTGGATCATTTGCAGAGGCTTGACAGTACATGCAGGAAGAGCCAGGGGAGCATTACAATAATCCAGTCTGGAGAGAACAAGAGCTTGGACAAGAAGTTGGGTTGCTTGCTCTGACAGGAAGGGTCTAATCTTCCTAATGTTGTATAAGGCAAACCTGCAGGACCGGGTCGTTGTAGCAATGTGGTCAGTGAAGCTTAATTGATGATCCATCACAACTCCTAGGTTTCTGGCTGTCCTCGAAGGAGTTATGGTTGACGAGCCCAGCTGTATAGAGAAGTTGTGATGAATCAATGGGTTAGCTGGAATCACCAGTAGTTCAGTCTTTGTAAGGTTAAGCTGAAGGTGATGGTCATTCATCCAGCTAGAAATGTCACTCAGACAGGCTGAAATGCGAGCAGCTACCGTCAGGTCATCAGGCTGGAATGAGAAGTAGAGTTGGGTGTCATCAGCATAGCAGTGATAAGAAAAGCCATGCTTCTGAATGACAGATCCTAAAGATGTCATGTAGATGGACAAGAGAAGTGGTCCAAGTACTGAGCCTTAAGGAACCCCAGTAGCAAGGTGGTGTGACTTGGAAACATCACCCCTCCAAGAGACACTGAAGGATCTGTCAGAGAGGTAGGACTTAACCCACAGGAGAGCAGTTCCAGAGATTCCCATCTTTCTGAGGGTGGACAGGAGAATCTGGTGATTAACAGTGTCAAAAGCAGCAGACAGGTCCAGTAAGATGAGTACCGAGGATTTTGAAGCTGCTCTTGCTAGTCGCAGGGCTTCAGTAACCGTCTCAGTTGAGTGGCCACTTTTGAAGCCAGATTGGTTGCTGTCCAGGAGGTTGTTCTGTCCAAGGAACATAGAAAGCTGGTTGAACACAGCCCGCTCAAGTGTCTTTGCAATGAATGGAAGAAGGAATACCGGTCTGTAGTTTTCAAGAAGCGCTGGATTTAGAGATGGTTTCTTGAGCAGTGGGCTTACCCGAGCCTGCTTGAATGCTAAGGGAAATGTTCCAGATTGAAGAGAGGAGTTGATAATGTGAGTAAGTGAAGGTATGACTGAAGAAGAGATCGCTTGAAGGAGGTGAGTGGGGATAGGATCAAGTGGACAAGTAGTAGGATGATTGGACAGGAGAATTTTGGAGACGTCCATCTCTGAGAGTGGGGAGAAGGAGGAGAAAGAGGGTGCGTCGGTCATTGTGAAGTTTTCCTAAGTCTGCGGTGTGGAGAATTGGTCACTGATGGATCTTGTCTTATTTGTGAAGAAAGCTGCAAAGTCGTCCGCTGTAAAGTCGATGGAGGAGGTGGAGGCGGCGGATTAAGAAGAGAAGAGAAAGTCTTGAAGAGTGTCCGAGCATCACTGCAGCTGTTAATTTTGTTGTGGTAGTAGGATGTTTTAGCTGTGAAGACATTTGCAGAGAAGGAAGAGAGGAGAGATTGATACACACTGAGGTCCGTAGAGTTTTTTTATTTCTGCCATTTCCTCTCTGCAGCCCTGAGTTTAGAGCGATGTTTACGGACAACCTCGGACAGCCAGGGGGCAGATGGGGCAGTGCGTACTGGTCTAGACAACAGTGGGCAAAAGTTGTCCAAGCAAGATGTTAAAGTGGAGCAAAGAGTGTCCGTAACACTGTTCGTGTCCAGAGCAGAAAACTGAGAGAATAGTGGAAGAGAGGATGAAACCACAGCAGATAGGCGAGATGGAGAGAGTGAGTGTAGGTTCTGTCAAAAGGTGACCTGCGTTGGAGTGTGTGCCACTTCAGGAGTAAGTGCTAGGTTAGCAGTAATGAGGAAGTGATCAGAGGTGTGCAGTGGAGCAACTGAAGAGGTGTCCACAGAGCAGCAGCGCGTGTAGATGAGGTCAAGTTGGTTGCCCGATTTGTGAGTCGCTGTAGTGGACATTAGCTTGAGATCAAATGAGGTGAGCAGAGTTTTGAAGTCAGGAGCCTGGGGTTTATCTAGGTGGATGTTGAAGTCACCAAGCAGTACCAGAGGAGTACCATCTTCAGGAAAGTTTGATAGCAGCACATCCAACTCCTCCAAGAAGTTTCCCAGTTGACCTGGAGGACGATAAATGGATTTTAACAGGGTGGGTTACAGTAATGGCATGTGATTCAAATGAACCACTACCTGTAGGTGATGACTGAAGATCAAATTTCCATTCTTTGGATATAAGGAGACCCGTACCTCCACCCCTCCCAGTGGTACGAGGAGTGTGGGAACAAGTGAAACTAGTAGAGAGGGCTGCAGGGGTGGCAGTATCTTCAGGTTTGATCCAAGTCTCTGTCAGTGCCATGAGGTTGAGACCGGAATGAGTAGCAATAGAAGAAATGAAGTCTGCTTTGTTAACTGCAGACTGGCAGTTCCAGAGACCAACTGGAATAGAGAGCATAGTAGTAGAGGTCAGAGGGACATGGCGTAGGTTTGTCAGACTGGCCTTCCTGCGTAGTACATAGTGTGCTCTCCGAGTGTTAGTAGTGATAGTAGAAATCTGAAAGCACATAGTGACTACATGTGTAAGATATATTTGAGAACAAACTATACAAAGAGTGGAAAAAAAAAGAAAAAAAAAGAGAGAAAAGCAATACTCAAATGCCCTGTCGGTGTCCTTGCTCGGTGGAGTTGCGCAGGTAGAGTCGATTGTCTTTACACTCGTCGGTCTTCACTCGAGGAGGGTTCACACGAGGGTTGCTGCGACCGCTGCCGCGGTGAAACCTAGTGCTTTGTATTAGCCTGATTACCTGTGATTGAAGTCAGCTGGCCATGCCTCACTATTTAGCAGATCGAAACCAGGCAGTCCCGCGATAGGCAAACGCAAAACCAAGCGCCACTTTCAGCACGTATTAAGCACGGTAAGACACACACAATTTAAACCAAAAAAAACTTTCCTAGCAATGATGATCACACACTAGTCTGATGAGAAAACAAGACAAAACACTCACAAGCTGCTGTCCTTCTATGTTGCTCGACTGTTTCTTCTGGCAGGAGTTGTAGGTGGAGGGAGTGAATGCAGACACAGACTATAGAAACTATATGAATCCATTTTGGTATAAATAATCATTAACATCACACTAACAGACACTGAGCTGATGATTTACTGAGTCATTTACAGAAATGACTCGTGCAAGAATTCTATGTGAATGTCACACTATATGAGAAAAATTATCTAGCTCTAGATAATATCACACAATTTTTTTATCTGATGGTTTGTTGCATCCTAAATTTTAATGAGTTGTGGGTCCTTCTGTGCAAGAGCAGAATCCTGTAGGTCAGGAAGTACTAAAAACTTCCCTTCTCCCACCTCTGGCAGGTCAACAGATCTGCCCATGATGAGGTACGACTTGCCTTCTACCAATCCTAAATGTTCTCTGCAACCGGGACGAGCGAGAAATCCAGGATCCTCTGCAGTACCTATGGGACCGAACAGGAGACAATTTCATCAAGATGTCCCAAGTGTCAGCGACATTTCAAGATAGTTGAAAAAAGATGCAATTCATTAAGTGAAAGTCATGATATTTGCCAAGTATGGTAACCCATATTCGGAATTGGTGCTCTGCGTTTAACCCATCCAAATGCACACACACAGCAGTGAGAGGTGAATACACACCTGGAGCAGCGAGCAGCTATAGATCCAGCGCCTGGGGAGCACCTGGGGGTTCAGTGCCTTACTCAAGGGCACTTCAGCCATAGGTATAGAGGGTGGAAGAGAGGGCTGTTCATTCACTCCCTCCACCTACAACTCCTGCCAGCACCGAGACTCGAACCAGCGACCTTTGGATAACTAGTCCTAGTCTCTAACCATTAAGCCACAGATGACCCTACACCCAAGTAATATTCCTAATACCTAATATACCTAATACCTTATGCCTAAGTAATTGTGCTATCAGGGCCGTTGTTCCACAAGGTGACAGCACTGGCCCGGACCATTGTTACAAATTAGAAAATGAAACTAAAGACGAACATCAGGAAAAAAATAGCAGAGACTGTAGCAAGAACAGACATCCACATTAAGAAGCGCTTGTGTGAGGGGGTTTTGACCATAGACTTTATTAAAACATGGACGTTGTGTCCGTGACGTTAACTATAGGCTTCCAAAGAGTGTTTTTGAAGCTTAAAGTGGGAGTAGCAGGCCATCGCCATCTTGGCAGCATATCAGTGCATCACTCCCATATAAACGAAAATGGGCAAAGAGGCGGGAGCTGGATGCTGAAGCCACGCCCACCTAGCTCGATTGTGGTACCGCACCGTTAATGAACCTGTCACTCAATGTGGCCACACCCTTAATTATGCAGAAATTTAAGGCTTAATATCATTTAAACGGAAGAGCAAAATTAGCTATATAGACCAAAAAAAAGATGTTTAACCTGGCTGTAAAAAACAAATATCTGCTGTAATGTTGGACATTTTAACATGGAGAGTCTATGGGACCATCTCACTTTTGGAGCCAGCCTCTAGCGGCCAGTCGACGAATTACAGTTTTAGTCACTTCCTTGTTGGCTTCACAAGAGAGAGTGGGAGGTTTCTGCTTGGTTATGACACAGCTTTAGTTTAAAGGAGCACAAGGACATTTTTATTGCTCATTACTTACATAGAAAAATAGAGCAGATGCTAGGCTTATATGAAGCTTTCTAGAGCACGTGTCAACACCTGCTTTCACGAATGCTATTAAAGACACAGGTCCCTATTTTAACGATCTTAAAGCAAAGTGTAAAGGGCACAGGAGCACTCAGGGCGTGTCCAAATCCACTTTTGCTATTTTAAACGGTTGGTGCTCCCTGGCGCATGGTCTAAACGGGTTGTACCTATTCTCTTAATGAGTTATGGGTGTTTTTATGGGCATAACGTACAATAAACCAATCAGAGTCTCATATTCCATAAACCTTTAAGAGCCAGTAGCACTCGTGCCATGATCAATATGCTATTTACACAATGAAATTTTGCAAGCGCAAAGACAGAATGCGTCTTCGAGATGAAACGGAGCTGCTCGTGTGCGAGCAAATAGATAGCCTAATTCTGATACATGCGATGACAAGCTATTATGACATGTAGGCATTTATATATATGTGCTAACATGCTCTATGCTAATGCTAACATGCTCTTTAAATAACATAGACTGTGCCATAGAGCAACTCAAACCTGGTCTATTTTCAGCTCCTTAAAATAGCAATGTGCCTGAACACACCTTTTTCGTAGACCAGCACGCCCATGGTCGCACAAATGAGCGCAAATGCGCTGGATGGGAAAGGGCGCTGGATGGGAAAATGCAAACGGCGCCGGACCGAAACTAGCAAACACACTTGCGCTGCACCTTGTGTGGCATTGTGCCGCGTGTATTATAGGAACCACAATATGTACGATTTTCAAAATAAAATATCTAAAAACAACTTGCACAACATTATATATTTCATGCAGTTATTTACTTACGTTATCCCAAAAGTTCCCAAGGATTAATAAATCCAGAGAAATTCCAATTTGAAATAATGGCTCTGTGCTGTTGGTTTCCGCGTTTAGAAATTATGGCAACTCGCGTGGACAAAAATGCCGTTGTACAGTTAAACTAAATCCATTATGGCTGTCACGAATAAAATTTATATGAAATTAAAAGTGTTGACTGCAGCATTAAACTTCTGATCTGCTTAATGTTGCACCATGATTATTTTTCTGCGTTTTTACAGGGCTGCATATTATAACCAATCACACACGATTCTGTTGAGTTTATGAAAGCAATGGCCATTTAGAAGAGTTCATATGAGTCATCACTGAAACAACTGAATTCTGCTCTTGCGCAAATTCTCTCAACATAAACAAGAAAGTACAGATGTAAGTACAGTTGAGGTCAAAAGTTTACATACACCTTGCAGAATCTGTAAAATCTTACTTAATTTACCAAAATAATGAGGGATCATACAAAATGCATGGTTTATTTTATTTAGTATTGATCTGAAGATATTTAACATAAAATACATTTACATATATATTCCACAAAAGAAAATAATAGTAAAATTAATAAGTGCCAGCTGTATACTGATGGACACAAATTAATAATAAAGTGTACCTTCTTTCAGCACCAGCTCCACCTTCATGTCATAGATGTCAGAGTGCTGTTTCAGATCCATCCCCACCACTGGGACTTTATAAACTGGCAAACAGTCATGTTATATTGGTGTTATATCAGAGCTGTGAGACTGGATCTCAATGTCTGAGGAAGGAGAATGTGTGTTTACCATAATCCACATCACCTTTACAGGCTCTATTCAAAAGATCCCATTCATCGACATGATTCTTCTTCTGGTAACTGCAGTTTTCTGTTTAATGGGATATTGCTTTTTTTTTCTTTCTTTACACACATTCATATGGAAGACGATTAGGGCAAAGCAATAATAATAAAAAAACCTCTCAAGATTAAAATCGTAAAATTTTGAGAAAAAAGTGAAATGTTGAGATTAAACTCATTTATTTTCAAGAAAAAAGTTGAGAATAAACACACTCGTGTCTTGCTCATTTGATCTCATTTGACGCCAATAATTAACGTCTTCAGTGGCGTGAGTTGGAGAGTAATGCATCGGGGAGTAGCGACTGATACAATCCACTGGGTTCAAATCCATCTTTTTCCAAATTTGCTTTTCTTCATCAAATATCACATCGTAATCAATTGCTTAACGAGTTTTTAATAATTGTTGTGTTAATAAGGTAGGTTTAGTGTTGCTACAGTTAATCCAATGTAAATATTATTTTGTGGATTGAAAAGTAGTAAAAATCCAAGTCTAACACTGTTACACTGTGTTTCTCCTCATTTCTGTTGTATCGGAGAGCTCATCTTCAAACTCAAAAGCTTCTCACAGTGCTGTTTAGTGGTTATCTGATTGAGAACGGCGAGTAAACACATTTGTTCTTGGTCCGTGTACGTTTTGATCATTTTATTTCCTATTTGGAACGATATAACAAGAAATGGAAAAATGGCTCGTCTATTCGTTTTTCCATTTAGTTTAACAAATGGAAAATAAGATTTTGGCTGGATTTCTAATTTTTCGTTTGAGGTTTACAAATCTGTTTGTGGCTTCAATATTTCATTCGCACTTGTGGGCGGGGCTGAAATGCTGCTTTCATCTGATTGGTAGAATCGCTCCGCCTTCATCTGGGTCTTTTCATTCTTTCAGGCAGAATAAAAGTCTTATAAAAGTGATGTCTGAAACCACCACTCACTGTTAATTATCATCATATTTGAATCAGATGTCGCTGGACACATAATTTGTACTGCTGTGACGTGCAAGTGACCTCTTTAAATTATTCATAAGTTATAATAGTATTGTATGAATATTGTCCCACTGATTAATATGTTGTGTTCTTATATTACTGATTCACCAGAAGAGGGCACTATGGGTTACTAGTTGGTACCTATTAAAGCTGAAGAAGAACAACTCAATGTGAGCAACCATGTGGCATGCAGGCTGTGTTTGTTGTTGGACTTTAATGCGAATAAATCTTTGATTATATAACTTCTAGAATCTGACTCTTCATGCTTACCTGGATTTGAAACACTACAAAATTGGGGATGAGGATTTTACCATTATGAATGAAAAATGGCTGCAGTTGCTTCATTTCCTACGCCATTTCTGCCATATCCTGGTGAGCCTTTGATACCCTTTGATGTTTGGCTAAAGATGTTCAGGAATTATTTTATTGGTCGTTAAAGCATCTGGAGATGAATGGCCACGAAAGAAAGCTCTACTTCTTCATTGTTTGGGCACAGAAGGTCAGAGATTATTTTATACTTTGCCAAATCAAGGAGAGATGATGAAGGAAGCTATTGAGGTTTTACAAGCATACTTTGTTCCTCGACGGAATGTTTTCTAAAAGCATGTCATTCGGCAATTACAAGCTCAAGTATCTGGTGAAATAGTCCTACAATATGTAACTATAGTGATATGAATACCAATCATTTTGTCACTTGAGGTGTTGTAGGATAGTTTGTCGCGTGAGATCCAAACAAAACATTGTCCTACAAAGTCAGCTTTATCTGATTTATTCATCACCGCTTGTACTGGTCATTTTAACTCACAGTTTTGCTGCACAATGCACTTATGATAACACTGAATGCTGCCACATAATCACCTCCAAACACAGTCAAAAAATGTTGTGCTTCCCTCTGATTACACACCTTGTCTCTCTTACTCTTTACCTACCTATATATTCATCCAGGCCCACACTCCACCCAGTGGTAAAAAACTGAATTACAATAGACCATAATGGCTCTTACAGTAACCTCACTACGGATTTAGCAGCCACATGTGACTTTGGATCAAATATTGATTAAATGTTACGTGATCAATAAGTAGAAAATGTGGCCAGCCATTGTATTAGAGAAAAACTGTTGTGTTGTAATGTAATGTTAATGGTCTTTTGTTACGACCCTATAGTTTTTGTGTTTTGGTTTGTGTGTGTGTCTGCCCAGGTTGCTGCTGATTGGTTCCTGCAGACTCATTGCTGTTGCCCTCTGATTGGTCTTCACCCCTTTAAAAGAGATGATAGCATTTCCTTTAGGGGGGGGGGGGCGGCCATTTTGTGAACCATGCTGTTTGTACGGTGCTTGTGTTGTTTTACCCCCATTTGTTGGATATTCCTCTGAGCTTGATGTTTCTTTGTAAATCTTATTTTGAATATTGTAAATAGTTTTGGGAAAGTAGGGAGTTAGATGCCACCTTTTGTTTTTGTAACGTTTGGGTCTCTGTTTTTGGATTAGGTAGTTAGGTTAAGAGAATTGTATTTTTATTTTTAATTTTGGATAGGTAATTTAGAGGGTTTAATATTTAGAACATTTTGTTTATTATTCAAATATTGGCACTGTCAGCTCCTGAAAGTGAACTCCCAAATAAAATTCAAAAGAAGTTTATGGTTCACGCTTGTTTTTTCCCATGTTACGCTCTACCCCTAGACGGGGCGTAACACTTTTCAGATAGGATAAGCGATATATTGGAGTTGGCTTACTTTACGAATAAAAACAATATTAGAGAAATCTTTCAGATAAAGATTTCAGAATGAGCTCTTTCTTACTGTAATACATATATGGAAGATCTCATCTGGAATATGAATCTGGTGGAGAGGTGGCAATATTTTTCATGATTTCATGAGCAATTCTCTAATATAACTCAGTGGTGTTGTCACATGTACAAATCTCAATTCTTTAGAAAACTTTGTCATGAGGGCCCATAAATGATCCAGTCAGAGAGCATGTGGCCAATGAAGCACCAAACCTGCACGTGGTGAAACTAATTCACTTACAGCAAATGATCCAGCACAGATCTCTCTGGCCTCTTGCATAGCAATCACAACAAAAGCTGTCAGAGAGGCATCAGCGTCTTTGCTTTGTATGTCACCCTGGAATAAAGCACAAATAAACAGAATATCACAAAAACAGTCTGTGTGTGTGTGTGTGTGTGTGTGTGTGTGAGAGAGAGAGAGACAGAGTGTGTGTGTGTGTGAGAGAGAAAGAGAGTGTGTGTTTAGGATTCTTACAAAGTCAAACTCAAGCAGATTAAAGGAACATGCACTTTACAACTGTGGTAAATTACATGGTTATATACTTCCTCACATTAAATCAGATGATATTGTGCTTTAAAGCATGTAATATTGCATAATTTAAATTATAAAATAATAAAAAAAGACATTTACAACACTGCATTTGTATTTTTTGGTCAAATTAGATGCTGCACAATTGTTTTTTTTGTTTTTTTTTATATCACTGAGAGCGTTGCGTGCGTTTGAGTTTGTTTACAGTCTATCAGATAAAACTATTTGTTCACACAGAGACACACAGAGCTTGCAGATTTGCCTGTAAGCGACAGCAAAGATACATATACACAGACAGCTCACTCATGTTATAAATGGGAGAAACTGCAACACAACATCTTCAGATTACATGCAGTGACCAAACTCAGTGTACGGAAAATGTGACTGAAGCTTAAAAAGTGGACTATCCAGTAAGATGAATTATTATGAAACCAATGCATTCGCAGTTTCAAGAACCCTATTCAAAATCATTTTCAAGTACTTTTCAAACCCTGAAAATACTATATTAAAATTCAAGCATTTTCAAGGATTTCTAGCACTCATGCGAACCATGTGTTACACATTCAGTAATCATTTGTTCATTAATGTAGAATAAAGTGCAGTGTGCTGGTCTGGTATATCATGTAAATAAGTCTTATTCCATATAGTCAGCATATTGTTATATTTAGTTTATTTGTGCTTTAGATAATGTCATGCTTTACTACTAGGAGTGGTAACCACAGTGAAATAAATCACTGGCTCACTTTCATTCCATCTTTCTTCCATCTTTCTCTCCCTGAATGACAGCTGAATCCTCTTTAAAGGAGCCGTCTTGTGTTTGTTTGTGAAGAATCAGCCACTTGAGGGCGCTGCAGAGCATATCTTCCTCTATAAAAGCAGAGTCATAGGCCATGCTGAAGACTTTGACCACATATGCTGTCAACCTTTAACAGACAAGCAGAAGAACAGAAATGAATTACATTTAAAACAGATATTTATTATTATTATTATTATTATTATTACTATATAAAAAAATTACATTTACGTAATGTAAAATGTAATACAGGGGAAAATAGGCATGAAACATAAAAACAAATAATATCATCAAAATGACTTTACCATGTGCTGCTCGGTCTGTTTGTCCATGCAGCGTAGGATCCATCTGATTTACGGTAACCCAGCTGCCGCTGATAACCTTTATACAAAAAGGATTTTAAAAAAAAAACAGAATATTTATGTGTTCATTATCTGCACATTTTTTTCTGCTTTTGGTCTGAACTTTTCAAGGGTGTATCTTTTGAGAGTACTTTACAATTTAATTCAAAATCATAGTCAGCTTCTTCATCAATATGTTTTATTTTCTTTATAATTATTTATTCTTTATTTATTTATACAGTGCTTTATACAATACAGAACGTTTTAAAGCAGCTTCACAGGAATAAGCAGCAAAAATAATATCATTTGATTCAATAATGCAAACAGAGATCAATAATATTGTCATTGTTCAGCTGAGGTCAGTTTAGAGATGATTTGGTTCCGTTCAATATCAATAATCAGTAATATTGTTGAATATTTAGTAATCAGGATTTATGTATCTATTGTGTCCTGCTGACCTGTGTTGATATAGTTAACAGCTTCATTGCGGCGCTCGATGCCAACCGTCTCCCACTGACTGGTGCTGTCCAGATAATGAGTGGCAATGACAGGTAGAGTCATATACATCATGTTCTGCTCTCCATTACCACTGGGCTGGACAATAAACCGCCCCATGAAGTCTCCACTGATGGCCTGATCGACTGTCTGAGCGATCTCTTTAGCTGGAGGAATGTAAGAGGAAACACGGATGGAGAAATTCAGTTTATTATATCTGTATGTAACACTCTCAACACTACACATGACTCGTATCTGTCACGACCGGTGATACAAGGATACACGGTGAGAGATCCAATTGCAGGTAAGTCTTTATTTAAGGAATAATCCAGAGAGAATAAACAGTCCAAGCAGGAGTCGATACCAGACAAAACCAAACCAAACAAGATGAAGGACATGAATTAACAAGGACTCCATAACACATACTGAGACAGACCGGGTTAAATACACAAGGAGAGACAAACGCTAATGGGAATTAGACCGAGTGTAATGATTAGTAACTAGTGACAGCTGGGTGCAAATTAAGCAGAGGACGTGAGGAATGTGATTAATAAAGTGACAGACACTGTGGGGAAGGAGGACACCTAGTGGATTCCCAGGGAATACAACCCAGACACTGTGACAATACCCCCCCCTCTACGGAGCGGCTCCTAGACACTCCACGACAGACATAAAACAGAGACCAGGAGGGAGGCGGACAGTTGGAGGCTCAGGGGGAGGGACGGAGGGCCAGGAAAGAAACATGGGAAACAGACACCTGAAGTGTAAACACAAAACAGGGAGACCAGGAGGGAGGTGGAGCAGAGGAGGATCAGGGGGAGGGACAGAGGGCCAGGCTAACAGAGGGGAACCGACAGGAAACACAACAGAAAACGAAAAACACAAAACATAAGTCCATGAAGGACATCACATGGCGCCCACCAGGGCAGAGCAGAAGACCACCACAACCGTTTCGTCAGTACGGAAGCCCCCCAGGGCAGAGCAGAAGACCACCACAACCGTGTGGACAGAGTGGAGCAGAAGACCACCACATCCTTGTGGTCGGACCAACGGGAGGACGAAACTCTGGTAATCCCATGGTGTTTATACTGGATTCCAGAAGATCAGTGCTGACTTGACACTGCTCATGAAGATTATTGGTGACTTGCAAATGTACATGAAGATCACTGGTGACTTTAATTTGTACATGAAGATCATTGGTGACTTGTATTTTCTCATGAAGATCAGTGGTGACTTGCCTTTGTTCGTGAAGATCAGTGGTGACTTGACTCAGTCCTTGAACATCACCGGTGACTTGACTCTGTCCTTGAAGATCACCGGTGACTTGACTCTGTCCTTGAAGATCACCGGTGACTTGACTCTGTCCTTGAAGATCACCGGTGACTAGACTTGACTCTGAAAGGTCAACGGTGACTAGACTTGACTCTGGAAAGTCCATGGTACCTAGCCCTGGCTCTGGAAGGTCATCGGTGACTAGCCCTGACTTTGGAAGGTCACCGGTGACTAGCCCTGACTCTGAAGGGTCCACGAACACCTGACTCGACTCTGGGGGGGTCAACAGGAACCTGACTCGACTCTGGGGGGTCAACAGGAACCTGACTCGACTCTGGGGGGTCAACAGGAACCTGACTCGACTCTGGAGGGTCCACTGGAACCTGACTCGACTCTGGAGGGTCCACTGGAACCTGACTCGACTCCCGAGGGTCAGCTGTGACTGTCATCCTGTGCAGCGGCGCTGGGCAAGCAGCCATCTTTTGCTGTGGTACTGGGCTGGCGGCCATCTTGGGTTGTGGCGCTAGACCGGTGGCCATTTTGGGCAGTGGCGCTGGACCGGCGGCCATCCTGGGCTGTGGCTCTGATCTGGCGGCCATCTTGTCTCGTGAGGCTGGGCTGGCGGCCATCTTATGCAACGGGGCTAGGCAGAGGACGTGAGGAATGTGATTAATAAAGTGACAGACACCGTGGGGAAGGAGGACACCTAGTGGATTCCCAGGGAATACAACCCAGACACTGTGACAGTATCTTAATACCTTAAAGCATAGAAAGAAATTGGAGCAGAAGACAGACCGGCTTATGTTAGTCTGGAAATGTTAGTCTGGATCATGGTTTCACAGATCACAGTGCATCTTGGGTTTTGGAACTCAAACAACATAAGTGAATAAAAGAATAGAAACTTGAAAGGAACAAGAGCATCATCAGTGCATTTTAACCAGTTGTTTCAAAGTAAAGATAAAGTTCTGTAATTACCTCTAGATGGTACAGGTGTTGTTATATTTTATTCAAAATATGATATATGGTTATAATAATAATAATAATAATAATAATCAATAGACTAATAAATTTGGTGTTTATTCAATATTGGATGTCTCCGTACAGCAAACAAAGTTAAAGATGATTTGAGCTGCTGCTCAGCATTCAAATACTTGGCTGGTGCTTGCTGTAGCAGTTGCGGTGCACTTTAGAAAGCATCTGAAATCAACAACTAATATAAATGCATGCTAGTAATGGGAAAACAAAGCTTTGCAAAATGATTCACTGTTTCAAAGCATTAAAAATTCAACTCACTTCTAATGCCTACTGGTCAAAACTGTGTAAATGTAAGAAAAGCTTATGTCGAAACAAGCATAAAACAGCTTTTACAAACCCATTGCAAGTGTTTTATTGAAAATATAATCTATCAAATGCAAATAAGTCATTATCTAATACCATTAAATATCAAGTGTCTGTATAATATGTGTTCTTTAATCAATTTTCAGGAGCTTGTTTTTGTCATGATTCTGCCTTCATGTCCTGACTTTCCTCTAGTCTTGAGGCAGGATCATGACAGACCCGTGTTTTGTGTACAAGCAATGGCCTTGTCTTTGGGCCATGTGCTTGTGTTGTCTCGTCCCCTTGCCCCGCCCCCTTGTTATCCAAGTTTTGTCGTGATTGCCTTACCTGTGCCACCTGTTGTGTCTTAATAAGTTCTCCTATTTATATCCCCTAGTGTGCTCTGTCTTTTGTCGGTTCATTGTTTCTATATATGTTTCTGCATGGTTCCTGTGATTGATAGCTTGTGAGATATTGTACCATTGTTACCCCTAGAAGAAGTCGTTGTGTTACTCGTGAGTGTTTTGTTTGTAGTTAGTGTTCTAGTGTTTAGAGTCGTTGTTTATCGTGTCAACCCAGTTGTGTTTAGTTATTTAGTCTCTGCCTTAGTCATTGTTTTCCCCCTCGTGGGTTTTGTTTTCCCCTTTTTGTCTTGAATAAACCCTCTGTGTAGTGATTCCTGTCAGCGTATGAGTTCCTCCCTTACCCTCCACATAACAGTTTTTTTTGTTCTATGGATGGCTCAGCTAAACAGGCCAATAACAATAAATAATATTACTTGTCACAGACTGACTGCGACATAGGACTTTTATTGTGAAGGGATTGAGTATGGGCATGTGCACACAACAAACATTTTCCACCATTACACATACAAACGAAATGCCGGCAAAAATATACCATCCTTATATAGTTGTATGTGTGTAGCGCTAATTTTGGTGTTGTGACATCCCAGTTTTCATCTCAAGTAGTTAGTTTTGTTTTTGTCTGTTAAATGTTATTTGTTTAAATGTTTAGTGTTCAGCACAAGAAAAAAAGACCAGAATACTTTACATAAGTGTTTATTTCATTGAATTTAATTATCAAGGTAAGTTCAATACATTTCAAACAGCTAGACATACCTTCTGTTGTACCCCTCACTTTGGCAAACTTGTCCACATGGGAAGTAGCCATATTTAAGCTAACATTTGCTCATGGCAGATTTCTCCATCCGGTTTTGACCTCATAGGGGAGGGAGAACACCATGTATGTAAGTGTTTCCTTGTAAGTCATATCTTTATTGTCTTTGAGCATTTTAAACTGTTATAGATATAGGTGATGTATGTTGTAAAGCCAAACTATAATGATGTTATTATGGTTTTATCTTATCACCTGATTGTAAATTATAGAATTCCCCCCCTTAACATGGTATGTTCCAAATATAGGAGGAGCCAAAGCTTTAAAAGGCAGCCATTTCAGGGGAGAGGGGGGTTGTATGGAGAGGCTGAATTACACCTGTATTTTTGGGCCTAGATATTGGCATAGCCAAATTTACATTTGTTTGAATATTGTAAATAACTTTTTTTTTTGTTTTGCTATTTTTTGCTTTGTTTTTGACTATTGCTACATTGCACACTCTGGAGAACTATTTTTGCACCCTGGGGATTAAAACCACTCTGAACTGTGCAATTTGTTCCCTATTGTCTTATTTACACCTGGCTGCCGGTACATCCTAACATTACTTAATCATACAAATACTTCATTAAAACATCCACAAATGTATAAAACTGAGCTAAGACCAGTTAAAAAACATAGATGCTGGTTCGCTGCTGGGGGGACAATCTCTGCACAATCAGACTTTGCTACAGCCTAGGGGCAGGGCAGAGTTCCGTTTCTCCCAAGACGGTAGGCAGAGATTATTATGCAAAGTGTTCCTAGTGACGTACATAGAGATGGGCAAAAGATTTGAAATCTATAACGACTCGTTTCAGCGATTCAGAGTCGACTCCTTACTTTAGAAGCCAATAACTTTATAAATCGTGTACTTTTTGGTTTAATTATTTGCACATTCTTTACACAGATGGACAGCTACATCATACACTGTAATACAGGTAATTTTTGATTTCCCATCTGTGTGGCTCTTTAAAAACTTGCTATCAAATGCGTCACTCTACTGGCCATATTCAGCATGTGCAGCTCAAAACAGAAATGTAGAACATTAACTGCTAACGTTTTAGACTAACGTTATAATGAGAGCTATTGTATGTTATTACACTATTGTAAAAAAAACAAAAAAACATTATTTACCCGTATAAATTATTAACCCGTTAATTACACATTTTTCCTGTGTTAACATCAGTAATTATGTTAGTCGAATGTCTGACTTGTTATCTGTTATTTTTGGACCAAAATGTATTTTCGATGCTTCAAAATATTCTAACGGACCCTCTGATGTCACATGGACTACTTTGATGATGTTTTTCTTACCTTTCTGGACATGGACAGTAGACCGTACACACAGCTTCAATGGAGGTACTGAGAGCTCTCGGACTAAATCTAAAATATCTTAAACTGTGTTCTGAAGATAAACGGAGGTCTTACTGGTTTGGAACGACATGAGGGTGAGTCATTAATAACATAATGTTCATTTTTGGATGAACTAAGACCTTTAAGTGTAATTAATAAAATAAACTTGAAGAATACTACATTTGGTAAGGGTTATAGCGATAGGGTTTGCATTAAAGACACAGTTGTATGATGTGTAAGTATGTTTCGAAGCTTGCTTACACTTCTACTACTATAAAAACTCCAAAATGTGTACTTTTTCCTCACCAAAAGAGTACATTAAGAGCACATTTACATCCACACCTTGATTTTCTTCCAAATAAAACACATTTCCATCGTAATATTATAAATACAGGCCTATAGTTCCTGAATTATGTGAAATGGATAATAAAAGTAGTTAAAAAAAATATATATATTTTGTGGTCACCAAGGTCTTTTTATGTTTATTAAACGATTATGTGATCTGTTGATTGTCCAGTGCCAAATAAACACAAAGATGGACAGGGAAAGGTGAAAGCCTTCAGGTGCCCAGTTTAGAAAAAAAAACTAAAAGAAGAGGAGAAAAGAGCAAAAGATAAAGGTATGAAAATATGTTCTCTCAGTATGATTATTACGATATACATATCATGAATGAAAGGCTAATGTTAATTGGTGGGTATAACTCTTTAGTTTGTTAGCCTTTTGCTATGATGCATGCTATGCTTATACAACAATAATTTGATTTTAACTCAACAAACATATCTCATTTCACCATAATAGTGTGCTTTGCAACAAAACTGTTACAAGTTCAGTTATTATTTATTTCCATCAGTTGGGTTAACGTTTGTGCAACTGTGCAATCTCATTCACTTATGTTGTTATAATAAAATATATTTTTTTTTGTGCAGATTTTTATTTTTGGGGTTGGGGGAGGCACGCGAAGGGGGTCTCGCCCAGGGTGTAATTGATTGTAGAACCATTTCTGTCATGCACACATGGATATATGCATGTCTGCTGAGGTAGCAGATTATATTTGTAACCAGGGGTAAAGATAAATATAGGTTTCATTGTCATTTCTTTAAATATTATAATTTGTATTATAAGTTAAAATCTTGACATGTTGAGAGTATTTTTGTTGAAAGTTAATGTAATTTTCTTACCTTGTCAGTGACGAATGATGACCGGGTCAGAGCAAGAGAAACAGGAAGAGGTGTGCAAGTTTGCAAGTCGATAGTGTAGATAGTTTGAAGTACATAATTGTAAGTGTAAATTAGGGCCTTTCTGAATGAAAGCCAGAAACTAATTTATATAATTCAGGTGATGTAACATGGGCTTTCAACTAGAAGTATATATGTATATCATCAAGTGGACAACTCGGCCTGTGTCTGGTGGATTGCTCTGCGTCGTTGGCTAAATCAGATGATGACAAAGGCAGAGTGTTTATGGAGGCTGCACATCCATGGTTCAAAGAAGATTGAACATCTCCTGGTAGCTCAGAGCGCTATCTGGTTTTCAGAGTTCCTCCGGCCACGAGGGATTCAATGCGTCATCACATCATGGGTCAACGTTATCGGGGGGTTTTCTGAATTCGATTGAACGCATCATTTGGCCGCATTCGGTTACGCCTTGCTCTCATCATCGAACGGTAAACATGGAGAGATGTAAAGCCGACTGAGGTACCATTTTGGCCTTTTCATTTATGGGCCGATTTTTATCATCTTGTGAGTGTTAATACCTTTCAGTATATTGATTGTGTTTTTTTGCGCATTATCCGACAGACAATACAGATCATTGATTTAAAAATCAATTTGTCTTGAGTGGTTTGTTTAAACCTACTGATGCTTGAACATCTTTTGAGTTACTGTGAAATATGTAGAGTATAGCACATTTAACTAAGTTCATTAACAAATAGTTTCCCTGCCTAAATAATAGGTAGGGAAACATCAGGGGTAAACCGAGAAAAGAGAGGAACACCGTAAGTGAATCGAACTCAGGGAGCTGTTTTTTTTTTTTGTAATAAAGGAGTAAAACAGCACTACATATTCTTAGACTCATTGTCATGCACCAAACACGTGTATATTATGATGCTAAACTCTCTGAGAGTTTAGAGAGTGGTGACAGAACTGCAATTATAACAAACCAGCGCCAACATTAAATACTGTGAGAAAATCCTCATACAGGGACTATAAAAGCTGCCATGGACATTATAACTGTAGATATACTGTAGACTACCCTTACGAAAAATAACCATGGTTTTATTATAGTAAAACTGTAGTAACCCATGGTTTTTTGGCGTATTGACTGCCATTTGTAAAACCATTGATTTACTACAAATACCATGGTTAAACTATGGTTAATATAGCAAAACCATGGTTAATTTGTGGTTACCATGGTTTAACTACAGTAACCATGGTTTTTTGGTTTTATTTGTAGTAAAACCATGGTTAATTTTCGTAAGAGTACATCTCTCTCTAAATAAAACATGCATACAACGTTAAAGAAATAATCACTACACATTCATAAAAGCATCTTTTTCCTAACCAGTAATGGAGATGAACGTGTCACGGAGTGACTGTGACGGGGCGGAACCAAAAATGAGGAAGATTAGTATACAAATGTCTTTATTGGAACATTGTGTTCAGATGCATTGTGTGATGAGAAGTTAACACACATCGAAGATCTGCTAGGATTGCAGGAAGGAGATTGTGCTGCCAGTTGTGTCGGATGTCGGTTATCTGGAAGAGAAGTGGAAAGATCCAGTGTTAATGAAAGTGTGATTACACTGAAATATTCATCGTGACAACAGTTATTTCGCAAGGATGGAATATCCATATACCTCTTGTGAGTTGCGACCAGTGTGAGCGGCCCCACCGTAATAGGATTGGTGGGTGAGCCGGAACCAGCGAAAAAGGAGTCTGGTGCCTTGTCGTGGCTGTGACGTTTCCTCTGGCCGTCTGCTGCATCGGTGCCCCCAGCATCCAGGAACTAATCCCCGGTCCTATGTGGTTTTGACCCTAATTCACTGTGAGTGTGTGGAGTGCAGTGGGTGAGTCCTTTTCTTTGCTGTGTGTACACTTGAAGTCTGCAGTGTCGTGCTGTGTCATGTCGTCAGTTATCACCCTCTAGGCTAGAAGAGAAAACCCTGTGGAGAAGAACGTGCACCCGTGTTGTGGGACGACCGTCTTTTATATACATTCCCGCTCATGGCTTTGGACCCCTACTCCGCCGAGTGGTGACGTGTCAACAATAGCAAGTAAGACAAGGCAAGGCAAGTTTATTTATATAGCACATTTCGTACACAATGGTAATTCAAAGTGCTTTACATAAAAGAAAGTAAAATAATCATGAAGAAAAATAATAACAAAAATAAAACAAGTAATTTTAAAATGATTAAAACATTTTAAAACAGTTAGAAAATAATTTTACATAAAAATAATAATAATAAAACAATAATAAAACATAAAACAGTGAAAATATAGTGCAATCAGTTCGGACATTGCACAGTGCTCATTCAACAAATGCCCAGCTAAAAAGATGCGTTTTGAGTCTAGATTTAAATGTGACTAGTGTTTTATCACATCTGATCTCTTCTGGAAGCTGATTCCAACTGCGGGCAGCATAGTAACTAAAGGCAGACTCCCCGTGTTTTGTGTGAACCCTTGGTATTTCTAACTGACTTGATCCTAATGATCTGAGTGCTCTGTTAGGTTTATATTCAGTGAACATATCTGCAATATATTTCGGTCCTAGGTCATTTAGTGACTTATATACGAGTAAAAGTACTATAAAATCAATCCTAAATGTAACTGGAAGCCAGTGTAAGGACCTGAGGACTGGTGTGATATGCTCAGATTTTCTGGTTCTAGTCAGAATCCTGGCAGCAGCGTACTGGATGAGCTGCAGCTGTCTAATGGTCTTTTTGGGAAGGCCAGTGAGGAGCCCATTACAATATACCACCCTGCTGGTGTTAAAGGCATGAACAAGTTTCTCCAAGTCTTGACTGGAAACAAAACATCTAATTCTTGCGATGTTTTTTAAATGATAGTATGCTGATTTAGTTACTGCTTTGACATGACTACTGAAACTAAGGTCTGTCTCCAGAATCACACCAAGATTCCTCACTTGATTTTTAGTTGTTTGACCCCTAGAGTCAAGGTATGCATTCACCTTGAACACTTCATCTTTGTTTCCAAATGCAATGACTTCAGTTTTTTCCTTGTTTAACTGAAGAAAGTTCTGGCACATCCAATTATTAATTTCTTCAATGCATTGGCAGAGGGAGTCAATGGGGCTGTAGTCATTTGGAGATAAGGCTAGGTAAATCTGGGTATCATCAGCATAGCTGTGCATCCAAGCGCCATATTGGCCTACTCAGACCAGGTTCCCCGAACTAGTGCTCCTCTGGACAGCCCCTCCTTGGTCGGTTCCTCTGAGGAGGGATTTACTGACTCAGAGAAGGGGCATCTTTTGGCACCTGCGTCCAGACCTTTGGAAACTCCATGTCTGGTCTCTGGATGGGACGTGGAGGTTCTAGGTGACCTATCCCAAGAGGTAGTGAACACCATCACTTCGGCAAGAGCACCGTCTACGAGACATGATTATGCCTTGAAGTGGAACTTGTTCGTTGAGTGGGGTTTCTTCTCACCGAGAAGACCCCCGAAGATGCCTGATTGCGGTCGTGCTATCCTTTCTGCAGCAAGGGTTGGAGCGAAGGCTGTCTCCCTCCACCCTCAAAGTCCAGGTTGCCGCTATTGCTGCGTATCATGACCCGTGAATGGGAAGTCTTTAGGTAAGCATGACCTCATCATCAGGTTCCTTAGAGGGGCCAGGAGGTTAAATCCATCCCGGCCCCCCTGTATACCCTCTTGGGACCTGTCTCTAGTGCTTAAATCACTACAGCAGGGCCCATTCGAGCCTTTGCATTCAGTTGAGCTAAAGTTTCTTTCATTGAAAACTCTGCTCCTGCTTGCACTGGCCTCCATCAAGAGGGTAGGGGACCTGCATGCATTTTCGGTCGACAATTCGTGCCTAGAGTTCGGCCGGCTGACTCCCAGGTAATCCTGAGGCCCCGGGCCTTGCTACGTGCCCAAGGTTCCCACTACATCCTTCAAAGACCAAGTGGTGAACCTGCAAGCGCTGCCCCTGGAGAAGGCAGACCCAGCCCTGGCTGTGCTTTGTCCCGTCCGAGCATTAAAGTGCTACGTAGACCGGACACAAAGCTTCAGGACCTCAGACCAGCTCTTTGTCTGTTATGGAGGCCGGCAGAAGGGGAGTGCCGTCTCTAAGCAGAGAATGGCCCACTGGATAGTGGATACCATAACCCTGGTTTATCAGGCGCAGGGTGTGCCCTGCCCATTCAGGTTACAAGCTCACTCAACTAGAAGTGTTGCATCCTCCTGGGCGCTGGCTCGTGGCATCTCGCTGACAGATATTTGTAGAGCTGCGGGTTGGGCGACCCCTAACACGTTCGCTAGGTTCTATAGCCTTCGTGTAGAGCCGGTATGCTCCTGTGTTCTCACCTCAAACGAGTAGTGGCACTGAGAGGCCCCGGTTAGTGTCGACTTGCTTAAACCACTCCAGAGTGTCCGTACTGTAGACCCTGTTGAGATCCTCCATCACCCTAAGCAGCTGGACGCGGCGGAACGTCCAGCGCCAGACCTTCATGATGAATCCGTGAGAACCATGGAAGGGTGGGTTCAATATTGAGACCTAAGCAGTACTCTTATGTGTATAGTCCACAGAATAGCCTTAGAGCCCATGTTTCTCCAGCAGACTTCTGCCTTCCCAAGAGGGTTTTAATCACCTCAAATTTCTCTGTATACTCCTAAATGGATGCTATATGTGTATTTGCCTCCGAGACCTCCCTCGTGAAGGATGGGGCTTCCGCAGCGTCCTGGCTCCAAGCGGACCGGGTACGTTTTCCCAGTGTTATCCAATCTCAACCAGTGAGGTAGTGCTTTGACAATGGTGAGTGGAGCTACTTGTTCTGAGCCCCGACCTACACCTGATAGGGGCGCAGGCGGCTCACACAGGGCACTGGAAGGGGCAGCACCCATGGCGCTTTGATAGGGATCCCATAGAAGACGTGCTGCTCAAATCTCGAAACACTCTTCATTAACTACAAGCCGTTCTATTCGCCGCGGGAGTTTCACTCGTTCATTCTGGTCAGTGTTTACATCCATCCTCAAGCGCATGTGAGCTCAGCTTTACAAAAACTCGCTGATCAGATCACAGAGACAGAACAACAACACCCGGACTCTGTTTTAACCATTCTCGGGGACTTTAATAAAGCCAATCTGTCCCGTGAACTGCCAAAATACAGACAGCATGTTACATGTCCCACAAGAGACAGTAATATATTAGATCACTGTTACACCACAATAAAGGATGCATTTCACTCTGTTCCACGAGCAGCTTAAAAAATAATGAAAAAATAAGGACTCAGTTCACTTCCAACGACTCCGCATCAGTGTGGAAAAGTCTAAAGAAGATCACCAATTACAAGACACCACCCCCCAGCACCGTAGAGAATCAACGACTGGCAGACGATCTGAACAAGTTTTACTGCAGGTTTGAAAGAACACCCATCACCTGCCCTGAACGCCTCCCCACACAACCATTCACACCATTCACAACTCCTGCAACCAGTCCTGAATGCCTCTCCAAACTACCGTTCACACCATTAACAGCTCCTGCAACCCATCCTGAACACCTCTCCAATCAAGCACTCTCACCATTCACACCTCCTGCATCCCCCCTCTCCCCCACACCTGCAATTCAGATCAGCGAGGATGCGGTGCGCCAGGTCTTCCGGAAGCAGAAAAGGAAAAAAGCACCAGGCCCAGATTGTGTTACACCAGCCTGTCTGAAATCCTGTGCTGACCAGCTGGCCCCCATCTTCACACAGATCTTCAACAGATCGCTGGAGCTGTGCGAAGTCCCTTCATGCCTCAAACGTTCCACCATCATCCCCATCCCTAAGAAACCCAAAATTACAGGACTAAATGACTACAGGCCTGTGGCTCTAACGTCTGTAGTCATGAAGTCATTTGAAAAACTGGTGCTGGCCCACCTGAAGGACATCACTGGACCCTTGCTGGATCCTCTTCAGTTTGCCTACAGAGCAAACAGGTCTGTGGACGATGCAGTAAACATTGGACTGCATTATGTTCTGCAACACCTAGACAGACCGGGGACTTATGTGAGGATCCTGTTTGTGGACTTCAGCTCGGCCTTCAACACGATCATCCCAAACCTCCTCCTGCCCAAACTAAATCAGCTCTCCGTGCCCACCTCCGTCTGTCAGTGGATCAACAGCTTCCTGACAGACAGGCAGCAGCTAGTGAGGCTGGGAAAATACAAATCCAGCACCCGTACAATCAGCACCGGAGCTCCCCAGGGCTGTGTTCTCTCCCCACTGCTCTTCTCCCTGTACACTAATGATTGCACATCTAAGGACCCCTCTGTCAAGCTCCTGAAGTTTGCAGATGACACCACACTCATCGGCCTCATTCAGGACGGTGACGAGTCTGCTTACAGACAGGAGGTAAAAGAGCTGGCTGTCTGGTGCAGTCTCAACAACCTGGAGCTTAACACCCTCAAAACAGTGGAGATGATCGTGGACTTCAGGAGAAACCCCCCTGCACTCCCCCCACTCACCATCATGAACAGCACTGTGACTGCAGTGGAGTCATTCAGGTTCCTGGGAACCACCATCTCTCAGGACCTGAAGTGGGACATTCACATTGACTCCATCGTAAAAAAGGCCCAGCAGAGGTTGTACTTCCTTCGCCAGCTGAGGAAGTTTAACCTGCCACAGGAGCTGCTGAAACAGTTCTACTGCACCATCATTGAATCCATCCTCTGCACTTCAGTAACTGTCTGGTTCAGCTCAGCTTCTAAATCTGACCTAAATCTGACCTCAGAAGACTACAGAGAGTAGTCCGGACTGCTGAGCGAATCATCGGTTCAACTCTCCCATCTATTCAAGAACTGTACTTATCCAGAGTGAGAAAAAGGGCTGTCAAAATCACTCTGGACCCCTCACATCCAGCACACTTCCTCTTTGAACTGTTGCCATCTGGTCGACGCTACAGAGCACTGAGCACTAGAACAACCAGACACAGGACCAGTTTCTTCCCTCAGGCAATCCATCTTATGAACAGCTGACAATAATGGCGAACACACTACACTTTATATTTATATACACACACACTTTATTTATCTAACACACATACTTAGTATACACTTAAATTTTGCACATAATATATATGTACATACATAACTTCACTTTGTAATATACCTGCCTACAATTGTCATTTGTATATTGTCATTCACTGTCTACATATTTGTATTTTATTCTTTTATTATGTGTTTTATGTTCTGTCGCTGTCATTCTGTTGTACTGCGGAGCTTCTGTCACGAAAACAAATTCCTCGTATGTGTAAACATACCTGGCAATAAAGCTCATTCTGATTCTGATTCTGATTCTGATATTCGTCGGTCACATCCCGTCGCCATGGTTGCTGTACCGGCGCTGAGCTGCAGGGTTCCTGGCTCGGCTCCTCAGCAAAAAGCTGGTATGCATTGCACCTGCTGCCCTCTTATATTCACGCAGTGATCAGCAGCAGCTGGATGCAATAATTGCATGCCAATGTGCATTGGCTCATTTAGTTTACACTCGAAGTAGATTGGTCTATCGAAGCGATATCCCATATTCGTCGGTCACCGACGTGGCGTCTCCGTTCTCTCCTTAAGGGAACGAGGGTTACCATACGTAACCGAGACGTTTCTCGCCTGATCGCCGTCTTCTCTTTGAAAGGAAGGGACACTCCAGCACTAGAAAAACATTGCATACGACACTCTAATGTATAAAGGGGGAATTCGCTACATATTAACTAGGTGCAGTGCTGTTTCAGTGCTGATACCAAGTTAGACACTGGAGACATTTAAAGCCAAATACAATATAATTAACTATTTAAACATCTCAAATGTGAAAATCTGCTTTAAAGGATTTTTTTTTGTAATTCATGATGTTTATGGACAGTACGTGCCCCTCTGTATTATCTTTAGTGGTAACACTTTAAGATAATGGTAACATTAATAATCATTTACTAAGACTTGAATTAATCCTTATAACATGAACTCAAGATTGGTGAATACATGAGCGAATCATGAACCAAGCAAGAACTGTCCTTAACCCCTTACTAGTAACCCCCCTTTTTTGGCATGGAGACAGAAATTACATACCCAAAATAAAAAGGTTTCTGCTCATGATTCTTTCTGACTAGATACATAATCAACCTTTGTTGACAAAGCTGACACTTTAAAGTTTACTGTTCAGGAATCAGAATCACTCAGACTGTTATGATAATAGAGATATATAAGCTCAAACATAAAAACCAAAATAAAATTTTAAAAACATATATTTTAAATTAATGGAAATGTTAAGGTTAAATGTTGATGTAGGAAATGTTGAGTTTGAAAACACAGTGTAGCTGAGGCCACAAGTCTTCCAAAACTTAATAAAAAAATTCATAATCGAATCTGTAAAACTGAATTTTATGAAATATTTTCTAAGGCCATGTCATGTGTGTTTTTAGAGAAGGCTAATCAGATTGATTATCAGGCGAGTCCACCTGAACCTGACTCGACTCCGGAGAGTCCATAGGAACCTGACTCGACTAGTCCATTGGAACCTGACTCAACTCTGGAGAGTTCACCGGAACCTGACTCAACTCTGGAGAGTTCACCGGAACCTGAATCGACTCCGGAGAGTTCACCGGAACCTGACTCGACTCCGGAGAGTCCACCGGAACCTGACTCGACTCCGGAGAGTCCACCGGAACCTGACTCGACTCCGGAGAGTCCACCGGAACCTGACTCGACTCCGGATAGTCCACCGGAACCTGACTCGACTCCGGAGAGTCCACCGGAACCTGACTAGACTCTGGAGAGTCCACCGGAACCTGACTCGACTCTGGAGAGTCCACCGTAACCTGACTAGACTCTCGACTGCCTGTGGAGACCTGAGGCGCCTCAGCTTTGGGCACCGCCTCGGTCACGGCATCGGGAGCGGCCTTGGGCACTGCATCGGGAACGGCCTTGGGCACCACCTCGGCCTCCGGAACAGCATCGGGCACTGCCTCAGGCATTGAGTCGGTCATTTTGTGCTGTGGCGCTGGGCTAGCGGCCATCTTGTGCTGTGGCTCTAAGCTGGTGACCATCTTGGGTTGTGGCGCTGGACTGGCGGCCATCTTGGGCTGTGGCGTTAGTCTGGCGACCATCTTGGGTTGTGGCGCTGGACTGGCGGCCATTTTGTACTGTGACGCTGGACTGGCGGCCATCTTGTACTGTGGCGCTGGACTGGCGGCCATCTTGTACTGTGGCACTGGGTTAGCGGCCACCTTGTGCTGTGGCGCTGGGTTGGCGGCCATCTTGTGCTGTGGCTCTGAGCTGGCGGCCATCTTGTGCTGTGGCGTTGGGCTGGCGGCCATTTTGTGCTGTGACGCTGGGCTGGTGGCCATTTTGTCTGGAGACTCAGGCGTGGTTGCTGCATCCCACTGAGCACGATGGCGCAGGTAATGGGTAAACCCCCAGAAGTCCAGGATCTGCAACCCCTTCAACTCCCATTGAGGCAAAGGGTCATCCAGGCAATCATTAAACAATGCTTTTAGTGCTGCATTGTTGTATCCCATACCCTCGGCCAGGGACCAGAAGACCTGTGCCAGGGCACCCACTCCATTGCCCTCTTGGCGGAGGGCGGTCAACCGAAGATACTTGGTTCTCCGCTCCGCCATCTTGGCTGGGGAACGGAAAAACGACATACCGCTGGTTCTCGTGTTGACGGAGTCCTTCTGTCACGACTCGTGATGCAAGGAACGAGGAGAGAGAATCAATTGCGGGTATGATGTTCATTAAGGGTAATCCAAACGGGTAAACAAGCCAGGCAGGGTCAAAACCAGAAGATCCAAAACATAACATAAACAAGACACGAACACAAGGCAAGGCAAGGCAAGAATGACGGACATTAATTAACTTTAACATTAAACAAGGACTCCGTAACACAGACTCAGACAGACCAAGTATAAATACACAGAAGAATAATGAGGGAACAGGAGACAGGTGGGGAACAATCAATTACACAACAAGGAGGAAGGTGACCAAATAAGGGAACAGGAAGTGATAAGGTGACAGACACTGTGAGAAAGGGGGACATCTAGTGGAACCCCAGGGAACACAACCCAGACACTGTGACATGTTTAATGTGCTGTGAAAGTGAAACAATAATAAACTGGGACCGTCTGCGATGTTTGACCGTAAACAGGTTAAAGATTTAGATACTAAGAATAATAAAATGATTAAAATAGTTGATAAACATACAGTGGAACTAGCAGATAATGGCCTCTGGAGTGAGAGGAATTTGGTCTTAGCTAAAATCCATTAATTCAAACAGGAAGATTCTCAATGAAATAAGGATGCACTCGTTAAATTGGTTGAGATTAATAACCAGAGAGATGTGATTAGAATTGAAACTAATCTAAATGACAAGATGTGACGCTAATTATATAGCGAAGGATATTGAGCATGAAAAACCCAGACAGATACATACACATAAACCTGTTAAGCTGACATGTGACATAGCATATGTGTATGTGTGCTATTTGTGGTTGTTTTGGAGAATACCTGTGGTGGGAAGCACCAGTGATAAGCAAGCCCATCCGATTGACTCATTGAATCCGATGACTCAAATAGCAATGTGCGTTGCCAATTTGGACAATTAGATGAAGAAAGATGTCCAAATAAACTAATAATGAAAAGAAGCAGAGTTCTGTGTGTCCCGTTTGCTTTCTGGAGACAGAACAGCCAGCAAGCTGCTGTATTATCTCCGGGCAAGAAGCCAATTATAGAGGGGTTACAGCAGTCTTGTCTGAATACATGTTTTAAACTAATGTTTAAAGTTGTTTTAAACATGACCACCACTTCTGAACCACCAATTCAACGCTGGCAAAAACCCCGTATACCATGACCTTGTCTGATGGTATTATTAGTAACAGGGGTTGTGATTTTAACAGGAATTTGGCCAATAATTGATTTCACTACAAAATTGATTGATGAGATTACTGTTAGTGAAGTGAAGTGAAGTGACATTCAGCCAAGTATGGTGACCCATACTCAGAATTTGTGCTCTGCATTTAACCCATCCGAAACGCACACACACAGAGCAATGAACACACACACACACACACTGTGAGCACGCAGCCATTTATGCTGCGGCGCCCTGGGAGCAGTTGGGGGTTCGATGCCTTGCTCAAGGGCACCTAAGTCGTGGTATTGAAGGTGGAGAGAGAACTGTACATGCACTCCCCCCACCCACAATTCCGTCCGGCCCGAGACTAGAACTCACAACCCTTCGATTGGGAGTCCTACCCTCTAACCATTAGGCCACGACTTACCCCATCTGTACTATAGTGAATAAGTTCTTTTCAGGGTCATGTGTGCTAAAAACATTAGAAGAATGTAGCCAATGAGAGGAAATAATTAAAAAATTATACAGTGGGGAAAGTTACATTAGTGAAATGTGGAATTAGGTCAAGCCCATTTAACATTACACAAATAAAGAAAATTTGGTTTTGGCACTGCCTGGAGCATATACTCTATATTGGACCTAGAGAGACATTAGGGTGTTACACAAGCAACACTGAGGACAGTGTTATGCCAAATAAAGAAACCCAGATTATTTCCAACTCCGCTCGTTCTGATAGATAGGGGTACCCAATGGGTAAAATATGGGTTGTATGATCCTAAACGAGCATTCCAAAGAAACTGTGAAAAATATTATTATGATAATAGATATATGTAATGTATGAAACTACAAAAAATTATGGGATCCATTTGCATGGATAAATTATATATTGACATAGGTTAACATTAATATATTATTATACATTAATATTGGTTAGGTGAAACTACTGAATTAATTAGTGTATATTCAAAAGGATTGAGAACTCTTGTGGGAAAATGTGCTTACTGAAAATGGAACTGAGAGGATCAAATGATAATACAATTCATTTGTATTTTTATTTTTTTTTTTTTTGGTGATACAGGAACTAATATTTTGGAGAGCATTACTGTGAAAAGCATTAAAGCTAAAAAAAATTTAGATGAAAAACAGAGACTCATGATGGAATGAGTATAAAAGATGAAAATAAAAATATTAAATATAAAAATACCTGGCTAAGCGCTTACTATCCTTTTCCTGTAGTTAGGATGAGATTTCAGGTAAAGGAGAGCAGAATACGTTGGGCCATTTCTAAGGAAATCCCAGAATACCATAATGTTATGACTATATCAACACCTAATCATAAAATGTAAATTAATATTAGTGGCATTCTAGATGTCAAAAAGGTTTTGACCATTGACAGAAGCTTATGGACTGTTTATTACTTTACAGGAAAACTGTTTATTTACCCAGGATGGGCTTATTTAAATATGCCTTTAGATAGTAATCTTAGAAGACTGGATATTAATTAAGGAATTAATAGGATGTTGGCTTAAGGAGTCAGGTCGTATAAGCCCATATGGCCCCACTTTATATTAGGTGGCCTTAACTACTATGTACTTACATAAAAAAATAAGTTCAATCTACTTATTGTGTTCATATTGTATCATAAAACACTTTTGCTGCTATTGAGGTGGGATAGGGGTAAGGTTAGGGAGAGGGTTGGAGGTATGGGTAAGTTTAAGGGTGGGTTAAGGTGTAAAGTATGGGTCAACAGTGTACTTATAAATGTAATTAAAAAAATTAAATACAGATGTAATTACATGTAGTTTTTTATATATATAAGTACAATGTAAAAACATGTATGTACACAATAAGTACATTGTACTAAATTATTAATTAAAATGTAAGTACATAGTATTTGAGGCCACTTAATATAAAGTGGGTCCGCCCATTTAAATGGATAATAGAGAGAATTATGCTGAAGAAGATAAAGGGAGATGTATGACTCCGTACCCATTGTATTGGACAGTAGCTAGACCACAATATACTAACTTACATGCAGGATACAGACAATGGAGAATTGATATTGTATGTTATTTTAATATTAGGAGCTTTCATTGGGATTTTGATTTTGTGAGAACTAACGGGCCTTGGAGGACTGATAAGAAGTTTATTATAAATCTGTTATTCTACAGTCGTTAATATTATCATGCAGGTTGTTGGGCTTAGTAGGAGTAGAGATAAAGAGGACAAACAAGTGCTCATTGAAAGAGGGATTCATGGAAAGACCTTGACCGAGCGTAGCACTCCTTTGGTGCATAAGGTATGAGACTTTACTTCTGAAATATATGGCATTTCAACAGAGTGCCACAAAGGGTGAAAAGTTGAGTGATATACAATGGATAACTTTAAGAATGATTCTACCAGCATTGCTATTTTGTTCGGAAACGGTGACAACCTTTTGGAAATTCTGTTAAACAATTGTCTTTTTACTACAGTGAATAGGATATTATATAAAATAATAATATAAATTAAAATAAAAAAGGGGGGTTACATACTGTCACACACCTGGACTCATTTAGTGTTTTGCCCCTGTGACCCAGTTTCTGTCTTTCGTGTTTGGGTTGATTAGTTCCCAGGTGTGTCTATTATCTTCCTCACGTGTTCCATGTACCTGTTAATTTAGTTATTCCATCCACCTGTGTTTCCCTATTATCCTCTGTACATAAGCCTTGTCCTTTCAGTTCTGTTTGGTCGGGTCTACTTGATACTCACAAGCTACTTACGTGTGTCTTCCTCCGTGATCCATGTTTGGATAACTCCTGTGTTGGATAATAAAACCTTATTTAGTTTATCCTCGGCTCTGTGTTCCTTCCAGCAGCGTAAACCATGACAGAAGACCCGACCAAGAAAAAGAAAGTAGAAAACTGCGTGTTTTTCCCTCCGTTTTGTTTTTGTCTTTTCACAGTCTTTTTGTTTCGTAGTGTTGATGGATCCCCTCTCTAGCCCCGGATTCCTCCTCCTCATGCTGGAGCAGGAAGGATGCTCTCTCGAGGACCACACCAGACGGTTCCTTCTGTTAGCTAATGCCACCAGCTACCCGGACGACGCGCTCTGCACCTTCTACAACGCCAGCCTGAACTCCAAGTGCAGAGCGTTGTCGCCCGAAGATGGTCCTCGGGAGGATTTCGCTGCATTCGTGGAGTGGACTCTGGCGAGAAATGGTTCACCTCTCACCGTCTGCCCCATAGAGGACCTCGCCAGCCCCACTCCCGACCCAGAGACCAGCCAGCCACCATCACGCCGCACAGAGCCAGAGCCCACCGCAGCCGCAGAGCCCGAGTCATCCACTGACAGGGAACAGGATCTCGAGAGCGCGACTGACCAGGTGTGTGAGCCGGCAACACCGTGCATTGTGGGAGTCCTAGTGGAGATCGAGGGTGTGGAGGAAAGCCCTGCCCACACTCCTGCGACTGAGGGTGAGCTGTATGCAGTCTCTGAAGATCATATGGAGCAAGTTCTGGATCTGATGGACTGGTCTATGGAGGTAATCCCTAATTTTCCTGTTTCCCCGCTGGTTCCGTCCAGCCCTGATTCCCCTGTATACCCTCTCAGTCTCCCACTCCTACCTCCTCCAGTCATTTCCTCTGCTCCATTTCCGCGGGTTCCATCCAGACATGAATCTACTGCTTCTCCGCTGGTTCCGCCCAGCTCTGAATCTTCTGTGTGTCGGCTGGTTCCGCCCAGCTCTGAATCTTCTGTCTCTCCGCTGGTTCCGCCCAGCCCTGAATCTTCTGTTTCTCCGCTGGTTCCGCCCAGCCCTGAACCTTCTGTGTCTCCGCTGGTTCCGCCCAGCCCTGAACCTTCTGTGTCTCCTGTATTCCCTCCCAGCCTCCCTCTCCCACCTCCTCCCAAACCTGTTGGTCCCTCTACTCCACTTTCGCTGGTTCTGTCCGGCCCTGATCCTCCTGTCCTTCCTCCCATCCTTCTCCTCTCTCCTCCTCCTAGACCAGCCAGTTCCTCGTCATCCCTGCTGGTGCCAGTCAGTCCCGCAGCTCACCCTCAGTCCGCGCCATCGGGGCGCGATGGTTCGCTGCTGGACTGCCAGTCTCCAGCCCTGCCTTGGAGCGTTAAGGCCCTGTCTCCGCCTCCAGCCTCCGAGCCCTGGACTCCTCCTCGGTCCTTCGACCCAGCGGCTCCGCCTTGGCTCTTAGCTCCCTCGTCTCCACCATGGCCTGTCATCCCACCTGCTCCACCGGGCTCCCTCATCCCTCCGGCTCCACCTTGGTCAGTCGTCGACCATCCGCCGCCTCGGGACTCCTCTCCTCTGGTTCCACCTCGTCACTCCATCCCTCCGGCTTTGTCAGGCTCCTCCTTCCCTCCGGTTCCACCTCCATCCTCGGTCGCTCCGGCTCCACAGCGGTCTGCCAGGAACCTGCCTCCGCCTTGGTCGCCTGAGCCTTCTGCTCCACCTTGGCCCTCCGGATCCTCGACGTCCCCCTGGCTCTGCGGCTGTGCTGCTCCATCTTGGGCTCCTCACCCACCGGTGCAGTCTCCGCGTGTCGGCCCCCTGGTGTCGTCGACCCCTCCTTCACCATGGCTCCTTCCGCCGTCGACTCCACCTTGGATCTCCGTCCTGGCTGATCTCTGGTGGACCATCTGGCTCCTCATGCTCCTGTCTCCTCCCTGGCTCCTCCCTCCGTCGTCTCCTCCCTGGCTCCTTCCTCCGTGGTCCCTGTCTGCTGGCCCCCTCCTGGGAGTCCGTCCTCCACCGGAACCTCCTCCCAAGTTCCCACACACGCCTCCCTCGGTTGTTTCTACGGTGCGAGGACGCACCTACCGGGAGGGGGGAGTACTGTCACACACCTGGACTCATTTAGTGTTTTGCCCCTGTGACCCAGTTTCTGTCTTCCGTGTTTGGGTTGATTAGTTCTCAGGTGTGTCTATTATCTTCCTCACGTGTTCCATGTCCCTGTTAATTTAGTTATTCCATCCACCTGTGTTTCCCTATTATCCTCTGTACATAAGCCTTGTCCTTTCAGTTCTGTTTGGTCGGGTCTACTTGATACTCACGAGCTACTTACGTGTGTCTTCCTCCGTGATCCATGTTTGGATAACTCCTGTGTTGGATAATAAAACCTTATTTAGTTTATCCTCGGCTCCGTGTTCCTTCCAGCAGCGTAAACCGTGACACATACATATGTTTTAAAGTTTTTATTTTCTATTTTTATTATTTTTGAACTTAATTTAAGTGGGTTATTGGTTTTGAAAATGTATGCATGATTTATTATGGAAACCTAATATGATAGCTTTAATATGATAGTAACTGAGTAAATTAAGAACAAATACAAAGGACCACAATTTAAAAAATAAATAATAAAAAAACAATTTTCTTTTAATGCTCATATAGGAATTAAGGAGAGCCCCAAGTGGAGAATTATTGACAAGAAAATGTAATTACTGGATTGTTATTGGACAAGATAATTGTATGAGATGCTGTCAATTTCTGACTGATTTAAGAGTGAACTTTGTTATGGGGGATTTATGCCAGGAATGTTTCTTCAAGAATACATTCATTATGTGGATTAATGACTATGATGATGCAGAATACAATGTTGAATCTTATGAATTGATGACTGGAGTGCATGTAGATATTTTGAAAAAAAGAAAAGAAAACGTACAATCTTTTTAAACGTAAAGACTGGTACAGATTGGAGATCGGGGGATTAGATTCTTGTGTACTGCTTGCATAATAAATTTACAGCTGAAGTTGTAAAAGTGGTCAAATTTGATCAACAGCTTTTTATTATAGGCAGAGAAATTTGTGGAATTCCTGGGGAACAAGGATGTAACTCCGACTCAGCCCGCCTTAACGCCCCAAGGTGCTAAGAATCAAACAAGCGGCTCGTACACCAAAAGGTATGACTGGAATGCCAGATCCCCTCTCTTGGCTTCTGAAGAGGATGTTGGAGAGAGGGGAAGAGCCACACATTTCTGAGTGAGGACCCCTGGGGGAGTCTGATTGGGGCCTGTGTACATGAAATTACGAACGGACGATTGTTGAGAGCAAGATTTGGACACTATCTTAGCATTGTCAAGCGGAGCACAAAGATTTGGCCACCTGATACTACTGTATCTGGAAATTAGAAAAAAAAAAGAGTGCAAGGTGAAAGAAAGAATGCTCGAGTTTGGGTTGAAAACTATATGGATGTGTTCATACCAGCTTACTGATGCATGATGGCACTGTGTATATGATTCTTGCAAAATAAAAAAAGATTAAAAAACATGTTGAACAGTACTTTAGCTTGAAGATGTTAGGATGAAATCAGCCAGCAAAATTGCAAAGCAGTGGGTGTTAATGGAGATGATGATTTTGCAATTGTACTGTCTTGATTCATGCTTAATTTGCTATAAACAGATAAACTGTAACCTAAGTAGTAATAATGCTTTTGCTTAAGTACACAGATGTAACCCTGTGATGAATGCTATATGGAAAATGTATTGTGTAACTTCACTAACATCAAAGGGGGGGGGAATGCTATTTCCTGCACACTGAGTTTTTTTACACTGTTAAAGAGTTGGATTCCCATGCTAAACATGGACAAAGTTTCAAAAATTAAGTTGTACGTTTGAAGGAGTATTTCTGTTCCAAAAATACCTCTTCCGGTTTGTCACAAGTTTCGGTTCCTGTGTTGGAACCGCAGGCGGGGAGTAAAACTGCTTCAAATATCTCTGTGTTGTTAACTTAGCTATCGGCGCGTAAGCACATCAAGTAAACAACATGCGATGTTGTCATCAAACTGCACTTTCCACATGTACAGCTTAAAAAAAAAAAAGACGACAAAGTGGATCTTAGTCATTTTCCAAAACCGCTAAGAAGATATATACAGTTTCAGTACATACCACATAGAGACGTTGTTGCTGATGCTGCTCTTGTTAAATTTCAGTCTCTGGATCTGATTCTGGATCATAAATATACGCTGAATCTGACTGTTAGCCATGGTTTGTTTTGGATGATGGTTTTTTCCTCACGGTAATGTCACAGCTTTCACATGCTCTCAACGCAAAAGCCTACTGGCGCTCGTGATTCTTTAGCTCCGCCCACACGTCACACCTCCAGCCGCTCGTGTTTTTCCGGGAAAAATCGGTACAGACTACCTTTCTCTTATGAATATAATAAAACTTTTTGGAGTTATGAAGGATGCAGTACTACTCTATATATACTCAAGATTAACAGGATATTGAGTGAAAATGAGCATTTCACCCCCCCCTTTAAGAAAACTGCTTACTTGCATGAAATGTATGTAGTGACTGATTTAGAGCAGAAACACTTATGTATTAGAAATAGTTTTTATGATAGATGGACAATAATAGTAGTTAAGGTGCATTTCACAGACGGTTAAGAGGAAAAAGAAGAGGAAAAGGGCTAAGAAATGCGAAGTAAACAACTGAAAGCCTCAGCAGAGGAGTTGGCAGCACTCCAGGTGATGACATCAGAAGAGCCAGCATTCGACATCTGTGTATAAAAGACAGAGAGAGAGACTCGACGGACGGATACTGAACAAGCACAGTATCCCTCGACACCTGATACCAGCTGATTATACCTTGATTTTGTAACTTTACTATTGAACTTTAATATAACTTTTGTTAACTTTAATAAAACGTGTATTTTATTATTGACAAGTTATGGTCTGCAAGAGTAGTAATTTAAGAGCCGTAAGCAAGAACTGACCACAGGGAAGTCTGCTGAGCAAGTTGTAAGTATTTTTGAGATGCTTATAGTTTTGTCCAGAGTCGACTTTCCTTACCTACCTGAGAATAATAAAGAAACAGGTAAAAGGTGTACAGATAAAGGAGACACCATAAAACAAGTCGTAGGGAGTGACATGTGTTGGTTTTGTCTCGTGCATTAAATGCGGCACGCTGCTCGCATATGACATATAATGTTGCCAAAATACGGGGTCTTCGACAATAAACAGACACATGAAGCAGGATTGCCATGATTAGCTTCAGGTTGTTACATCAGGAGGTCAGACGGCTGAACAGTTGATGGTTTTAGCAGCGACTGCATCTGATGCTCTTCCTTCAGTCGATTATTCACTGACTTTAACGAGACTGGACTTTAAAGGAACTGTCAGTCATTTGGGTGTAAAATCTGGACTTGATATCACAAGCATATAGCTGACAATCAACAGTCAAAAATATTTAAAAAAAAAACAATTTATACTTTACGCATGTAATTGTTTCATATGCTAGAATGTACTTGAGCTACATGATGTTGTTTATTACTAAAAAAATATATACACAAAATTGTCACTCATCCATAAATTATATCCTGATTTCCACAAACAGAATATTGTTCATATTCTGAGTGAAATATTAGAGGAGTTTTTTATGTGATATGCTTATACTTTCCATTTATATTCATCGCATGGTTCAGGAAATATGTAATGTATGCTAATTATTGAAGACGAGTAAATCATCATCAATTAAGTTTATTGTCAAACTGTAGTTGTTACAAAAAGCTGCAATGTTTTTTTCTATTTATTTTTTATTTGTTTTAACAGAATAAACGAATTAATTTGCCATTCAAAAAACTAAAAAAAAAAAAAAAACAGGTAAAATGACTGACATTTATATGTTCATAATGCATATATGTAAATTTTTATTATAATGTATCATTTAAGGATACTCTTCTCACAGATCCATTTAACACTACTATCACATGGAGAATCAAACCATCCTAATGAATGTGTAGTAGCACAGTCTTCGTTTCCCTGATTGTTTGGTTCTCCAGGTGCCCAGAACCTGCATCAACAGATCAGTGTTAGATCAGAGCTGCTTTCTGAGTGATACGATAATGACTGAGACAATCATTTATTATATACTGTAATAACCAGTTCAGGTCAGTGATTTCTCACCAAGAGGTTGGTGTGCTGCCATCAACCCATTTCCATCTGCCCTCCACTTCAACATCAGTCAAACCAATCCAGAAATAACCAGAACCACAAATATTCTTCACAAAATCCTGAGAAGAGAAACAATAACATGATTTATTAAACACACACACACACACACACACACACACGCACTCACACACACACACACACACACACACACACGCACTAACTCATTCTCACAAACAGACACACACAAACACACAGGTATATAGTGTTTATGAGGACAGCGTGTAACCATATTGTGGTTTAAAGGGACATCCCTTTCCTAACATCCAATAACCAATCTATTAAAATATCAATATATAAAGAAACCAATATATTAAACAATGTTATATGGCCTCTTTAGGATACATCTCACTTAAAATTGTTGTTTTTTACCATTAAATTATGGAAATGTATCAGCTGATTTTTCACAGGCTTGCAGGGTCCAGTGATTTATGGTTTGCTGGGACTAAACACACACACAAGTATTGTGGTTTACAAGGTCTAACATAGTTTACTAAGAACTTCATAAAAAAAAAAACTGATAGTAATTTTGATATGAGTAATCCATCTTTAGGAACAGTAGGTTCTACATTTTAAGGTTTGTAGCCTGTCATATTTTCTGCTTTAGTTCTACCAGAAAGACTCGGGAGATAAAATGATGTACGAAGCAAACATTTATTGACAGCTCAGCAAGCACAATTATAAATTTCTTTGGCGGAAGGCCCCGTCCAAGGTTCGTAATCCGAGGGTAGCGAATGTGCATTTCCTGCCTGAAGACAAAGGCAGGGGCGCAGCCGACCCCCTGGAAGGTAAGGACAGGACCATCCTGGTGGTGGTGGGGAGGGTGGAGGTTGTTGTCGCGTCGGCATCTGCGAACTCAAACATGTGTAAGTACAATCTTTTATACAGGAGTATAAGGACGTGATTGGATAATAGTTAATTGGTGACGAAGTGATTGAGTCTTCCTGGCAGAACTTAGGCTAAAGCTTCCATTTCATGTAGCATGAAAAGCAAAGTACTGGATTTGTTGTCTCTGTTACAGTTTTACACATTTATTTCTGTATGAAAGTATGAGAAAGACAGTTTAGATCGGCAACACTCTGTAGCGTGTGCAAACTCACTCATTACATACTGATCGCTCTTTCACTCTACTAGCGTCAGTGACCAATCCCAAAGTCCTTTCACTTCCTGTTTGTTGTTGACGGCTGAACTGCGTTTGAGCTCCGTCACTATATTCTTTTCATTGACTATTTTTAACTTAAAAATCTATTTTATACACCATCGTTTCCGTTTATATAACGCGTGAATATATCCTCTATTGTATTCTACAACAAAAACAATTAGAGCGACTCGCTATCACTAGATTTATTTTGATCTCCCGGGTCCGCTATTAGCTTTTAGCCAGTTAGCATCAGCAAGCGTGGTTGCTGCTAACTGAGCTTACATTGCTAATACTCTATTCACACACATTACCACTGCTGTTACTTGCTTTAATGGCGGATGAATGTCTCCACTCTGTGCAGCTCGAGCTCGAGGCCGTGGGGAAGCAGATTCGCGACCTGGAACGGAGGCAGGCCGAGCTGAGAGAGCGGAGAGCCGCGCTGGAATCATCCCGGGCTGACGCTCACAAGTCCGGGGTAAGTATACAGCGTGCTGTTAACAGTCCCACCACGTCTACTCCGTGTGTTTCTCTGCGCAGGCCCGGTGCACCCAGGACGCGATCTTCCCAGATGTCCTTCACTGCGACGCCGGGACACCACGGACCCTGGGTGCATCCACAGCGGAGGATGCGAGCCGGGTCCCGGGCGACGACATCTCCCCCTCCTGCCTTCGAGATCTCCATCCAGAACCGCTTCGCTCCCCTCCGTGAGACAGGACGCGACGCTGTGATCATCGGAGACTCCATCGTCCGACACGTAAGTGCTACGTTAGCCGAAGGTAAAGTGCACACTCATTGTTTGCCTGGTGCTCGTGTTCTCGATGTTTCTGCGCAGATACCCGCGATCCTGAAGGACGACGAGAGCCCGAGAGCGGTCGTGCTTCACGCCGGGGTTAACGACACCACGCTGCGGCAGACGGAGACGCTGAAGAGGGACTTCAGGAGCCTGATCGAGACGGTTCGCAGCACGACGCCCGCTGTGACGATCGTCGTGTCAGGACCACTGCCCACATATCGACGAGGACACGATAGGTTCAGTAGACTTTTTGCTTTAAATGAATGGTTGTTGTCATGGTGTAAAGAACAGAAACTGCTATTTGTTAATAACTGGAATCTTTTCTGGGAGCGTCCTAGACTGTTTCGCGCTGATGGATTACACCCCAGTCGAGTCGGAGCGGAGCTTCTCTCTGACAACATCTCCAGGACACTTCGCTCCATGTGACTAGTAAGTCAATTCTCAAATAACCATTATGATGAGTTTTGTTCCACCCGCTTAAATGATAAAAGTACTTGTGCTGTAAAACCTATTAAGACTGTGTCTGTTCCCAGAATAGTGAGGTCAAAATATAAATATAAATATAATGTAGGATCTAGAAAAAATCTTATCGTAATTAAACCAGAAAAATGTAAAGTAAATGAACAAAAACAATTTTTAAAGTTTGGGCTCATAAATATTAGATCACTCACACCAAAAGCAGTTATTGTAAATGAAATGATCACAGATAATAGTTTTGATTTACTCTGCTTGACTGAAACCTGGCTAAAACCAAATGATTATTTTGGTCTAAATGAGTCTACTCCACCAAACTACTGTTATAAGCATGAGCCCCGTCAGACTGGTCGTGGCGGGGGTGTTGCAACAATATATAGTGATATTCTCAATGTTACCCAGAAAACAGGACACAGGTTTAACTCTTTTGAAATACTTCTGCTAAATGTTACTCTGTCAGACATGCAAAAGAAATCTAATGTATCTCTTGCTCTGGCTACTGTGTATAGACCACCAGGGCCGTATACAGAATTCCTAAAAGAATTTGCAGATTTCCTCTCAGACCTTCTAGTTACAGTTGATAAGGCGCTAATCATGGGAGATTTTAATATTCACGTTGATAATACAAATGATACATTAGGACTTGCGTTTACTGACCTAATAAACTCCTTTGGAGTCAAGCAAAATGTCACCGGGCCCACTCATCGTTTTAATCATACACTAGATTTAATTATATCGCATGGCATCGATCTTACTGCTATAGATATTGTACCTCAAAGTGATGATATTACAGACCATTTCCTCGTATCGTGCATGCTGCGTATAACTGATATTAACTATATGTCGCAGCGATACCGTCTGGGCAGAACTATTGTTCCAGCCACCAAAGACAGATTCGCAAATAACCTGCCTGATCTATCTCAACTGCTATTTGTACCCAAAAATACACATGAATTAGACAAAATTACTGACAACATGGGCACTATTTTCTCTAATACATTAGAAGCTGTTGCCCCAATCAAATTGAAAAAAGTTAGAGAAAAACGTACTGTACCATGGTATAACAGTAATACTCACTCTCTCAAGAAAGTAACTCGTAGTCTTGAACGCAAATGGAGAAAAACTAACTTAGAAGTTTTTAGAATTGCATGGAAAAACAGTATGTCCAGCTATAGACAGGCTCTAAAAACTGCTAGGGCAGAGCATATACACAAACTCATTGAAAATAACCAAAACAATCCAAGGTTTTTATTTAACACAGTGGCTAAGTTAACAAATTACCAGATGCCACCTGATTCAAATATTCCACCAACGTTAAATAGTAATGACTTTATGAATTTCTTCACTGATAAAATAGATAACATTAGAAATACAATAGCGAATGTAGATTCTACAGCATCTAACACTTCAGTTTCATCCATCGCACCCAAACATAAACTGCAGTGCTTTACAACCATAGGACAGGAGGAGCTAAATAAACTTATCACTGTATCTAAACCAACAACATGTTTATTAGATCCTGTACCCACTAAATTACTGAAAGAGCTGTTACCTGTAGCCGAAGAACCGCTTCTCAATATCATAAACTCGTCGTTATCTTTAGGACACGTCCCAAAACCATTCAAGCTGGCGGTTATCAAGCCTCTTATTAAGAAACCAAAACTAGATCCTAGTGTACTGGCAAATTATAGGCCTATTTCAAATCTTCCATTTATGTCTAAAATTTTAGAAAAAGTTGTGTCTGCTCAATTGAGCACCTTCCTGCATAAAAATGATCTGTATGAAGAATTTCAGTCAGGTTTTAGGCCCCACCATAGCACAGAAACTGAAATTACAAATGACCTGCTCCTTGCGTCAGACCAAGGCTGCATCTCATTTCTAGTCTTACTTGATCTTAGTGCTGCGTTCGACACCATAGATCATGACATACTCATAGATCGATTACAAAACTTTACAGGTATTCAAGGGCAGGCTCTAAGATGGTTTAGATCCTACCTGTCCGATCGCTACCATTTTGTTTACTTAAATGGGGAGTCATCTCATTTATCATCAGTAAAATATGGAGTGCCACAAGGATCCGTCCTAGGTCCCCTTCTATTTTCAATATACATGTTGCCCCTTGGTAATATTATTAGAAAATACGGAATTAGCTTCCACTGTTATGCTGATGATACTCAGCTATATATATCAACGAGACCAGATGAAACTTCCCAATTATCTAAGCTAACAGATTGTGTTAAAAATGTAAAAGATTGGATGACAAAGAATTTTCTCCAATTAAATTCGGATAAGACGGAGATATTAATTATTGGACCAAAAAACACTACACAGAATCTTGTAGATTACAATCTGCAACTAGACGGATGTACTGTAACTTCCTCTACAGTCAGAAATCTGGGTGTTATATTAGACAGCAATTTGTCTTTTGAAAATCATATTTCCAATGTTACAAAAATTGCATTCTTCCATCTTAGAAACATTGCCAAGCTACGAAACATGTTATCTGTTTCTGATGCAGAAAAGCTAGTTCATGCATTCATGACCTCTAGACTGGACTATTGTAATGCACTTCTAGGTGGTTGTCCTGCTTCTTCAATAAACAAGCTACAGGTCGTCCAAAATGCAGCAGCGAGAGTCCTTACGAGGTCAAGAAAATATGATCATATTACCCCAATTTTACAGTCTCTGCACTGGCTACCTATTAAGTTCCGTATCAGTTACAAATTATCATAACTTACCTATAAGGCCCTAAATGGTTTAGCTCCAGCGTACCTAACTAGCCTTCTACCACGTTACAACCCATCACGCACCCTAAGGTCACAAAACGCTGGACTTTTGGTAGTTCCTAGGATAGCAAAGTCCACTAAAGGAGGTAGAGCCTTCTCACATTTGGCTCCCAAACTCTGGAATAGCCTTCCTGATAATGTTCGGGGTTCAGACACACTCTCTTTGTTTAAATCTAGATTAAAAACACATCTCTTTCGCCAAGCATTCGAATAATGTATCTTTTTAATTGTGAGTGTAGTTGCATCTGATCAAAGGTGCATTTTTATTCATTAGCTTGGGTTAAACTAATTTTACTTTGTTGGATCAGCAGCTATGCTAATGATGTCTGTATTTTGTTTCTATGTTTTGCCACGGGATTCACATCCCGTGGTAACTAGGATTTACACAAGCTCCAGTCTGGATCCAGAACACCTGAGAAGAGATGATGCTGACCCTCAGAGGACCTCAGATGATGCTAACCCTGAATGAACAAACAGAACTAACAATTATTCCTAAATGTGTGACTTAATCATATAATAACTTAATTAATAATATTGATAGTTCATCGTCTAGCTGACTACGTCTTGTATTATTATTATTTTTTAGTTTTTCTAAAATCCTGTCAAATGTGCACAAACTACTAGCTACTACTAAATATTGTAGAAACATAATTTTCTGTAAAGTTGCTTTGTAACGATTTGTTTTGTAAAAAGCGCTATACAAATAAACTTGAATTGAAACTTGAATTGAATTTCAGGCAAGTCGTGCCACTCGGCCGCCATCTTGGTAACGCCTCCGGGCAGCTATTTCAGAATAACAAGACCAGCTCCTATCTAAATGAATGGGTAGAGAGTCAGAACTGCACTTTCACTGGTCACCGGGACATAAAAACAGCATGTATAGAAACAGCAGTGAAATATGATAAAATCGCTGAAATAATTTGATGACTTTGCCCCAAAATAAGGTTTAAAATGCCTTTTTCCCCCACAGGTTATACCTTTACTACGCATGCGCAAGGGTTCCTCAACTGTGCGCATACGTCAGAGGATCCAGACGATAGGCTTAAATGTTTCTCGGCTTGACTGTTAAAAGCATATGATTGGCTTTCCAGCGGGAGGGGGCGGGACATGTGCACACAACCGCCATCTTTGCCGTTACGGGTTTTCCTTAAATATGTGTATTGAGGATTGAGGAAGTGACATGTCTCTTATAAACTGCCTCTGCTAATCCTCAGCCGAGTGTACAGCTTAGGGTGCCCTCTATTGGTGAAGCTGAGTTTCACAACGGTAACTCTTTTTCTATAAATACATCATAACAGCATTATCACCAAATGTCACTGTAATTCTTTTCATCAGAACTCCGTTACTGAAATCAAAATTTAAAGGGGCAATGTTTATGTGTCTTTTAAAGGGGCAATAAACACTCAGGGCTACACCTCTTAATTTAGACGTGTCTTTGTATTTTGCAATATTTTTTATCAATTATTAGTAGGGCTGGGCAAGTTAACGCGTTTTTATCGCGTTAACGCATTAATTAATTAACGCCGACAATTAATTTATCGCGCGTTAACGTACTTTTGATTTTGAAAGTCCGTTGCTCACTGTGCTTGAATACACATAGATAGACTGTAATAATACAACCGAATACAACACAAACCATGGGTCATAGGAGGGATGGGATGTTTATCAGTAGGGTAGGCTACTGCGGCTGCTTGGGATGAGCGTCATCGCGCGTCTCAACCAATGAAAGCATTTGTTGTGTGCCTAAGAGAGCTACAGCGCGAAACAGAAAATTTCAGGTGCGGACAGAAAAATGGAAAAAGGTACCGAAATCTTAAATGGGCATTTTTATTTTAAACCTCTTCCACACGGTGGAGTTGATAAAACTAAAGCTATCTGTAACCACTGCAAAGCTGAATTTTCATATCATCGGAGCACTTCGAGTCTGAAGTATCACTTAAATGCAATGCACACCGTTGATGCCAGCAAATCACCCACCCAAACAAACAGTGGAGGAAGGCTTCGGCAGACCACATTGGATGGAGCATGTGGGAGAACTATAGATAAACAAAAGAAAGACAAGCTAGCAAATGCCATTGCGAAGTGGGTAGCTACAAACTGCAGGCCGATTAGTATTGTGGAAGATGTCGGTCTGAAGAATGTTATTAGGATCGCAACGAATGACTGCACATATGAGCCTCCGCCAAGACGCACCATCGGAAGAAAAATACATGAATTGTATGAAAAGGAGAGGACTATAAAAGCGACGGCGTTGCAACGTGCACCAACTGTTGCCCTTACCGGAGACTACTGGACATCGCTGGGTAACCATAATTACCTCGGAGTTACAGTGCATTACATTGATGAACAATGGGAACTGCATTCACATGCTCTGACTGTAATGAAGACTCATGAGAGACATTTTGCTGAAACGTGCGCTGAACATTTTATTCATGTTGCACAGCAGTGGGACATTTCAAATAAAGTCAGCACACTTAGCACAGATAGTGCAAGAAATATGATCGCTGCTGCGAGACATCTGCCTTTTGAACACGTCCCCTGCGTCGCGCACAGTCTCCAGCGTTCTGTCACAGTATCTCTGCACAACAGCGCGTTTGACAACGTCCTGGCCAAATGCAGAAAAGTTGTGGGCCATTTTAAGCACAGTCCAGCGAGTGCTGCAGAATTGGAACAAAAACAAATTGAACTTGGACAAAAGAAGGAGTCGCTTACACAAGACATTCCAACCAGATGGAATTCGACTCTGGACATGATAAAAAGTGTCCGCAGAAACGAACAGCCACTGAGGGATGTCCTCACCACACACAACACGAAGATTGCCATGCCAACAACAGCTGAAATGGACAAACTGCAGAGGTTGGAAATGCTACTGGAGCCCTGCAGGTACATTTTACGTCATATATTTCTCACTGTCTTGTCTGAGTGCATGTGAGAGAGAATTAATGTTTCTGTATGTGTGTGTAAGCATGAATATGAGGAAAATTTTTGTGTGTATAGGTGAATGCAAAACATTTGAGTGAAATGGGTTTGATTTTTTGCAGGTATGTGACTGAACTTCTGGGTGGAGAAAAATATGTTTCATGCTCTGTAGTTCTGCCTGCTTTTTGCCATCTCTCTCGGGTGATGGAGAGCTCAGATGACGACCCTGCCTATGTGGTCAAATTCAAGTCTACATTCAGAGCAGACCTGGAGACACGCAAGGAAAATGCCAACATTGCATATCTGAAGATTGCAACCGCATTGGACCCGAGATTCAAGGACCTGAAGTGTATACCCAGAGCTGAGAGAGGTGAGGTGTGGGCCTCAGTCACTAACTTACTCAAGGAACAGAGGGTTGTTGCAGAGGAACCTGTGGAAGCAACAACATCAAAGCCATCAAAGAGAAAGTTTGCCCTATTGGCTGCTTCATCAGAGTCTGATTCTGAACACGAGGAAGACTCAATTGAGAACGGTGTGCGTCGATACAGAGCAGAGCCCACCATCAGTACAGAGGCCTGTCCATTACAGTGGTGGTCCAAACATGCAGGCTCACACAGCAGGCTGGCCTCAATTGCACAGAAGTACTTGGCCACACCTGCAACATCCGTACCCTGTGAAAGGTTGTTTTCTCTTGCTGGTCATATTGTACAGAAGAAGAGAGTTTCTTTATCATCTGAAAATGTGAATGACCTTGTGTGTCTTAGCAACTGGCTAGGTGCAGATGACTAAGTAAATGTAGAGTTGGAAGAATGGATAAATGCAGTTAATTTTGTCCACTCAACCTGCATCACTGAAATATATATATGTTTTTTGTTCTGAGATTCTCAGTCTCTAAAAGGAGATTGATGTTCTTGCTCGGAAGTGGTCAGTTAAAATGTTATGATCGAGGTTCTGGACATAATATATATATATATATTTTTTTTGCAAACTAAACAAAACTTTAATGTTTTATTTAATAAAAAATTAATGTTTTAATGTTTTATTTATACGTTAATGCTATATTTAATTTGATTAAATTAATGTTTAAGTTTACAAGAGATTTACAAGAAATGTTAACTTAACTTTTAACTGCTGTAAAAAAGCACTTTATTTGTTTAAAGTTTTGACAAACCAAATGTTATTGCACTTTTGTTCATACAGCAGAACTTTGAAAGAATAAAATGACACAATACACTACTTTTGATTTCATTATTGAATTTTGCGCATGCTGCGATTAATCGTGATTAATCGCAGAAAAATCATGCGATTAATCGCGATTAAAATATTTAATCGTTGCCCAGCACTAATTATTAGTTGATGTGTTGACAGCAAATTGCTTGTTCAGTTTAAATGTGAATGAAAGTGTTGTCTCTATCATTAAATAAAATACATTAAAAAAGTAAGGCATTTGTTTACGATTATTGATCGAAGTAAAAAAAATTAAAATCCCAGTTGACACAACATGATTTAGTTGACTGGACTAGAAAATAATAGTCAAGTCAACTTAAAGAAATGTGTTACCTGGACTTATTCCACTCTAATATGAAGTTGCTTCAACAAGAGTTTTTTTTGTCAAGATAACAAAAAATCTTTAGGCAGCGGGATAACATTGTATTTTAGTTGACTCAACAAATAATATTTTACAGTGCAGAGCAAATAATTGCACATTACAGACTTATAAATCCAAAAGACTTACAGAATTTAGAGTAAACTCATGAAATGAAAATATAAGTTGCTTTATAATATGTACAGACCACTGATCTATAATATAGAACTGGATTGCTCATGACGTCATTAAAGTGAAGTCACTTCGCCATATTGGTAATCCCTAGTGTGCGTAAACGTTCTATTGAATTAATAGGAATTTGATTTTAATGAGAAAACATCACCTAACAAGTCAGCGTTTATAAATCTGAAGTATCTCTGTACATTATTACAATGCAAACATCCTAGTCATGTAAACAGTTATTATTTTAAATGTTGGGAATTTCCCCTACTTATTAAAAAGCTATGTTCATTACAGTAACGAGCATCATGAGCATGATAAACATCAGACACGACCTCAACACATATAAGAAACGACAAAGTGTTCGTTCTGGAATCTGAAAAAAAGATTTATGTTTTTATCCCTTGTACAGTTGTGGCGATTTGGAAGAAATCCATGCCAGCTTTTCACTTTTTCTAATGGGCGGAAATCAATGAAGGAAATTTAATATAAAAGCGAGTTTAGAAACGGAAGTGAGGAAGAGGGAAGTAAAAACAAAACACACGTAGGTTGTATTGGAATGGGACGCACGCTACCTGAAGGTCGTTGCTGTTTTGTGCTGGAATCTGTGCATGCGCTGACTGGGTGCGATCGCCGAAGTGTCGGAGAAATTGAGCTCTACTACATGGTTCGGTCGCCTGCCTGGGGATACACAATCCAGACTGGTTCGTTCGCCTGCCTCAGGTACTAGTGATGTTGTCCATCATTTGTTAACCTCACGTACTCTGTCCCCGGCCCGGGATTAGCGGCCGCTACACGGACTTCCCACAGCCACCACACACACACACACACACACACACACACACACACATACTCTCATTGCACACGCATACACCCATACACAAACACTCGTTGGGATTATTTAGTTTTCTTTGTTATGTTTTTTTTTTTTTTGCATTTGATTAAAAAGGAACATGTGAAAAGAACTTTAAAGAGGAAAACGAACTTTAAGACACTTGTGAATCAAGGACTCTCCTGATTTTGTGATTTGTTTATGAAATCTTGAATTGAACTTGAACCGCAATATTGTTACTTTCTGTTTACACGTTTCTTCTGTCATTTGTTATGTGAAGTAACGGAAGAAAATACAAATGGTATGAAAATTTAACTTCATGTAGTTTTTTTTGGAAACCTTTCTGTTGTTGTGTAACAGTGGCTTGAGCTATTTACGGGGAAACCGAAATTAGTTACGCATTATAAATAAATAAATAAATAAATTATTTTATTTTCTTGACAAGTTTTGCTTGTCTGGCGCCCGAACAATTTAAATTAAATATACATTTATGAAGTACCACTCTTTTTGGGGCAGCCACCGTTACATAAATGGCGCCCAAACAGGGACTTGAAAATTAAACGCTTTGATAAACCTGGACGACTTGAAACTTAAACATTTATATCGTGACCACTTAAACGGGTCACTGGAACTTTGAATTATAGTTTCCCTAAAGGATTACTTGAGTGTTGGTTATTGTCACTTAAAACTGCATATTTTTGTGTTTGTGAAATGTATACTGAACTGAGACAGTTTTTCTTTATTGAAGGGTTTTGTGGGAAGATTTTTTTTTGTTCATGAACTTACACGTTGTTAAATATATAATTGTTACCCCTTAGTTGTCTTGCTGCTATACTGATTGACCTAATTAATGTGAAAGCTGGGGAAATAATCATTTGTGTTATTGAAATCTTATTATTGTTTGTGAAATTAAGGGAATTGTAGTGTGAATTGGACAACTGGACAGACATTTCACACTGAACTGTTAGAGTATTCTGTTCCAATTTATTTTTTTTCAAACATTTGTACATTTGTTGTTTGTTTTTTTTCACTCAACGTACATTTCACTACATTTTTACACTGACTACACATACATTGACAATCAAACATGGCTACCACTCCTCTCTCTCCATCCACTTTTGTGGAGATTGAACCACCGGCACCCGATGTTGCTACCCCAGTCTGGCCTCCAGCACCTCGTCCTCTACTTTCTCCACCTGGACTCTCTCGTGTTCCTCTCCATGTCACTCCTACTCAAGCCAGCACCACTGATGTACCAGGAACCCAGGTGCGGTTTGCAACTTCACCACTAGCTGGCAGTACTCCTGTTCAACCCTTCATCTGGGAGGAGGAACCGAATGGCGACTCTATGCAGATATGTACATTACTTGACCCTTCATCTCAATCTTCGGCGGCACAGCAGGACTTGCCTGGTATCCTATCAACTCCTGGAAAAGGAATGCATCAACTCACTCAAGTTAAAGAAAACTGGGAAACGTTGACACAACATATGCAAACCCATGAGAAAACCATTGGTGAAATTGCCATAGAACTTAAAACCCTGTCTGCACGCCAAGACAGCCTGATTTCTAACCTTGCTGATAAACTCAAGCACAATCAACAAGAAGTGCTCACCCACATTTCTGAAAGTAAGAAGCATGTGAAGGAAGAGGCTGATCAACTCACTAAATCACTTAAAGTTATGATTTCTGATGAACTTCACAGAGCTGAGACTACATATGTGTCTGAAGTGCGGTTTATGATCGACCAACTTCAAGTGGAGTTTCAGCAAGACCTCAAATCCTACCTGGTAACCCATCAAAGAAATCATGATCAGTTATCTACAGAGCTCACCCAGTGTACCCAAATCACAAACACATTGTGTGCAACTGTAAAGAGCTTACAAAGTGAACTTGATAGAAGACTCGAAAAGCAAGAGAAACAAATGACTGACCTGCAGGCAAGAGATTACTCCCCTTTGCCTCTTAACGCTCCAGTTTCAGCTGTATCACCAGTGACCACCAGTGCTCCTTTGCTTCCTGCTCCTGTTGTAAAGAGTGATCATCTTAAGATTACATTTCCTACTTTTGGGAGACAGTCAGATGACATGGACCCCTTGCTCTATCTAACTCGATGTCAGGATTTCTTAGCGTTACATCCTCTTACTGATGCTGACATTCTGGCCACTTTCCGCACTGTCCTTTACGGTACTGCCCGGGACTGGTGGGAAGTTGCACGATCCTCAATAACCACGTGGGAAGAATTTGAAGCTGCTTTCCTCTCAGAGGATTATGAAGATGAGTTGGCTGAACGGGTAAGGACACGAACACAGGGAGAAAGAGAGAGCATTAGAGACTTTGCATTTACATACAGAGCTCTCTGCAAAAGGTGGAAGCCCTCCTTGACGGACAGTGAATTGGTGAAAATGATTTTAAAAAATATGAACCCCTATCTTGCAAGCCAGATTCGCAGTCGGGTGAACACAGTCGATGAACTTGTGAAATTGGGCCAACAGCTGGAAAAAGACTACGAACAACAACTGCAATATGAAAAACGTGTGAGTTCTAAGCAACCCTTATCCATGCCTCAAAGACCTATTGCCAACCACCCGGCAGAGAAGCCTTTAGTGCAATGCTGGCGATGTAAAGGCCATCACTCCCCTGGCCACTGTCCTCACTTTGTCTCTTCTCCGTCCCAGTCACCTCAGTCCACCAGCAAACACCTTTCCTCTAATAGCGAGCGGACAACATTTCCAGCTTCTAAAGGTACTGGTCCACCTGGCAATCGCTCTGTGTCTGCCACCTTTCCTCAGAAGTCACCCACAACTGGTAAGAAAACACCACCTACTGAAATTGTTCCACAACAGTTAGTGATACCACTCTGTATTGGTACCTGGAAGGGAAAAGCCATTGTTGATACTGGGGCTAGCTACACCCTTCTACATGAGAATCTCTGGAAGGAACTCTCTTCACAAAAACTCAATCCATGGACCCAGGGTCCACTCTACCTCGCCAATGGGGAAGCAGAAATTCCTTTAGGTTGGGTAAACCTGCCAATTACCCTACATAAAAAAATATTCACCATATCTGCTGTGGTTCTATCAGCCAAAGCCCTGGCCTATGCAGTCGTGTTAGGACTGGACCTTATCTTTTCCAGTGGGCTGCAGATCAATGTTGCTGATCAAAAGTATTCATTTCAGTCCAATCCTAAAGAGTATTATCCTTTCCAGCCAACAAATGCCAGTGTACCAGTTATCAGCTCCCAACATCCAAGGGGAAAGATTGGAAGTAAAAACTCCAACAGTCTCTCTCTACTATCTTCTGTTCCTCCTCCTCAACTTAACATGGTTCAACCAGCCTGTCTGGATGACAAGACCCTAATTGACACTGCTGTACAGCATGCCCACTTACCTCCGGAAGGAAAGCAACAGTTACTGCAGATCCTCGAGTCAAACCCTCAAGTTTGTACCCTTCGCCTGGGACGTACCGAAGTTACACAGCATCACATATATACTACCCACCAAGTGCCTATAAAACAAAGACCGTACCGTACAACACCTGCCAAACAAGCTGTCATTACAGAGCAACTGGAAGAGATGTTGACTGCCGGCATCGTAGAACCATCACATTCTGGATGGGCCTCACCTGTCGTCTTGGTCCCTAAAAAAGACGGAAGCCTCAGGTTTTGTGTGGACTACAGGAAAGTTAATGCCATTACAGAGAATGATGCTTACCCTTTACCCAACATCACTGAGATCTTAGAGTCACTATCTGGAGCCGCCATCTTTTCCACGATTGACCTTAACAGTGGCTACTGGCAGGTGAACATGGATCAAGAAAGTAAACCAAAAACTGCTTTCACAACTCCATCAGGATTATTTCAGTTTAATGTTATGCCGTTTGGGTTAAAAAATGCCCCAGCAACCTTCCAAAGACTAATGGAGACTGTTCTAGGAGAATTGCGTGGAAACATCTGCTTTGTCTACATTGACGACATAATTATTTACTCACCATCTGTAGCCCAGCACTTCTCCGACCTCCAGGCTGTCCTCCATAAACTGCAAATGGCTGGCCTCACCATTAATTTAAAAAAAAGCAAGTTCTGTCTTAAAGAAATAACCTTTCTGGGACACATTGTCAACGTCCAAGGCATAGCTGCAGACCCAAGTAAAGTGGAGGCTATACGGGAATACCCTGTGCCCACCAACATCAAGGAGGTCCAGCGCTTCCTGGGGTTAGCCGGGTGGTACCACCGGTTTGTACCAAACTTCTCCAGGATCGCTGAACCCATCAATGCACTGAAAAAAAAAAGATGTTCATTCTTCTGGTCACCTCCATGTCAGCAAGCCTTTGAACATTTGAAATGCTGTCTAACCTCTCCTCCCATTCTTGGCCATCCGGACCTTCAATTGCCTTTTACTGTTTACACTGATGCCAGTGACAGTGGTTTGGGTGCTGTGCTGACCCAGCGCAAGGAAAAGGGTTTAGAACAAGTTATTGCTTATGCCAGCAGAACCCTGAACAAAGCGGAGACCAATTATACAGCCACCGAAAAAGAGTGTTTGGCTGTAATTTGGGCCCTGGAAAAATGGCAGCACTACCTAGAGCACAAATTGTTCACCGTCATCACAGACCACTCAGCCTTACAATGGGTAATTTCTTCCACAAAAACCAAGAGTCGCCTTATCCGGTGGGCCTTGCGACTTCAGAGATTTGATTTTATCATTGAATATCGCAAAGGAAAACTAAATATGGCACCTGATGCTCTGTCTCGGATTCGTACCAGTTGTAACCTGTACACCAACCAAGACCAGCAGGAGAATGCTGAGTTTCCGATGTCTCCAGCCACAATCTGGGAGGAACAGCACAAAGACCCTCACATCATCAAAACACTTCAAGCACTTGCAGAAGATGATTCCCCTCTAAAAGATCAGTATGAGGTAGTGGAAGATAAACTCTATCACAAAACTCACCTGCCAAACAATCAAGTTCATTACAGAGTGTACATTCCTAACAGCCTTGTGTCGTCCATTCTACACCACTACCACGCAAATCCCTGGAGCGGTCATGTAGGTATTTATAAGACCTACAAGCGTATCCATGATGTTGCATTCTGGCCTGGAATGTGGACTGACATAAAACACCATGTTAAAAAATGTGTCAAATGCCAGACTCTTAAGGGAGAAAATCAGAAACCTGTGGGCAAACTACAACAAGTCACCACCACCCATTCCAACGAGATGCTTGGAGTGGACATTATGGGCCCAATGCCACGCAGCACACAGCAAAATGAGTACCTCTTAGTCGTTGTAGACTATTACTCCCGGTGGGTGGAATGTTTTCCCATGCGCAATGCTAAAACTCAGACTGTTGCATTACTTCTTCGGAAGGAAATTCTAACCCGTTGGGGGGTACCGGACTTCATTCTGTCGGATAGAGGAACACAATTTGTGTCATCATTGTTCAGAGAACTCTGTCAAAAGTGGAGTATCAAACCTAAATTGACAACGTCATACCATCCACAAACAAATATGACGGAGAGGGTAAATCGTACGCTCAAATGCATGATTTCTGCCTATGTGGACAATAATCACAGGAAATGGGACCAATACTTACCTGAACTCCGTTTCGCTATTAATTCAGCTGTCCAGGAAACGATTGGGATGACCCCTGCAGAGCTTCATTTGGGAAGGAAACTGCAAAGTCCCATGGACAAGTTGTTACATGGCAAGAATATAACTCCAGATTGTCTATCTTACGATACAGTCCACCATCTAACTGAGCTTCAGACCAAGGCCATGGAATGCTGCAAAAAAGCACAAAAGAGACAGCTTCGGAATTATAATAAAAAAAGACGAGAGGTTACATACAAGGAAAAGGATCGTGTGTGGATGAGGACTTTTCCCCAGTCTAGTGCACAACATCACTTCACTGCAAAATTGGCTCAGAAATGGAAAGGCCCCTACCGTGTCATAAAGCAGATGGGTCCATTGAATTATCGAGTAGCACTAGAGTCCACTGGCGAAGATGTTCGCATAGTGCATGTGTGCAACCTGAAACCATGCTTTCCCACGGCTGAAGAGCTGGAAAGCCAGGAGAAGAAAATACTCTGCCAAATATTCAATGAATCGTCTGATGATGAGGAATTCATTGGATTTTAAATATGATTAATATTTCAACAACCATAGGTTGTTTTCTCCAGGGAGGGAGAGTGTGGCGATTTGGAAGAAATCCATGCCAGCTTTTCACTTTTTCTAATGGGCGGAAATCAATGAAGGAAATTTAATATAAAAGCGAGTTTAGAAACGGAAGTGAGGAAGAGGGAAGTAAAAACAAAACACACGTAGGTTGTATTGGAATGGGACGCACGCTACCTGAAGGTCGTTGCTGTTTTGTGCTGGAATCTGTGCATGCGCTGACTGGGTGCGATCGCCGAAGTGTCGGAGAAATTGAGCTCTACTACATGGTTCGGTCGCCTGCCTGGGGATACACAATCCAGACTGGTTCGTTCGCCTGCCTCAGGTACTAGTGATGTTGTCCATCATTTGTTAACCTCACGTACTCTGTCCCCGGCCCGGGATTAGCGGCCGCTACACGGACTTCCCACAGCCACCACACACACACACACACACACACACACACATACTCTCATTGCACACGCATACACCCATACACAAACACTCGTTGGGATTATTTAGTTTTCTTTGTTATGTTTTTTTTTTTTTTGCATTTGATTAAAAAGGAACATGTGAAAAGAACTTTAAAGAGGAAAACGAACTTTAAGACACTTGTGAATCAAGGACTCTCCTGATTTTGTGATTTGTTTATGAAATCTTGAATTGAACTTGAACCGCAATATTGTTACTTTCTGTTTACACGTTTCTTCTGTCATTTGTTATGTGAAGTAACGGAAAAAAATACAAATGGTATGAAAATTTAACTTCATGTAGTTTTTTTTGGAAACCTTTCTGTTGTTGTGTAACAGTGGCTTGAGCTATTTACGGGGAAACCGAAATTAGTTACGCATTATAAATAAATAAATAAATAAATAATTTTATTTTCTTGACAAGTTTTGCTTGTCTGGCGCCCGAACAATTTAAATTAAATATACATTTATGAAGTACCACTCTTTTTGGGGCAGCCACCGTTACACAGTTATTCATCGTTTATATAATTTAGTTATAGTGTTTTTATTCCTACAGTAGCTTACAATGATTTCATTAAAAGCATTAATTTTGAAGCAGGTAATGTTTAAACGGTGGTTAAATTCACTATTTATTTAGCATACAACAGTTTACATGGAAACAGTAATAAACATATCAAATCATAAATAATCAAATCCATTTCTTATACTAATAGGTTCATATTTAATAATTCCTGAACAATAATGTTAATAGACATAAGGTATATTTTGTGTTGGATCAGTTATCTGTTTCATCAGCGCGCAGCACCTAAACAGTTTAAATATATCGCTTATAGTGCCCCAAAAGACCGTAAACACTGCAGATAACACCTGAAGTAAACATTAATTTATTACACATAACATAACGAGTCCCGTTTGACTGATTTGCTTCAAATAGAGTGATTTTAGTACAGCGCATTGAATGTGTCTCAATGGTGCCCTCTGCTGGTAGGGTTTAGTAAACGGATCGAACACTTCTGGTTGCTTCACTGTCTGCTGGAAGTTTAGAACGTGATGAGTGATCCAGTCATATATAGATCAGTGGTCAAGACGCATTCAGTTAAGGGATAGTTCAGCCAAAAATCATCATTTACTGACCAGGAGATTTATTATTTATTATTATGATTTTTTTATGAAGACCAGAAGTCTCACAGTGGGGACCAGAAACAGTTTGGTTAACTACAATATTTAAAAGATCTTTTGTGTTCTACAGATCATAGAATTTCCTGCAGTTTTAGAACAACTCGAGTCAAGTCAAGTCACCTTTATTTATAAAGCGCTTTAAACAAAATAAATCGCGTCAAAGCACTGAACAACATTCATTAGGAAAACAGTGTGTCAATAATGCAAAATGATAGTTAAAGGCAGTTCATCATTGAATTCAGTGATGTCATCTCTGTTCAGTTTAAATAGTGTCTGTGCATTTATTTACAATCAAGTCAATGATATCGCTGTAGATGAGGGTAAATAAATGATGTCATGATTTTCATTATTGGCTGAACTATCCCTTTAAGTGTGCCATACACTACTCAACCTTTGGTTATCTCATATCGTTTAAATTTACAATCAAACTCTGTCTGTTAAATACACTGTGCTTCAAAACACTGCACAATAAGATTTACTTAACACAAGGATGAATCCAAAACACTCATATACTATTTGCTTCATGCTTCAGAATATGTCCAGACACATTCATTAAAGGGTAGTTCACCTCAAAATGAAAATTATGTGACCCACAAGTTGTTCCAAACTTGCAGGAGTTTCTTTCTTCTGCTAAACACACAAAAAGAGCTGAAGTACATGGGTAACCCAACGGTTTCTGGTACCCTTTGACTTCCATAAAGCCTTTTATGTCTTGAATTGTTTTAGAATCAAGAATGGGGTGCTCTGCATTCTCACAATGGGTACCAGAAACTGGTTACCCACAATCTTTAAAAGATATTTTTTGTGTTCAGCAGAAGAAAGAAAATCCTACAGGTTTAGAAAAACTAGTGGGTAAGTAAATTTACATTTTGAGGTGAACTATCCCTTTAAGTGTGTCATGCACTGCAGAACTTTTTGTTAGAAAAAAATACACAAAAACTTCAAACTGTCTAAACAAGACAGAAGTTTGATTTGATTGTGCAAGTCAAATTGTGTGAAATAGTACAGAAAAGAGAAGAAATTTAAAAACACATCTGTCTCATGTGAGCTATACCCATGTTCTGAACAAAGTCTCGTATGTTTTGAGTTGTCCAAGAAACAAGAATGGGGTGCTCTGCCTCTTGCAATTTCACATTCTGGTAAACTTGCCAGCTTTCCTTTGCTGATGTGCTCCTAGAGAGTGCTTAGTGACCTTTGACCTCTGACGTGGACCATGGTCTTTTCACATAGGTCCTTTTATTCTTTTGCTTGTCAAGCTCTTTAAAAAAATACAATTAGCTAACAAATATACAACATAGTTTAATCCGGCATATACAGAAAAAGTGGTCAATGCCAAGTTTGAACAAAACCAGTTAACTAAAAAAATGTATAGACTAATTTTTCCAAATTTCATGGCATATTAACAAATAAGCATGATCAGATTTTATTTGCCTCTCAAAACTCAGTTTCATAGGGCAAAACATGAGCTATGCATGAGCTTTAAAGCCTTGCCAGTTAAACATTGTATTTACATACGTTTCTGACATGCACCTTTTCTAAAAAAGTACCCCCAATAAGGTCCAACATTTTTTAATTTTACATTGTTGCCAATGGAGGCAAGACACTGTGGTGGTTAAACGATTAAATCTAATTAAGTAACATAACATACAGGGTCCTGTTTTGATCTCTGTTGTTTTCTGTGAGCATGCTTTTGATATAAGCATTTATATAACTCACTAGCAAAAAAATTGATCACCCGCGTCAGTATCTAACTACCGCGGTTATAGGGTAATGTGTTTATCGTCACATCCCTACTGTAAGTCATCTTTAGGGGAAAAAGAAAAGACCCACAAATCCATGGCCACAGAACAGCAGAATATGAACACATAGGCTTTTATTAAGGGGATTTATATGTATTTTTGGGGGGGGGGGGGGGGGGGGTTATGTTGCGTTTTTATTAATCTTTGAAATCTAATCTTTTCACAACTTGTGTGCTTTACCTTAATGAACTGAAGCAAACTTCTGCGCTAATGGGCTAGTTGCATATCTCCGGCATCTTGGATTTACGGTCTTGCGAGTGTGTGCATAGATATTTCCGGTTGTCCTTAAAGTCAGTGCAGAGAACCGGAGAAGTCCAAATATTACCTTCTATATGTATCTTGTGCACCTAGCCCATAGTCTCATGAATAGTTGTGCACAGAGACCAAGGATCAAATGCAATCAAAATATAGTTAATGCAAACATTTAACTGCACAGTGAAAATCGCAGTCTTGAATCCTAACGGTCACCCCCCAAAAAATACAACTTTTTAGTTTATAAATATAGAAAAATCAATAATAAAAAAATAATGTAACGCATTAAGTCATTATTTGTCTTCTGAAGATTCACCTTTGTCTTGTGTAATATAAAAGCAATGACAACAGTCAATAGACTTTTAGTAAAGGGGTGATAAAACACAATTTCACTTTTCTAACTTTAGCTAGTGTGTAATCTTCCTGTTTGAGCATAAACAACATCTGCAAAGTTACAACGTTCAAAGTTTTAAGCAAAGGGAGATATTTGCTTTTAAAGAAATCCATTTCTAAGGACTACAGCAAACGGCCGGTAGGGACTACACAACATTCCTCCAGGGTTGCTGACGTCGCTAAGCCCAATATTTACATAAACCCCTCCTCCGAGAATAATAAATTAGGTGGGGGGCGAGGCCATATTATATTGCTGTGGAGATTGAGAAGAGTTGTTGTATGCTGGAGTGTCTTTGCCGCGATGCCGACGAAACGCTGTTATTTTCATCATATTTATTGGCTGTATTGCTAATTGTACGTTGTATCAAGGAAGTGAACAAATAACAACGCTGTTTGGCTCTGCAAACCAGTTTGTTAAATGCTTATTCATACTTAACGTTATGCAACAAACACCCTAACGTTACAACCTTTTTTTCTTAATCTCAACAACGAACTTGGAATTAGTGTATATTATTCTTTGATTAGAGTGTTTATGTATTGTTTATCTACATGTTTGTTAATCTGCAGGCATGCTAAACATGGTTCTGTGTTTGATTTGGCTACTATAGTAAAGCCAATGTTTAGTGTTCATTTTGGGTTAATAGTTATAGCGACAGATATTTGGCTAGAAGCGTTCTAAAAATACAAAAGTAACGATTCCATTCAGTACGGATTACTATAGATCTTCACTCTTTAATCAAAAAAATCCCTTTGAGGACTAATATAATTTATCAGAACAATTATATGAAAATCTTGCTTATGAAGCTTATTTTTTGTGGTCCAATGATTATTATCCAGTAATTAAATTTTTTCCTACTATTTTACCTGTCAAATGTATGTTTCAAGCTGTAATTTGATCATTGATTACATATTGTTATTATTTCTTACAGACAACATCTCAGCAGGGTGCGAGTTCCCAAGAGCTCCCCACTACATCTACACTTCATGAAGTTGGATGTCAGTCAGACCCTATAGAGACCGAAACTGTAGCCACAGAGATAAAGCCGAAGATGCGATCAGTGGGCACACAACTTTCAATGGGTACATTGAGCAGTTTCCACTTAAGGAGCAAAGGTATGAAATACAGACATTAAATGTGTATGTGTTACTTTATCATATGCAGTTCTAGTACATATTGTCTTTTTTTATTATAATTGTTATACCGGCTGCTGAAACTTATGTGTATTAGAAAGTGCCTTATGTTTCTCACTGTAAAAATAAATTGTAACAGCATGACCGACGTTTATGAGTAATTGTATTTTTTACTTTTTTTTTTTGTACTTGTAGGCATTCAGTCAACATATTATGGTCATGATGTGGGCACCCAAACAACTGACATGTTTCCTGATGTGCAGCTGTCTTCAACACCAGTAAGGGGCTCAGTCTTCAGGCCCAGTAAGAGACCTCGTCTGGTGTTAGATGAGGAAGAAGAATCAGAATTAAATGTCGAACCCACTGATTCCACATATAACCCAGATTCTGTTGTCACTGAAGAATCAGAATTGGCGTAAGATATAGATACATATTTACACCCTTTTTTTTACCAATACATTTGTGTTTAAAAATATATATAAAACATGTAAGCAACTTCCTAATATTTATTCTTTTTATATTGCCTTAGGATAGATCCACAGCCCGACCACAGCGATAACAAATACATTGTTTTTGAAAGCTGTCTTCAAGAGTGTCCTGTCCAATTTGTAAGACAAAGTGTGTTGTCCAGAGCAGACGAAGGGGGACTTTTGTTGCATTGACCCAGCTTTGTGAAAAGTGTAACTACTACAGACAGTGGCAGAGCCAGCCCATTGTTGGGAGTACCCCACTTGGAAACCTGCTATTGTCTGCTGCAACGTATTTTACCGGTCGATCTTTTAAACAACTAGAGAAGGTATTACAATTTACAATAAATTTCACCAAAAAATACTTTTGTTGTTTCAGTATGTATGTACTGTATGATTTCTATGTTAATAGATTTTCAAAGCCATGAAGCTCCAGATGATGCATTTGGTAACTTTTAGGATTCATGCCAGGAATTTCATTGAGCCTACCATAATACACCAGTGGAACCAAGATCAACTAAATCTTATAAGACAGCTGCAAGAGGGAGGAAATGTTGCTGTGGCTGGAGATATGCGTGCTGACACGCCAGGTACGTTTAAAAAATCACGCCGTTTATTTTATAGTCTTTGAGTTTTCCTAAAATATTATGATACTGATGTTCTCAGTGATGTTCTATATCTGATTATGATGTTTACAATAGGACACTCAGCTAAATTTGGCAGCTACACCATTATGCACATGGAAACCAACAAAATCTGGATCTTCAACTAGTTCAGGTTAGTAATTAAGCATTTAAAAATAAATGTTACATTTTCTTTTATCTGTTATTGTTTATACCCACTCTTTTTGTACATTTGAAATGTTGTGTACCCAACAACAGAGCAATGAGGTTGGTGGCAGTTATCATATGGAAAAGGCGGGATTGAAGCGTTGTCTTGATAAGCTGGAGTCTAATGGTTTAGCTGTTGACTACATCGTCACCGATCGCCATCCGCAGATTCAGAAGTACCTGAGGGACCGCAATATCACTCAGTTCTATGACGTGTGGCACTTTGAGAAAGGTAATTATTTATCTTTGTATTATTCATTGATACTTATTCAGTTAATTGTTAAACCTAACATGTACTTTTTTATTTTTGGGGTAATTTGATTTTCTTGAAATAAGGATTGTACAACCAAGCTTTTACTTTGTACAGGTTTATCTAAGAAACTTGACAAACTTTCAAAAATGAAGGACTGCGAGGTGCTGAAAAAATGGTTGCACAGCATCAAAAACCATGTTTACTGGAGTGCGATTTCCTCTGAGTCTGGGCCAGAAAAGGTGGCTGATGCAAAAAATTAGAGACTTCAATCTTGGTCAGACGGTGGGGTGGTATTTTAGTATGCAAATTTATTCAAAGAATATAGGAAATGAGAATACAACTCATAACTTGCAAACAGATTAGTAAGTATTAAAATCAGCTTCAAATATAGAAAATACAAATCCCAAAATTAATATAGTTTTAAAAGCAATCCATGTATGATGGATGTTGCCCAATTAAAAGTAATACAAAATGCATTATAATATTCAAAAGTAATCAAGATGTTAAAAATAATAATACAAAGTATACAACAATACCTGTATATCCAAAGTCAAAAGTTATACTAATATTCATATAATAACAAATAATATCATAATAATCATATCTGAGATGAATAAAACCTGAGAGAAGTTCAAAGTATTCAAGTGAGCCCGGAATCAAAGATAAAGAAGATGAGAAAAGACTAAGTCCAGCTAGAAGGGTCTAGGCTGAACTCAGTCTGAGCGAGAGAGAGGAGGGGTTTGCACCTCCTTATGTAGTCTCTTCAAGCAAAGAGTCTCGTGATCCAGAAATGAAGTCATGTCTCAAATAGATAGAAAGACATTGGTCATATGCCTCTGGTCCATATAAAGATACCAGATGAGCCTTGCAGTCCAGTTTAACTTCCACATTTTAGAAGATCAACAGATAGTTGTTGCCTTTGGGTGTTGCTCAGCTAAATGCAGGGTTGCAAAGACCTCAGGAGATATTGTATTGTATAGACCTCAGGCTGTATTGTCTCCCTTATCAAAAACCCACAAGGATCAAAAATAACTCAAAATACAGACGTGTGAAGCCAAAACTCAGACAAACAGCGTCATAAGCGCAAAACATAAACGTTCTGTGAGACTAGATGGAAATCTACATCTTTTTGTTTTTCTATTTCTATATTAATACAGAAGTCTTCTAAAGTCTAAAGTTCAGCTGAGGCCTTCGGAACAGACTGTCCTGTACTTTTAAGCACGTAGCAAATGCACACATGACAGAAGTCAGAATTTGGGTTACATCAGTCCCCCACTCGAGTCTTGACAAAAAGACTCGCACCCAAAATCCTTTCCCTTGAAAATAAGATATATAATAGTCAAAGGTAACAAATACATATGCAGAAAAATAAGTAAGTAAAACATTTCAGATAAGCACTTAATCGTGTAAGCATAAAGGAAATATAAAAGTGAATGAATCTTTTCAGGTAGACTGTAGATACCTCTTTAACCCCAGCCGCGTTAAGTTGACAGGAATTCTTCACCAAGCTGATCAGACGAGGAGCACTAAAAGCATCCGACCCCTGACCTCACCTGGACTTTTGCTGGGTCGAGGACTTACTACAGCATACCCTTCTTTCCATCTCTAAACTTATCATCATACTTTCTCTTCTTAATGGGTAGCTTCTTAAGATATTTGTCCTTATCAGATTGGGGTATCATGTCGCAAATTTCCAAACTTTCGTTGATCTTTTTCAACATCTCGTATCTTTCCTTACCCTTCACCTCTAATTCATAAATTTCTTCATCATTGCTGATAGCAATAGGAGTAAAAGAATCTTTTTGATCAATAATCTTGTCAGGCATCTTGATGTAGGGATTTGTAAATCTATATATCAGCTGGTAGATGAAAGCACAAGTCTCTCAGATGATGTAGAGTTAGCGTGCGATGTGATGACGATGCGTCCAGTTCTTGGGATCAAACACTGATGTCCAGCTACGAGCACAGCAACCACTCCCGAATCGTCGATGAGCTGCACTGTTGCAGAAGTCACACCAAAGGGTCACCCTTAGAACCAGTCGTGTGGTAAATGTACGCAGGATAGGTCCGTATCAGCATGCACTCATACCTGTTTAGTTTTAGAGTAGTAGGGACAGAAATATGTGGAAACAAAAAGAACACAAACACAAACACAAACACAAACACACACACACACACACACACATAATGCCAAAGCGAAGCGACAAACATTACATATAACATTTACACACACACACGAACAAGGACACAACAAGACAGATAAAACAACATTAATCACAATTGTTACATGTAAACATTATGGTTTTCAGTTTCATTTCATCATTTTATAAACAAATAAATACATTAGATCCAGGGGAACTCAGCATTGGAAACCTGGAGAGAAGTAAACAATTAATCATTAATCATTGTTCGTCCTTAGCAGCAATTCGTCTGATAGAGCTTACACCTGTTGGACAAATTCAAAGTGAAAACGGTATCATCAACAACCTAAGGAACAGATATGGTGAATTTTGGTTAATTTTGATTCTCTGGAAGCAAGTGAACAATCACTGAATAAATAATCGATAAATGAATCAATCAATTCTTACACTCCTGACATAAGTCAGACCCTCCATCACCTCACAGAGGTTGAAAACAAACATTAATTACAACCTTAATTTTAGAAAGGGTACCCTTAGTCTATAAAAGAAAATCTATTGTGCATTGAGAGATATTGTTAGTATAAGCAAGCTGCAACAGGGGCTTCACTTGTGCAAGATGCTTCCATCGAGTCAAGCCTGGCTCGATTTCAATGAGTAGAGAGAAAAGTTGGAGTAGTCAGCAACACTGAGTAAGGACCTTCATACCTGGAAAACATTGGACCTAAATTCCCTATTTCTGAACCATTACTTTGTCCCCCACTTGTACAGGATTTTAGCCGTTAAATTAAATGCAGCAGTCTTTAAGTCTCCAGCATTTTGGACGCTGAGGGCCCTGAACGGGCATCCTTAAATGCGCATGATGTGTACCCATGATCAGAGGGTACAAAAATAAAATCTACCCGTCAATGTGTAAAAGGTCCTCGCGGGCGAGGACTGTGGCTTATTGATATCATACCTCTTCATAATCGTGGCTTTGTTTGTAAATGATGGATATATCTGGACAGTCTGTCCCTCACAGTTCGTAACATCTCTGGTCAAAACCATGTTTGTTGTAACATAGTATTAGTTTTATGAACCCCTTGGTGTGCAATCCTGTGGTATAGATCAATTAATATCTGCTAGGCGGAACACCCTTTTCATTTAGAGCATTAATTCCTTCTTCAGTTAAAATAGCTCCTAACCTTTTTGACATATTTCATTATCTTCATTTGTGTACAATTTAGAGAGTTTCTGATCCTGCACAATTTGGATGAACAGGGAAAATTGCAGTTACCTCTCCAAGTGATGCACCCCTGGCCGCCTCTCTCGCAGCCTTATCAGCTAGCGAGTTTCCTTTTGCCCACCAACCATTGAAAGTACTGTGACCTGTAACCTTGCAAACCGCAACACTGTTAGGTGAAATTTTCTTGCAAGTTTCAAGAATTTCTTTAATAATGGTTTGATGACTTATTGTCGTACCGGCGGTGGTCATATAACCGCGACGTTTCCAGACAGGGCCATAACTCCGCACTACATGATAACTGTAGGCACTGTCAGTAAAAATATTCACATAAATGGAGCTATTTTCGCTTGCAGTTAATTTAAGTGTAAAATTTAAAGCAGCTTTCAAAGCATGCAGTTCAGCGGTCTGAGCACTTCCTCCCCGTAGCGACCCTTCAGCCAAGACTTCGCCCATCCTCCCCTCTACTACCGCCCAACCTGTGTAGCGTGTTTCCCCCTCATAAAAGCTGCTGCCATCCACGAACATGTCCATGACATTTGCAAATGTCTAATTTCTGACGAAATGTCCTCTGTCACAAGTAACCACCACAGCACAGTCATGTGCCCTCCCTTCGTTCTCCATCAGGGAGGCAGGGTTCGTCCGGTTATCTGTAACAACAGTAAGCTGAGGACTCATTAGAGCAGTTTCCCACTTAGCCCGTCGCTGATTTGAGATCGACTTCACCTTTGTTTCAGGTAGCAAATGTAAAAAGCGATGTGGGGTATGTAAAATAGTCTGGTTGTAGCCGACGATGTGCTCAGTGAACTTCAGTGCTCACTCTGCACAGTCCAACGCCATCAAGCATGGCATCTGTCCTTTCATAGAAGAAGGAATCACAATCGAATAATATCCAACAGTTCCAAAACTTTTGTCACTTTTATGCTGTCCCAGCACGCAGTTGTAAGCATTCGGGCCTACATGTGTCCAAATGTGGAGCGGTTTTGTTCATGTAACGCAGGAGAAGAGGCTAGTGCGGATTTGAGAAGAGTGAAAGACTCAGCCATGTCTGCTGTCCACTCTAGAGGGGAAGCACCCGGAAGGCCTCCCTTAAGAGCCTCGGTTAGAGGTTCTGCCAAATCAGAAAAATCAGGAATATAAACCCGATTAAAATTAAATAGCCCCATTAATGATCTTAAAACCAGTAACTGTGGTTGGCTTCTTTAATTTTGTAATTGTTATGACCCGATCTGGAAGAGGTCTTTCTCCCTCACGACCAACACTCTGACCTAAAAATGTAATAATGGTTGAAACAGCTGTACTTCCCGTTTGTTCAGGAGGAAGCCAGCCTCTTGAAGTGCTCTCAGCAGGAGAGTGAGTACACTCAGATGCTGCACCTTATTTGGAGATGTAAGAAAAATGTCATCACAATATTGAATTATAACAGACGGCACGCACTATTCTTTTAAAATGGTTGAATGATTGGCAACAATGGGGTTGCTTTGGTGGTCACAGCATTCAATGCGGTATAGTCTATAGTAAGCCTATAGTTATCGTCTGGCTTTCTTACAGGCCACATGTGAATCACATTGAGAGGCACATCTTACCACAATCCCTTTCTCGAGCTGGGTCACAATTTGCCTGTGCCGCTCTCTCTTTCTCTCCGAAGAGGATACTGTAATACTGGAGGAGGTGCAGGACCTGAAACATTCAGAGGTTTAAATCTGCAAAGACCAACATCAAGTTTAGAAGTTGACCACAAATCTGAAAATTTCTCAGAAAAATATTGTATCATTGGAGAGCCAGTAGACTCTTTCTCATTTGCTGTAATAGCTCCAATGTTAAATTTAGGAGTTCAATTTTTCTGACGACTGGAATGGGAACTGGCAAAAATTGACTAACTATTTGATTTAGTTAATAAAATATCTGCTTCTAATTTCTCCAATATATCCATTCCCACTACAGTGCCAACTTGACTTTCTCCAACCCAGAACTGCACCCGAAAGGGTTTGCTTAAGTGGATAAATTATTAAGGGAATTAATTGAGACTGTGTGACTGCCATCAGATAATCCTCGAAGAGTCATGTGTTTATTTGTAAAATGTAAATTAGAGTAGCTAAATAAATATGTAGCTATGATCTCAAGTGCTTTGGTCAGCCTGTGGCATCAGCAGCTTAAGCTGTGCCTGCATGTCGATTTCCTTTTTTCTGCATCACCTCTATTTTCAGAGCGAAGCCGAAGGGGGGGGGGCTACTTTGGTAGCCGTAGCTGTTGCTGAAAAGAGGAACCTTTTTAAACATTTTTAAAACCCTCGCTCTCCATCTCGCTCAGGGCACCTATTTACGTAGTGGCCTGTTTCCTGACAATTATAACAGGTAATTACAGAGACAGAGGGCGATCCAATCGCATCATCTGCTCTTTTCGTTTGGTCAACAATATCTTGAGCTCTGGTTCCCCACGTGTGCCGTGTGTAACAGTATATGAGATTTCAAATCAACAGCTTCTTTTGTAGCAGCAAACTCCTTCAAAGCTCATGTGAAATGCTCAGTATATTTAACAAAGGGCTTGTTAGGGCCCTGTCTGATCAATGTTACATTAGTAAAAATTTGGATTCCTGATCCAATCACATGCTGTACTTCAATACGCAGTTCGTTAAATTAAGTAGCAAAATCATTTGCGGTTGTAATTAGTACAGTTAGATTTCATAATTGGCAGCGTGTTTACAATGCTAGGTAAATCACGCACACCAATAGTTCGATAGACCCCCACTTGGCCACCTGCTTATAGCATGGTAACCTTGAATATAATTTCACATATTTGCCCCACTCAGCCTCAGCTCTTCCAAATTGCCAGGAGAAATAACAAACTGTATTCACAATTCTCAGAAATCTGTTACATTTCTGCCAGTTATAAATGTCATCAATCTTAGGAGCTTTGCCTATATCGGCTCTCGGCTCCTTTGTTACAAGATTTTTAATAAATCCCACATATCTTATAGCCTCTCTAGCTGCTTGCGCTAAATTATAAACCTGTACAATTCTACCATTTCTGTCTGTCAAAAGCCCTTTGACTTTCCTTATCTATAAACAACATAAAACACGTGCCTATATCTTCTGTTCTTTGTGATCAGTAATTTCCTTCAACCTGTTAACTGTCACCCCGTCCCGAATACGGGACGCCTGCGCCGACTACACCACACCACAATCAAATCAAATCCAATCCTGACAAACTATATACCATTGGAAAAGTCCAAGACTCTCAAACATATATTTTACCAATATTCTTGTTAAAAGACTATGTAGGAAAAGTAATAAAATTCATTTATGACAAGAGTACACACTCAGAAATCTACATTACAAAAGAAGACTTCCTCGTTGCCTTTTTCTCTATCACATTTCATAAATCATCAGAAGTGATATATCACTTGAAAACATAAAATCTCAAAATTCATCCTTTAAATCCCATTTTAAAATCAGACAATTACATTACCATGTAAATGGCACATCAAAATCATGTTACAAAATATTTTTGGTCATGAATTGTAAAATTTTAGGTTTGTATTATGCAAATTCAAGTCTATCTTCAAAAACGTGAGTGACCGTTAAGGGGTCAACACCCATTCACTCTGTCTGCGTGGAACCGAAATCTCTCTAAATCCATCTTTAACCATTTTCTGTCTTATTTCTTCTACATCACATATTCATTTGGAGTTTCTTTTATTTGAACAGGTGCCATTATCTCATGTGCTGACAAATCCAACAAGGAAAAGGTTTATTCAATTCAGATACACTTAATTAAAATTAATTATTTATCTATCTTAACTTATTTTTACTTATCTTTACTTATTTTTATTTATCTTTACTTACTTTACTTAATTCCTTTACTCATTCTACTTAATTTCCACCCATTTTTACTTAATTTCTACTTATTTTTACTTAATGCACCGTCTGACAATTTATTGATCTAAATTTAGTCGCAAGGTGGGGTTCTGTTTGTGTCGTAAACTGCCAAGTCTAATCCCAGAGACTATATCCAAAAACAAGAGACGGCATTCAGACCCGACCAGCACGCTGTAAGTAAACCCTCACAGCGCGTGTCTCAAAATACTGTTGCATTTTCGGTTTAACCCAAAAGTGCTCGCAATACACCCCCGGTAACCCCGCAGGATGTAAAGCACAGATATTTATCCACACTACCAGTAACCCTCAATAGTGAACAACACATTTAATGCCGCGGATCGCCGTCTCGTCCCCCAGCGCGCGCTGATTTTTCAAATACGGTTAAACCACCGTCTACGGTTAAACCACCGGCTATGACCCAGGCTCGTTCTCTTGCTGCAGTCAAGATTAGTGAACGAGGTGGGTCCACAGATATATCTCCTAGACCCGGCAGGCAACACCACAGAAGCCCATAAAGAGAAAAGGATGAGCTACTCACCTCTCTTTATTTTGTCTTGCGTTGCATCAAAACTTAATAAAATGAAAACTTCAACGATCTCCAGCGGGTGCCTCCAAAACTGATGCAAAAAATTAGAGACTTCAATCTTGGTCAGACGGTGGGGTGGTATTTTAGTATGCAAATTTATTCAAAGAATATAGGAAATGAGAATACAACTCATAACTTGCAAACAGATTAGTAAGTATTAAAATCAGCTTCAAATATAGAAAATACAAATCCCAAAATTAATATAGTTTTAAAAGCAATCCATGTATGATGGATGTTGCCCAATTAAAAGTAATACAAAATGCATTATAATATTCAAAAGTAATCAAGATGTTAAAAATAATAATACAAAGTATACAACAATACCTGTATATCCAAAGTCAAAAGTTATACTAATATTCATATAATAACAAATAATATCATAATAATCATATCTGAGATGAATAAAACCTGAGAGAAGTTCAAAGTATTCAAGTGAGCCCGGAATCAAAGATAAAGAAGATGAGAAAAGACTAAGTCCAGCTAGAAGGGTCTAGGCTGAACTCAGTCTGAGCGAGAGAGAGGAGGGGTTTGCACCTCCTTATGTAGTCTCTTCAAGCAAAGAGTCTCGTGATCCAGAAATGAAGTCATGTCTCAAATAGATAGAAAGACATTGGTCATATGCCTCTGGTCCATATAAAGATACCAGATGAGCCTTGCAGTCCAGTTTAACTTCCACATTTTAGAAGATCAACAGATAGTTGTTGCCTTTGGGTGTTGCTCAGCTAAATGCAGGGTTGCAAAGACCTCAGGAGATATTGTATTGTATAGACCTCAGGCTGTATTGTCTCCCTTATCAAAAACCCACAAGGATCAAAAATAACTCAAAATACAGACGTGTGAAGCCAAAACTCAGACAAACAGCGTCATAAGCGCAAAACATAAACGTTCTGTGAGACTAGATGGAAATCTACATCTTTTTGTTTTTCTATTTCTATATTAATACAGAAGTCTTCTAAAGTCTAAAGTTCAGCTGAGGCCTTCGGAACAGACTGTCCTGTACTTTTAAGCACGTAGCAAATGCACACATGACAGAAGTCAGAATTTGGGTTACATCAGTGGCGAAGTGGAATTCACTGCAGAACCACATACAAAATGTACATGTTCATGAGAACCACCTCTTCCCCAAGTGTGAACACCCAGACAAAGTTTCCAGGGATCCAAAAAAATGGTTCCAACCAGGTATGACTGTATAGAGAGACAAATGACAATAGAATGACAGTAAAATAGTAAAATTTTGAGATTTTCTTCATATTTTATCTGTTTGACTACAGGATCAATAGCACTCCATAAAGTGGAAAAGCTATTATACAACAAGAGAGTTCTCAAGGATATAGAAAAGCTCAGCCACAACTTTCAGACGTCATCACTGGAGGCTTTCCACAGTCTGATTTTGCATTTTGCCCCAAAGAACGTGATTTTCCCTTTCATAGGAATGTTGTGCAGGTAATAATCTTTGACATGTTCAGTAATATTTATAAACATTGTTTCTAACAATTGTTATGGAAATGTTTTTTTTTATTCATTATTTTATTAATATTAATAATCTTTCCCTATAATAAATAATGTTCTTTCCTAATAAGGAAGAAACAGGTAAAATAGGTTAGGAGCCTTGCCTGTGGCCCTATGTTATCTATGTTATGAGTAGTAGATATATAAAGAGATCGAGAGCCTCCCATTTTGGCGAGCACTCTCACATTCTCTTGACTGACTGTGCGACTGTGAGCCTTTCTTGCAAGAAAGGAACCATTATAATCATTGATTGAACATTTGTCTCTTATTCTGAATTGTTTGTTTATTTGTCACAACACAGTCTACTAATCTTTTCATATTTTATGGATTGTGCACTGATTACAGGCTGTATCTTGCAGCAATGCACTATAATGAAAATGCTAACCGTGAGCAGGCAACAACAACTGAAGGACAGGCTGTGTATAAGTTCGTTTTTCCAAAGTCCAAAAAAGGGGAATGCACAGCAAAGCCAGTGAAAATAGAACCAACATACAGTAAGTTGTAAAATGTTTTATTAACAATAATATAAAAAAGCTATAATAAAATAAATATAAGCTTACAAAAAATATTTATAAATATTACACAAAGGTTAATTATAAAACAAAGGTATAATTAACGATTCCCCTGGAACACATGATATGTAAAAATTGATAGCCTGAATGCACTGTAAGTCGCTTTGGATAAAAGCGTCTGCTAAATGCATAAATTTAATTTAATTTAAAATATATTAAAAATAATACATTTTAAAAAAAAAAGACCATTAACATATGTTACAGTGCACCCCACAAACACAATCAAGCCTTCGAAAAACCGTGTTTTACCACCCGAGGTTTTTTTTAGAGAGTAATCTGTGCTCTCTAAAATCTGCAAATCCAATTCTTTTGTGTGAAATTAATCGTTTAGATTGATTAATCAATAAATTAGTCGATAGATTAATAAAAATAAAAAGTCATTAGTGCCAGCACTAGACTACAGCAATGCTCTTCTGGCTGCACTTCCATCATGCGCAATCAAACCTCTACAAATGATACAGAATGCAATAGTATGACTGGTTTTCAACAAGCCCAAGATCCCACGGCACACATTTCCAAATCTAGTCATTGACTTTTGGTTGCAGCTCACATCAGGTTCAAGACACTGATGCTTGCATAGAAAACAGCCATGGCTCTACACTTTCCTACTTCCCCTTGCTCTTTAAGTCTACATCCCCTCCAGAAACCTGCGGTCGGTGACTAAGTGTCACATTGTGGTACAAGTACAGACATGCAAGAAAAACAATTTCCAGAAAATGTTTATTTACTATTACAAGCTGGTAGAATGATCTTCCGATCCCAAATCTGGAACGCCAAATCCCTGACAATATTCTAGAAAACTCACCTCTTCCATGAACATTTAATTGAATCCTGCAAAAACAAAAATAAATAAAAACCTCGGCTTCCACTACTTACTTAATTCCTCCCTATTCTACTTTGTATTGTTGTATCAATGTCTGACATTTGTAAGTAGTTTTGGATAAAAGCTCCATAGGAATAAATAATTAATAAATGTAAATATAAAAACTTATTGATATTTGGATGGTGTTCAGTGAAGCTATGTTAACAAATAAAATTAAGTGGATGTTAAAAATATAAGAATATAAAAATGTCATGTTGCACGTTGCCACATAGTTTCAGTTTTGTTGACAGTGAGAGGTGGTACAAAATTTGACAAAGGCAGCCACTTTGAAATTCTTTATGCAGGAACACTGATCTCTCATATACGCATGCATTACCAGATCGTGTTATGATATGATTTGGTTCAGATTGCATCTGATTGTTAGACAATTTATATTGTGACCAGGATATATCATATCATTCAGCCCTACCCTGTGCCTCCCCTGATGTACTTTGGCAATCCCTCGTTTACATTTTGTAAACCCGTCTTGCTATATAAAGATAAGTCATGCAGACAGTATTTCACATTATGGTGTTTAAGCCAAAATGCTGATGTTGCTGATCAGCCACCTAATGACTGCTCCAGTACAAAAACAAACTAACAGTACTATAATTACTGTTGGATCTTATGATATATTGTATCCAATGTTCTGTTTTTAAGTTGGTTTGGATAAAAGCATTTGCTAAATGGGTAATTTCAAATGTAAACCGTAACCTGCATCAGTTCATCAACCTCAATGTCCAAATTAGGGTTGGCTAATTTGGCATCCCCGTCTGACGGGGATGGCTGATAGACAACACGGTGTTGCACCGACATCCTGACACCCCACCCTTTGAATGCATGATCGCTTTTTAGTTTCAATATCTCTTTCAAGATTCGTGATAAACTCCATTTATACTATGGAATGGCAGTACTTCCCACACATTTTACAAGATATGTTTGTCAGAGTGGTATTGACAATCTGCAAATCATTCACCATTGTCCTCAGACATCTCTCCGTACACCATGTCTTCACTGGACGCAACAGTAGTTGTGTGGTGTCGTATCAACTAAAGACTTCAACACTGGACACGACCATTGAAAATCATTTTAAATGTGTGTCAGCACATCATAAATAGAACACAGCAGTTTACTGTCAGGGATTTGTGTTGTCATGCTTTCAGTCTAAACCGCATCACTAATTATAATGAGTTCTATTGACTGATAGATGGACGTTAAATTGTCCAAGAAATGATCACGATAAACGATAATATTGTCATTCTAAGATTAGTTTCAGCTAATATAATAATAATGGCATAATAACACAGGTACACCTTTTCAGAGAGCAATAATCTTTTATTTTATCCTACATGTTACCAATACCAACATGTTGACTTTGTGTGACTTAAAATTAATTAATTTTGTATATTATGTTTATATGCCAGTTAGGGTTGCTCTTATTGACCGTTTATACATTAAACGAAAGTAAACATTTTGACCGATGAAGGGGCCGTTCACATATCGCATCTTTTTTTTGTGCTGGAGTTCGTTATTTAATGCGTAGTATGCACACTCATAATGGAAGAAACGCGCTTGCAACGCGCACACGGTGCGACAAGGTCATTTTTTCCAGGTGCGTTAACATCAAGTTAAAAACATCTCAGCTTTTCAGAATGACGTAAGCGCACCAGGTCATGTTAAAAGAACCAACGACATCAGCTTCCTTCAGGGTGAAAATACCCGTTGTTTTTGAAAAATGGGTTCACCCAAACACTGCAGAGTTTCCTTGTAACCATAGACTGTATAAAAATGTATAAAATTATGCATTTTATTTATTCACATGCTGTATGGTTGAAATTATATTTTAGTTCACAACTTTAAGTTCTGTTGTTTTAAAAAATGCTTTATTGGCTAATTTTTCATAAACCTTCAGTTGTTATGGTCAAAATTACTCAGGCCAATGGCATTTTTTAATGACATTATTTTATTATTATTATTATTATTATTATTATTTGAATAATTGTAGCTAACATAAATAGGTAAAGCAAAACAAATATTCAGATTGTCCCTTATTTTTTCCCTTGTTTTCCTAAAGAATAAACACATATTTTTTACAAGAATAAACATGATAACATATTATTAATTAATAAAAATAATTTAACAGACCTGCCAACATGTACGCATTTTTTGTACTCTGCACGCATTTTGACCCATAAGTACGCTTGTACGATTCGCTGCTCTCTAGGTACGCATTTTGTTGCGTCTCACATTTCGCCGATTTCAGTTTCTATGCAATCTATGGCGCTGATTCTGCCGCTGATCCACAGCGTGTAAGTGGAGTGAAAAGCTTTCAGCCAATCAGAGCGGTGCATGTTAACCCACCGCCCACCTGCTCCTCCTATCCTATCTTAGTTGGCAGTTAGAAAAGTGGTGGAATGGCTTGAAATCTAGAAGGTCTGAGACAGGCCAGGTTCTGATTAACGTAAGATAAAGGTAACAGTTAGGCTATGTTTAGCCTAATTGAATTTATGGACATTAAAAATGACCTTGACATGACATCATAACAAGCAGTTCAGCTGTGACGAGCTCAGTTCAGTTCACGCGTTCATGTAGGCTAACATGTAGGCTAACATGTAAGGGTGGCCCTGCCAATAAAGCACCTAAAAGCTGTCACAAAGAACCGGCAAAAGTAATGATTATGAATATTTTATGAATATAATTATTAATAAACAGGTAATTTCTGTATCAATGTCGTGTCGACTGCAAAGATAAAGTTGACGATGCTGTCTCGCGATCTTCGCAGGAGTGAATGCGCCAGAGAAATGCACATTTCATACGGATTAACGTTACATAAGCAGAGAGCAGTCTGTTTCCTTTCGTTTTGAAGTGTTCTGTTCAACCCTCTTGAGTCGTTTAACACGTATACGCGTTATGAGTCATTTTCTCCTGATAACCCCGAAAAGAATTTAAATTACACTCTCAGTTTTAATCGTACAGATAAGAGCAATACATCAATCGAATCTGTAAAGGGTCTCCTTTTATTTGGATACAGACATAATAATAACAAAACTTTGTGCGCTTATAAAATAAAGATAACAAACAAGGTGTGCTGTCTGCAGCCTTTGTCTGCGCTGATATTCATTTACAAACACGTCATTAAAATGAACTGTAACTCCGTGAAAACTCAATGAAGAGACCTGAGAAATATAGCTATAGAAAGATTGACATGTCTAGTTTTAAACTAAACAAGTGCCGCCGAAAACAAATATTCTGTGATAAAGTAATCCATATGAAAACAACGCGATGTCTTGTCCGTTTTTCACATCTCCCTTCATTATCTTCTAATTCGACCACGCCCCCGCGCTGAACGCTCTATTCAGATTCTAATGTTAAATAAAGTTTTTATTTTTATTTTACTGTTTGCTTCGCGATGAGAGGAATAAGATATAAGTCACCCCAAAATGTGATGTGGTTGAGTATTTGAGATTTGGATTTCCTCAGAAAAAAAGAATGAAGCACTTTATTCAGCAGAGATAATAAACATGAGTAAGTCTCTTATTATTTATTTATATACTTGTACTAGTGTTCATATAACGTATAAACATTTTACTAGTTAGACTTTTTCCAAACTATAATTCCTGACTAAATGTATAATCAAGTGAAACATTATGAAGTATCAATAACAATATGCAATACTATACCATTCAAAAGCTTGATGTAAATAATATAAATTTAAAACATACATGTAACTGTAACAAATGTAACAAACAATGATGTTCTTTCAATTAATTCCCCCCAAAAAACCTGAAAAAAATATTCTCAGCTCTTTTCAACATTAAAAGTCATCATTGCCTCCAAAGGCTACAAAGAGACTTTCACTGATGCACTACTTAAAAAAAAGCCAAATCTGCAACCTTTAACAAGTTAAACAATGCAAAAGTTTAAACACTTTGCATGGAAAATTCTATTAAAAAAATGTTGTTTGTTTTTAGCAAACTGATTTTGATATTGATAACTGCTGGTTTTGCACATTTATTTTATGTTTTGATTTGTTTATTTACAAAGAATGTCCTCAGTTTACTTTTATTTCTGACAAGATTTTCAGGTGGAAGAAGTTTGCATGGGCTATGCCTCCTGTACAAAATGTTCGGATTGATTGCAGAAATTGTATAACATTTATAGTCTACTTGTATATGTTATGGAGTAACTAATAAATCTTAATTGGTGAAAGGATATTATGTGTATAAAATGTATTATAGTGTTAGGTATCTCATAGGTTTCTCACAGATGTGTGTGCAACTGTGGAGCATACATTGGCGGTGGGCTGTAAGGTTCGCCTGTGTGTGTGTGTTTGGGGGGGGTTGAAGTACTCATAAAATTTCTTTAAGGTTGGCAGGTATGATTTAAGCAATTAAAAACTTTTTTTTAAAACTTGAATTTAAATACTATTAAACTAACTTTAAATTCTCAAGGAGTTTATAAGTAAAAAAAAAAAAGTTCTAAATGAACTTGTGTTAACAATATAATTAGAACTAACAATATAATTCGATTTTTTGAAATGAACAATTCCTGTATAAAATGGGACAGCAACCTTTATATCAGTCCCAGCCAGCACATGACCGACCTTCAACGTTGAAATATGGTTGAAATAAGGTCAGTTGGGGTTTCAACATTGAAACAACGTTGATTCAACGTTTAAAGCTGAATGGTTGAAAAACATCCAGCACATGACCAACTTTCAATGTTGAAATATCGTTGAAATAAGGTCAGTTGTGGTTTCAACGTTGAAACAACGTTGATTTAACGTTTAAAGATGAACGGTTGAAAAATTTCCAGCACATGACCAACTTTCAATGTTGAAATATGGTTGAAATAAGGTCAGTTGTGGTTTCAACGTTGAAACAACATTGATTCAACGTTTAAAGATGAACGGTTGAAAAACTTCCAGCACATGACCAACTTTCAACATTGAAATATGGTTGAAATAATGTCAGTTGTTTTAATGAAACAACGTTAAAAATGTTTAATGCTAAATGGTAGAAAAAGGTTAACAAGTTTTTAAATTATTTATATTAAATTATTTAAATTAATTAATTTATTATTTTAATAGCATTTTAAAATATTTTAGTCATGATACCTATTCTAAAATCTAAAGGTATATGTTAAATATTATCATCATTAACAACAATAAAAATATATACATTTCGCTGCTTTATCACACTGAAACAACTCCCATTGGTAGTTTTATTTTATTACTTCTATCATGATTGGTTAATCTGGCTGTCATTCAGGAAACTGGACAATGAATCGGTTCGCGCCTTTCTACATTTAAAAATATGACCGTTATTGTCGTCTTTCTGTGAGTGAGGCGGATAACTGTGAGCTGCTGCTCGTTATAACTTACTGCTCGGTCGGTCCCGAATTATTTCATATTTGCCTGTACATTTTTTATTTATTTTGAGTGAATTTCAGTCGTGACATGTCAATGGAGAACAAAAACTGTGAACACAAGAAGAGTCAGGTGTTCTGCGAGGTCCTGAAAACATACTGGCAAAATGAGGTAAGAAAACCGCTAACGTTATCTTTATTATCTTTTGAAAATAGTAAAGTATTACCAGATTTTACAAATGGGTAGCTTAAATGACATGTAACCTGCAGATAAATAAATAGCCGTGTGTCTATTTTTGCATTGCTTTATCACAGCTGATCAAGTTAGATGCTCACCTAATGTGTTGCTGGTGAGTTATGTGTTAATGTCTGTCTTTTAGAGATTTTCCCATATTTTCCTGATATGAATCCCATGCATTAGGTGTGTTATATATGTTTGTATTCTTATAATAGTTTCAAAGTGTTTTCTGAAACATATAAGTGCAAATGTCGGTATTTAAATAATATAATTTTAATGAATTAATAATAAAAGGATTGTTAAAGCCATGGTTCTCAAAGTGTCAGGCCCCCTCTAGTTGTTATGCAGGTGAAACACTTAATTAAACTAATTAATGTTAATACATTTTAACTTAATCTTTGAGTAAGTTTTTTTTTTTTTGCACTTTTAAGTATGTTACAGTTAAAGTACAGTACAGTTTTGTAACTTTTGTTTCATAATTACATTTAAAATTACATTTTAATTTAAACTTTTTTTTTTCATTTACCTGTGTATGTAAGCACAGTGTAGTGTTAATGTTCAAACTGTATTTCCCATGGTAAAGTGTCTGACAACAATTAATATTCTTATTCGAATAAAACTGCCTCATTTTTTAACTGTAGAGCTGTAGCTGAATAGTTTGGCCTACTACGCTGCTGAAATTTACTGTTGGTCATTATGGTGGAACTTAATATTTAATAACAAATATTTTCTGAAGTGGTACTTGGTATAAAAAGTTTGAGAACCAATGGTTTAAAGAAATGGTATAATATGAAATCCTGCTTTTTAAGAACTTTTCAGTAAACTCTTTCTTCTTTCCCCTTGTAGAGTCATCGAGGATCCAGCTTGTTCTTGAAACATTGGTAAGAAATTGTTCATCTGCTACATGGCACTGTCACTTCTGCTAGAGATGCTTTGACCTTTTGTGATAGGTTTTGATTGTGCTTAGTTTAATAAAAATTTACTGAATTAGATTTGACTTATTTTACTACACTGTATTGCTAGTGTTCTGATTAAAACAGTGCAACTGGGGGCTCTGAAAACACTGCTTGTGAATAATTTGTTAATATTGTAAATTTTCATCTGAATACATTAAATAAGTGTTTAATGAATAGTGTTGTCCACTTTGTTTCCAACCTCACTGTTACTGAACTGTAAAGTGAAAATATTGTGTGATTTATTTTGCATTCAGTTTTCAGTTAAATATATTTCACAATATCAAAGTTATTGTGAAACATTGTGAACATACCTAAACTCACTGGTTAAATCTTATGTGCCCTCCAGAAGTTTGTGCCCTGCAAGTGAACGACTCCTTGTGGTGCCATCCCAAAGAGGTTCATAATCACTCTCAAGGACCTTTTCCTGGACTGTGCCCAGCTGGTGGAATGACCTCCCAATCTCAATCCGAACTGCTGAGTCTTGACTCATTTTCAAGAAACATTTTAAGACTCATCTTTTTCACAGGAACTTAACCAACCAATGCTAGCACATTTCCTTCATATCTTGTCTTTCATATAAAAAAAATATTTAAAAAAAACCTGGCTATGCGTTCTGTGCTAGACTAACTGAGACTTGTCATGGCACTTGTATACTGTTGTTGTTCGCTTGTTGACCTGACTGCTTCTGTTGTTCTTATTTGTAAGTCGCTTTGGATAAAATCGTCTGTTAAATGATTAAATGTAAATGTTTATACAGGACGGTACAGAAAGTGCACAAGTGGGAGAGAGTGGAGGGGATGGCATCAGAAAGGACCTAGAGCTGGGACACTTTCAAGGATCACCCGAAGCACAACCATACTATATACACGAGGCTGTTGGTTCTAACATTTTAGAGTGCCCTGCCCTAGAAATATCATTCTGCATTCCCCACGGTAAAGAAGACACAGTCCGGGGGGGTTCCCATTAGAAATCAACTGGTTGAAGGTTCCCTGCTCGTACTGTGCAACACATTTTCACTGCACAAATGTAGACAACTCTTGTAATGAGACACATTACTAAAACATGTTTTGGACAGAAACTGTAGTTTTCCACCCAAATAAAAGATCCACTGGTTTCAGTCATAAAGGTACAAGGGTTTGTCTTGTAAGTGCTGCAAAAAATATGCATTTATGTGCCAATTTTTTTTTTACAAAAACCTTCAAATATTATTGTATTTGGATTGTTCTACTCCATGTTTTTAGCATTACCTCCATGCATAGGCTACTCTGCATAATAAAGTGTGGGATTATTTTCATCTGTTTTATACAGTATGTTTCCAAAATTAAACTGCTGTTTGACAATTTTGAGCATGTGGTAGTTTATTGAAGTTGTTTGTAAAGCCATTGCTGGCAGTCATTAGATTTTTAGCCTTGCATGTACCGAGTTGATCTAAATGCCCACTAGGATCTAGGTGTATTTATACACGGTGCAAGGTACGACGGGGAAACAACATTGATTAACTTTTCAAAATCAACACCTCATTCAGCTTTCATCCCAGGTCTGCAGCACGACCCTAATTCATCCGTAATGCAGGTAAGACGGTGAAACAGCGTCGCGATTTCAAGGGTGAATGCACGTCGTGATTTCAACGTTGATCCAATTTGCTAAATCGAAAGGTAATTCAACGTTGATTCAACGTCGTGATTTCAACGGTGAATCAGCGTCGTGATTTCAATCGTACACCAACGTCACGATTTCAACGGTGAATCAACGTCGTGATTTCAACGTTGATCATTTGCAAAATCGAAAGGTTTTTCAACGTTGATTCAACCATGGTACCTGACGTTGTTTCAACGTTGAAATGCCGGCTGGGGTGGTTCTCAACCTTTTTTTCCAGCGAGCTGCACTATGGTCTAAGTGCAAGTCTACGCATATAATTTACATATTACGTCAGCAATACAAACCAACCTGATTTATAATATTATAGCCTAACTGTTATGATATATAATCTATTACATTCATTGAAATAAACAATTCTACTCCCCATAAATAAAACACCTGATGCTGTCGGGAGCTGACCAATTTTGTGAGATTCAGCTTGAAAGGAGTAACACAAAGAAGTTGCGATTATAACATCTGTTATACTTTCCGCATGAGCAATCCTGACGCAGACACGGCCAGCGCGGACGCAGACTTCTTCAATTTATACTTCTGAATGCGCAGGCTGATGGCCAGCTCTGCAATTGCCCAGAATTATTGCACATCGCTGTCTTTATATTCTTTTATTGACGGATTGCACAGGTTTGAGTAGCAATGAGCTTCTTCACTCTGCCTGCACATGTGCAATTTTGCTTTTGAAGCCTACTGACCAGGCGCACCTGTCCAGCGCGGTCGTATGATAGAGCCTCTGCACACACTCTCCAATCACGCCTACCTAGCGGATATAGCGGACTCGCGGACACAGAAAGTTTGACAGAGGGTTTAAGATGCAGGCTTGCATGACCTGACGCGCAACATTTCAGAAAATGTGCGTTCACAAATGTAGCCTATTTTGACCCAAATATGGAAAGCACTATTGAATTTAATAATATGAGGTTCTCTCTTGAGATATTTTGCCACATTTCTTCAATTAAGGATCGTTATATAGTGTGGTGTGTGATTTATCTGAACTTTTTCAAGTGAGTTGCGGGGCAAAAAACAAACAAAAAAAAACGAAAATCCAACACTTCTCCTTCAATACTGATACTGCGACTATTCACAGTTTGTACACGTTTATTCGCTGGCATTTTTTGAATTTCTTTTTTTCTCTCTTAAAATACAAATTTAAAGGCAATTTACCTAATGGCTGTTGTACAGACGTTGTACAGCTGTTGATGACTCTTTGAATTGAATTCTGCCAAAGTGCGCGCTTGTATGTGTTCGTTAAAGGGAAGTTTCGGAAAGTTTTTTTCGAGTATGGCTCTGTGTGACGTTAGATGGAGCGGAATTTCCTTATATGGGTCCTAAGTGCGCGCTCTTCTGCCGGAAGAGCGCGCGCTCCCGTATAGCAGAGCACTGAGAGGCTGTGCACAGCCTGATCAGAGCGAGAGCGTCGCGAAAAGTCACAAAAGAAGTGTGTTTTTGGTTGCCAGGGCAAGACAACCCTGCACAGATTACCAAAAGGGAAACAGCATTAAGGGACCAGTGGATGGAGTTTATTTTTACAGAGCTTCAACGGAGTTGTGCAAGTGTTTTTGTTTGTTCCCTGCATTTCGGATTGCACATCGTTTATTTCTTAAGGATAATGCAGTCCCAACGGAAAAGGGTCACGATTGTGTGTTGGAACCACATGCGGTGAGTAAACTTGTGACAAACCTAAAGAGGTTTTTTTGGAACAAAAATACTCCTTCAAACGTACAACTTAATTTTTGAAACTTTGTCCATGTTTAGCATGGGAATCCAACTCTTTAACAGAGTAAAAAACTCAGTATTCATGAAATAGCATTTCACCCCCCCTTTAACTATTATTCATGAGGTAAATAGGCTGTGTGTGTTTCAGTATTGTCAGTAATATGTCAAAGTGCTCACGGCGAATGTCTGGTGAACGACTGCTGTTTCCAGTGAATATGTGCGCGAGGCACCAGCGATCAAACAGCTGAAACAAATAATACTTAATTTTTGGTCACACATAGGGCATAATTAAAAAATGCTGGTAGTTTGAAAAATCAAGAATAATAACAGAGTTAATACTAATTATTGCTAAATGCTGGACCGTTCCCATTTCGCTCTGCATATGGAACCTGAAGATTTTTTTCGAAATGAAAATGAAATTAAACATTTAGCTTTTTATATATATATATATATATATATATATATATATATATATATATATATATATGTGTGTGTGTGTGTGTGTGTGTGTGTGTGTGTGTGTGTGTGTGTGTGTGTGTGTGTGTGTGTATATATAGGCCTTATATTTATTTACTGTTTAATAAAAATAGCATGCATATGATCCTTTGTGTTAAGGTCTTTTAATTAGACTGTAGTCTAAGACTATCCTACATTTAAAAAATGAACAAATTGTAAAAAATTGTTTTTTTTTATGTTACAATGTTATATCATTATGTCATTGTTGTTTTATTTCCTTCTTTTATCTCATTTTACAATTACATTCATTTTGCAATCCGTCCCTTTGCGCCACCTGGCGGTAGTTTCGCAAATGATTTTAACACGCGACTGAATTACAGTTACCAGGCTGGCCACCTACTGTATGTAGTGTTTGAGCTCTGAGAAATGATTGCACACTATAGGAAAACTGAATAAGTGGAGTGGGCGTGACAGTGAGAGCACTTGTAAAAACACAATTCCACTAATCCTTTAAGTCAATTGAAAAATTGTGACTTCTGGGAAAAATGGGACATCTGGTCGCCTTACAGGCATCTGGCCAGAGTGCAGCAGACAGAGTCGGTCGAGTGATAAGTCTCCTGCAGGTGAGAATCTAGCCGGATCTGGTCCAAGTGTATTTTGCTATCTGAGCTAGTAGCTATGAGTAGCGGTCCGTGCGTCATTTTTTATGCCAGTCGTATCATTTTGTTTTGTTATATTTATCCGTCACACCTTAAAGCCCAGTCCGTGAAAATATTGTCAGACATTAAACCGGTCCTTGGTGCTAAAATGGTTGGGGACCGCGGCCCTAAATGATTTTAATTGGGGCATACAGAACTCATCGTAGTTATTTTCAATACAAATGTGTGAGTGGCTCACAATATGATTAATACTAATTTAAGGTCAAACTAAATAATGTCTTCTTAATTAAGAAGCATTACACTATATTTGTGATCAATAAAGCATGCATCTCATATTACCAGACTACAGAATGTATTTTGATTACCTTTGAATGTGTTCTTTTTTGACAAGCCGAGGAAGGTCAGCTCCTCTGTAATCGTAGGTTATCTCTTGGCCTTCAGAAATATGTTAAATTGCAATCAGAGGTTGGATTGCCATTCACCTCTATTTTCAATATTTACACATTAGTCTACCCAGTGAATCATCATCATGTGATGCATCAATGCTGTAAAAAAAAAAAAAAAAAAAAAAAAAGAACAGAAAAAAGTTTTTCTTTTAAAAAGTTATATAACATTTATACAAATCATAGACTCGGGTCCTGGAGAGCAGCCCTGCAGAGTTCAGATCCAACCCTAACTAAAACTCACCTGCCTACAGCTTTCTAATAACCCTTCAGTCCTTGATTAGCTTGTTCAGGTGTGTATGATTATTCATGTTTGTTGTTGGCGGCTGTACTGCATTTGAGCTCCGTCACTATATTCTTTTAGTATATTATATATTTTTAACTTAAAAATCAATTTTATACACCATCGTTTCCGTTTATACGTTCCGTTTAACGTGTGAATATATCCTCTATTGTATTCTACAACAAAAACAATCAGAGCACCTCGCTATCACTAGTTTTATTTTGATCTCCTGGGTCCGCTATTAGCTTATAGCCCGTTAGCATTAGCAAGCGTGGTTGCTTCTAACTGCGCTTACATTCCTAATACTCTATTCACACACATTACCACTGCTGTACTCACTGTTACTTGCTTTAATGGCGGATGAATGTCTCCACTCTGTGCAGCTCGAGCTCGAGGCCGTGGGGAAGCAGATTCGCGACCTGGAGGTGAGGCAGGCCCAGCTGAGAGAGCGGAGAGCCGCGCTGGAATCATCCCGGGCTAATGCTCACAAGTTCGGGGTAAGTATACAGCGTGCTGTTAACAGTCCCATCATGTCTACTCCGTGTGTTTCTCTGCACAGGCCTGGTGCACCCAGGACGCGATCTTTCCAGATGTTCTTCACTGCGACGCTGGGACACCACGGACCCTGGGTGCATCCACAGTGGAGGACGCGAGCCGGGTCCCGTGCGACGACTTCTCCCCCTCCTGCCTTCGAGATCTCCATCCGGAACCGCTTCGCTCCCCTCCGCGAGACAGGACGCGACGCTGTGATCATCGGAGACTCCATCGTCCGACACGTAAGTGCTACGTTAGCCGAAGGTAAAGTGCACACTCATTGTGTCAGGATCAGTGTTGGGTAAGTTACTCAAAAAAAGTAATCCACTACAAATTACTAATTACTGCTCTAAAATTGTAATTTGATTACATTACTGATTACTGCATGTAAAAAGTAATCAGATTACTAATTACTTTACTTTCAAGTTACTTTGAAAACCTATTAAACATACAAGGAAAAAAACTACAAACAAAGTGAAACTCAGTTCTTTCCGTAATTTAATATTGACTGAAAAATATTAGAGAAATATGAAAACAGCAACTTGAATTAAAAATGCAATGCATTTCTATAACTTAACATTCTTAACATAAACTTGCCTAACATGAAAACTGTAGTCTTTTTAAATGTATCTACAGTAGCTATGTCTTAACTACATGGGTGTCCTTCCAAGGAAGATTCTATTATTACAAGTCCAGATGTCTGCGGTTGTGGAGACATATTCCAAACGATCGAATGTTTTTTTTTAAGTACATACTCCATATCCGCATAGGGCTGTCACTTTTCGTTCGAAAATCGATTGCACAATCGATCGGACCAACCAAAAAAAGTTTCGAAAATGAAAATAGGGAATCGATTTTGAAATAATTATCGATTTATTTAAAATAATTAAACAATTAAAAATATATAGATGTAAAAAACTTGTGTTAGGACTTACTTTATATCATGTTACGCTGGCTCGGGCTTGCGCTCCAGTTTGTGAGGTAAATGAACGTTCATGTGATGTGTTTCGATTAGCACGAGAAAGATGTGAAATGGATGCTGAGTAGATGCAACGGAGGCTTGCCTCTGGCGAAAATACGTTTTGGTTGCACCAGCAACTAAAGCAAAGTTCTGAGGTGTGGAAAAGTTTTGACCGTGTTTATAATGAGAATAATGAGTGAATAATGACGCACCATCAGTGAGCGCAGGAGCGCGCTGAAGACATCTACAGTGGATTCAATCATTTTCCTCCACAAAAACATGTAGACCTAGCCTAATCTCTGCGAGTAAAGGTTTTTCAAATGATAACTATATATTCATTAAGGCTTAAATGCATAATGTGGACTGAGTATTTACGCTAATGTTGGCATTATTCTATTATTAAATGTCAGCTGATATGTGGAGAAGAAAACCCGGCGGAGCCTTTATCTTAATTTCGTTATTGCCAAATACCCATCTTAATTTAAAATTTATCTTAATTTAATCTGTTAAAAAAAGACTCCTTTTTATTGATGCGTTTTTTTTATTTATAGGCTAAATGAGTCTATGTCTATTTAGAGTGCTGAGATGTTACGATGTTACAGAGGACTTATTTTATTTCTTTATTCCAACTTCCAAGTGGCCTAGTCTACGTTAGTTATGAATAAATTATGTTAAAACATGTATGACTCATGACTCATTGTTGACAAAAGGCAAAAGAGCTGTGTGTGTATGCGCATATCTGAATGTCGGGCTGCGCTGCACACGGGTTCGGGCTTTAAAAAGCTGTCAATCAAAATGTAATTCTTCTCGGGCTCGGGCCGAAACCTGTCGAGCTCGGGTCCTGTCGGGCCTAACTTTTAAGGCCCGATTAAAGCTCTAATGCCAATAAATAAGAAATATAGCCGACTTGTGCGTTTCCAAGCGCTCTCGTTCGTCCGATATGTGGCGTTGAAAAAAAAGGAAACGTCTTTTTTTTTAGACATGGAAAATCGATTTTACAATCAATTCAATGAACACTTATGTCTTAAAAATCGAAAATGCTTTTTACACAAAAGTGACAGCCCTCCATCCGCATAGCATTTATCTAGATACCTTGCAAATATCTTTCGGTCCTGCAAGGGTACAGAGCTGTCCGTCACTATCATCGTAAGCAAGTCTCTAAATTTCCTCCACCACACACGCTGCTACAGCTCTTCACCTGTCCAGAAGTTACCTTCCCTCCCGATCTTGAACAAAAATCTCCGTCCATTTTAACAGCACGAGTTCTCCAGTAATTCATTAAAGCGCATGCTCAATAACTGACGCAGCCGCCCCAAAACGTGATTAGAAATGCATTTTAATTTATTTACTTTAATATTTTTTCTTACCAATACATTTGTAACGCAAGTAACGTAATTTTATTGACATCAGTAACTGTAATCAAATTACATTTATTTTAAATGTAATGAGTTACATTACTGCGTTATCACGAAAAGTAATTAGAATACAGTAACGCATACTTTGTATTACGTTACTTTGTAACGCGTTATACCCAACTCTGGTCAGGATCCTGCCCTGACTGTCTTGTCTGTCCTATCTTTGTTTAATGTGTCTCTGTTCATTTTGTGCCTTAGCACATGGTTGTGTCTTTGTTTATGTTGGCCGTGTGCTCCCCTTGTCCTGCCTCCTCGTTTCTAATCACCACGCCCCCTTGTTTAGTCCTTTTTGTTTGTCTAATTGTTCACCTGATCCTTGTGTGCTCTGCTCCCTTTATATTGTGCTCATTTCCCTCTGGTACTTGCTGGTTTGTTTTTGTGTGTGCCTTGTGTACACTGTCCCAGTTAAGTCAAAGCCTGTCAAGTCGAGTCTTGATAATTGTGTGTTTATGTCAGTCCAAGTCACTCAAGAACTGTGCAAGATGACGAATTCTGGTCCTGGGGGGCGTACGGGTAGGAGGTCCCGTGCAAGGATGGCTAGAACCCTTTGTTCAGAGACCCCTCGTATACTTACACTGGATGATCCCAAGTTGCCTGATGCTTCAGTTATGGCCATGGAGGCAGGTTCTAAGCAGCATGTTTTTCATGTTATGGTAACGGACGTCATTCCTGAGCAGCCCCCTCTCTCTGTCACCGACACTCATGTCAGGCCTGAGCTGGCCACTCCTAACACTACCATGGACACCACTCCTAAACAGCCCACTATGTCGGTCACATCCATGGAAGGCATTCTCAAGCCATCAGCACCCACAGGCACTGAATATGCTTCTGCCCTGGAGCCTCCAGAATCTTCACAAGCCCCTCACCAGAGTCTAGAGTCTTCATCCCAGTTCCAAAGTCCATTCCAAAGTCTGCTTCAGAATCTGCTTCAGTACCAGTCCAGAAGTTTGTTCCTGAAGACCCAGTCCCTGCAGCCCCAGAGGCCAGTCAAGCGTCCGCATCAGTAATCCAAGAATCTGTTCATGAGTCTGTTCCTGCAGCCCCCAAGGGCACTAAAGAATCCATCCCAGAGTCTGTTGCTGTGGCCCCAGAGGACCGTTTAGAAGCCACAGGAGGTGTTCCTGAGACTGTCTTTGAGCCAGTTCCAAATCTGGAGAGTAGTTCAGCAGCCTCCGAGGGCCATCAAGAGCCAGTTCCCTGGTCAATCTTCGTAGCCCCAGAGGGCAGTTTGTCATCCCCCAGCAGGAGTCAAGAGTTGGTTCCTGAGCCTATTCCTGCAGTCCAGGAGGGCATTTCAACAAGTCCCAAGGGCTGTCCAGTGTCAGTATTTGAACTTGGTCCAAAGGATCCTAAGAGCATCCCTGTTATATCCCCAGAGCCCGCTCCAGACTCTCCCCCCACTACAGAAGCAGTTCTTGTCAGTCTTGTCGCATCCTTGGAGTCCAACCCTGAAAGTCTTGTCAGTCATGTAAAGCCCACAGAAGATGACATTATCTCTCATGCTGTACCTTCGAAAACTGTCCATGTTCTATCCAAGGAGGCCCTTCTAGAGAGCCCTAAACTTCTCGTCGATGCCACCTCTGAATCCCTTGTGAGTCATGTCTTGCCTACCAAGAATATCCTGGAGTTTGGCCGTAATACTCAGTCCAGTAGGAGACTTTCACCTGTGAAATGTGCTGGTAGAGGTGCCATTAACTCTTCCCCCACCCTTACCCCACCCTCTGTCTGTCCCGGTCTGCAAAGTTTCCCTAAGATGGCACCACCCTGGTCAGCCTTAAACCATTCCCCTGGAACATTTTCCGCCCTTCCCATCCCACCCCCTGTGTTTCCTGACAGGCCTGGACATCCATGGGTCCCTTCCCACCCACCCCCCAAGTCAGTACCATTTTGGCTCCCCACCAACCCTGTGACCCATTTAACTCAACCCAGGATGGACGCCAGGAGGCGTCCTTTGGAGGGGGGGGGTACTGTCAGGATCCTGCCCTGACTGTCTTGTCTGTCCTATCTTTGTTTAATGTGTCTCTGTTCATTTTGTGCCTTAGCACATGGTTGTGTCTTTGTTTATGTTGGCCGTGTGCTCCCCTTGTCCTGCCTCCTCGTTTCTAATCACCACGCCCCCTTGTTTAGTCCTTTTTGTTTGTCTAATTGTTCACCTGATCCTTGTGTGCTCTGCTCCCTTTATATTGTGCTCATTTCCCTCTGGTCTTTGCTGGTTCGTTTTTGTGTGTGCCTTGTGTACAGTCTCTAGCTTGGATATTTAGTCTTGTTAGAACTCTTTAATCAGTATTTTGCATCTTATTTGGTTCCCTCTTATTTTCTAGTTTTTATTTGTTCCCATGTGTAGTCTAGTTCTAGTCTTTGTAGTTTAGTGTTTTGTTCTTTAAACCTTTTGGGGTTTTCCCACCTTTTTATTTTCTTTCTAGTTTTCAGCAAGGTTGTTGTTTTCTTTATTTTGGTTTGTAGTTCTTGTTAGTTATTCCTAGCTTTTTCCAATTGTTATCCTTTTTTTCAGTTAATTCCAGTTATTTCTAGTATTACTCTTTGTTTTTCCTTTTTTAGTTTTTGTTTCGTCCTAGGCATTGGTTTGCAAGTTTACTTTCATCTGTCAAATTCTTGTCTCCCCTGTTTTGTCTTTGTTTGTGTCTGTGTTGGTTCCTGCCCTGCTTCCCGAATCCTCCCTGGTCGCTGGTTCTTCGGACCTGACAGACATTGTGGTGCTACAAGGGGTTCCTTCAACTGGGTCAGGTCCTTCCTACTTGAGTTGCTACCAGGTCTCCTTTTGCCACAGAGTCTGGAGCCATGTCCTTCTGACCAGCCTGTTCTCCTGTCGTGTGCCCTGCCCTATTGTGGACTGTCTTACTGCATCATCTGTGTTTCACACTTGTTAATAAACTGTTTCCCCCTTGATAATTCTGCATCTAGGTCCTCCCTTGCCAAACCCTGACACACTGTTTGCCTGGTGCTCGTGTTCTCGATGTTTCTGTGCAGATACCCGCGATCCTGAAGGCCAACGAGAGCCCCAGAGCGGTCGTGCTTCACGCCGGGGTTAACGACACCATGCTGCGGCAGACGGAGACGCTGAAGAGGGACTTCAGCAGCCTGATCGAGACGGTTCGCAGCACGACGCCCGCGGTGACGATCGTCGTGTCAGGACCACTGCCCACGTATCGATGAGGACACGAAAGGTTCAGTAGACTTTTTGCTTTAAATGAATGGTTGTTGTCATGGTGTAAAGAACAGAAACTGCTATTTGTTAATAACTGGAATCTTTTCTGGGAGCGTCCTAGACTGTTTCGAGCTTAAATGATAAAAGTACTTGCACTGTAAAATCTATTAAGGCTGTCTGTTCCCCGAATAGTGAGGTCAAAATATAAATATAATGTAGGATCTAGAAAAAATCTTATCGTAATTAAACCAGAAAAATTTAAAGTAAATGAACAAAATCAATTTTTAAAGTTTGGGCTCATAAATATTAGATCACTCACACCCAAAGCAGTTATTGTAAATGAAATGATCACAGATAATAGTTTTGATGTACTCTGCTTGACTGAAACCTGGCTAAAACCAAATGATTATTTTGGTCTAAATGAGTCTACTCCACCAAACTACTGTTATAAACATGAGCCCCATCAGACTGGTCAACAATATATAGTGATATTCTCAATGTTACCCAGAAAACAGGATACAGGTTTAACTGTCACCGTGCCCACTCATCGTTTTAATCATACACTAGATTTAATTATATCGCATGGAATCGATCTTACTGCTATAGATATTGTATCTCAAAATGATGATATTACAGACCATTCCCTTGTATTGTGCATGCTGCGTATAACTGATATTAACTATATGTCTCAGCGATACCGTCTGGGCAGAACTATTGTTCCAGTCACCAAAGAAAGATTTGCAAATAACCTGCCTGATCTATCTCAACTGCTATTTGTACCCAAAAATACACATGAATTAGACGAAATTACTGACAACATGGGCACTATTTTCTCTAATACATTAGAAACTGTTGCACCGATCAAATTGAAAAAGGTTAGAGAAAAACGTACTGTACCATGGTATAACGGTAATACTCACTCTCTCAAGAAAGTAACTCGTAGTCTTGAACGCAAATGGAGAAATGTTCGCCATCCCTGCTATAGACAATCAAGTGATTTAGAAATTCAGCATGACTATAAAATGCAGCACAAATTTCAAAACTTAAATTATGATTGCTTTGACCCATCTCTATGCAACACTAAATCTAAATCTGAAAAAAAATTACAGTCTGTGTAAGGATACCTAAATATCACTTCAGATGCAACTTCAGGGCTCAACATTAAGCTTTGAAAAGTGCTAAATCAGTCAAAAAGTTACTTGTCCAGGACATTTTTTTGGGGGGTTGTGATGTAAATGCTATTTATTCAAAAGTTATTTTCTCATCAATGTTCAGGCCTTATATTAATCTGCATAACTGTACTTTCTGCCCACCTAAGTTGATTTCTAAGACACTTTTTCTCTGCCACATGTATGTTCTTTTTGTTTTTTAATATATCTGTTGTTTCCTGTGTTGAATCAGGCCTATTTGTCTTTGTTCCCATTTTCGCACCACACTGACATAATGCCTGGCAAAATAAACTTTTTATACAGACACTGCCAGCAAGGTTTTATGTGATGGGAGTGAACTATTGAGATGAATGCACTTTTGATCTACATTTTAATGTATATGATTGGTCCATTTGATCATGTGATTTGTATTCTGCTTGTTCTTTTAACACGTCTGTTGATAGACTAATCAGTGACCTAGTGTAATAGGTTGCTTACAAAAAGAGGTGGAGACTGTTGCCCTTTAAGACCATGCTTGAGAAACTGACAGGTGTCTCGTCTGGATTGCATCACTACGTGGAAGGCGACGCCCTGTCAAGTGTTGTGTGCCGTTGCTGGCATCTGAGAAGGAACACCAGAGCAGTGATAACCGAACATTTTACGGCTGTGCAGAAAACCATGATTTGAAGTGTTGTGAAGACGTAGAGCAATCACAGGCGCAGCTCTTGGAGACGAGTGAGTCAGCATGTTTTTGGAGTCGAGTGCATCAGTGGTTGACTAGCAGAGTAACCACGTTTGTACAACTGTTTTGGAGACAAGTGAGACGGTGACGGAGGGTTTGTGCAACACTGGAAATCAACTAGACTGGGTATTGGGCACTGCTACCCAGTCATCCCTTACGAAAAATAACCATAGTTTTATTATAGTAAAACTGTAGTAACCCATGTTTTTTTGGCGTGTTGACTACCATTTGTATAACCACAGATTTACTACAAATACCATGGTTATACTATGGTTAATTTAGCAAAACCATGGTTAATTTGTGGTTACCATAGTTTAACTATAGTAACCATGTTTTTTTGGTTTTATTTGTAGTAAAACCATGGTTAATTTTCTTAAGGGATACTGGGAGTACAACCCCAGTTTGAAGATTGTTTGATGGATGTTATTGTGTCCATTTTTCTGGCATCTAATTCCTAATTAATAGAGACTAAGAACTAATTGCCAGTGTACTAGCCATTTAGTTTTCCTTTTTGTAGTGGTGTGACTTATTTGGTTGCAGTGTATATTGGTTGGTGTGGGTATCTGTGTGCACAAGTGAGAGTGGTAGTAGGCTACGCTAGTTCTTGCTAACATTGGACTGGACATATTGGTAGTTGTTTCTTATTGCTCTCTAGTACACGACTGGCTGGATCTGTGGAGACCCATGTGTAGTGGGATCAACCCAGGACATTCATTCGGTTGACCATAAAGACATCATATTGGACTGTGCTGAGGACTGCATCTTTTTAATACTTGTTTCAATATCTGGATCATCCTGATTGTATGGTAATAAAATATTTTGTAATTCAATCTACTACTGTTGAGTATCAATCGTGCCCAGCCCTCAGTCAATAATTGAATTGGATGAACTTGGGTCCTAGGTTTACGTAAACATCCTAGGTGGCGTAGTCAATATTCTGAAAGTTGTAGAATATTGTTTGACATGTAACGTTACTTGGATATTTTTAGGGATAATGTTTATATGATTAAAAAAAAAAAACACTGGTTGAACGATATATTCCCACAAAAGACAGAAATCAGACTGAAATCATACAGTTCAGATAAATCAATGATGATTTAACTGAAGCAATGGAAAGAATCGCCTCAAAATGGTGACTCATTTGTAAATTAGGCATCAATGTTTCAGATTCTAACACGTACTTGATGAAATGGTTGCTTTAATATGAACAAGAATACTGATTTCTACAGACAGACGTGTGGTCAGAACTGTGCTGTACACACCGAGCGCGCTGAGGAGAAGCGCTGGCCTGTAACAATCGATCTCCATCATTACAAACTCTTCATACAAAAGAAACATATATTTCTAAATAGGTTTAAATGGAGACAAAAGACATTAAGGAAGTATTCGATTGTGGTTGCTAAATTGCTAAGTTATTATTTGCACGTATGAGTTTCAACTGAGGTAAGTAATGCTGGAACTTTATAATTCACTTTACAAAATGTAGTAGATTAATGTATTCAAACTGCACAGACGATATTTACATAGACATATAAAATGATGTAAGACAACTGATATACGTTTTAAGGTTTTTAAAATACAGAAAGTTTTTTTTTTCAAAGGCACAGATTACTTACTTAGTACGTCTCTGACGCAGTCTGAATGACTTCAGGGGAAAAATGATTGACATCCCAGAACAACCATCCTCCGCATTTTCATTGGTCCGTGTTGTCAATCACAGAGGAAAAAAGCACGCAACCTGTAATCACTTTTTATTTATAGTTTTATTCTTTTTTTCAAATTTGACTCTTTAATTTTAAAATATCTTGTGTAGGAGAAAATGGTCCAGTCCAACGAACGGCGTTTACAAAACTGACCAATTAAAAGAACCTCATGTAGGCTAAAGCAGAAACACACTGTATTATGCAGCGAAATCTATAAGGTTATTAGACAATAATACATTTCTATTTTTAATATTGAGTCATCAAAATTTTTCTGCAAAAATACATTTTAAAAAATCATTTCCCGCTAATAGTTGTAAAATTTCCGCGAGATTGTATAGGTGTAAAATGGCACATCGTGGTTAAAGGGGAACATGCTTCAAATTCATACACATACACATTGTGGTATATAAGGTCTTTTTTTTTCATTAAAAACTTAATAGGGAGCATTATTTTGAGTCCGAAAACAACATAATAGCTTCCAGAATTACGAGGACACCGAAATGTCTTTATAAACCAAATGTCCTTGTAATGCTGGTGAGTAACCTGACATTTTGTCCTCATAAACCATATATTCAAGAACACACTCTCTCACACACACACACACACTCACACATGTTTGTTTTTGTGAAAAGTGTGTTCATCCCATAAGCGTAATGGGTTTTATTCTGTACAAACTGTATATTCTATCGCCCTTCACCAACTCTAACCCTAACCCTCACAGGAAACTTTGTGCATTTTTACTTTCTCAAAAAAAACTCATTCTGGATGATTTATAAGCGTTTTGAAAAATGGGGACATGTGTTATGTCCTCATAAGTCACCCTCTCCTTGTAATACCTGTGTCATACCCATGTCATTATACAGAGTTGTGTCCTGATACGACTCAAAAACAAGAGCACACACACACACTCTCTCTCTCTCTCTCTCACTCACACTCACTCACACACACACACTCACACACACTCTCTCTCTCTCTCTCTCTCTCTCACACACACACACACACACACACACACACACACTCACTTGTTCCTCTCTGTTGTTGATGATGATCAGATCTGCTGCTCTCTCTCTACAGTATCTTCTGCTCTCAGTCCAGTTCTTCTTCTCAGAGGAAAAGAAGTAAAGACTGGATTGATGGCACCTCCATCCATCTATAAACACAACCAGATACGTTATGATCTAAACTCTGATCCACACCAAGTTAAAAAGGTTATGATAGAGGTGTTTAAGTTATTTCAGTTATTTGTAATATGCTGTTTATATCTTTTACATTTGTCTTGTTGTGGACTGCTAATCTTATTTCTTATGTCAATGGATCAGTTACTGTGATTATTATAGGATTATCATTTTATTCGTAATGCCATGCAAAAACTAAATGCATTTATTCATGCTCCCCGTCCCAAATGCAAATTCTGTAATACGAGATTATTTTGCACTATTTTAGTAATTCAAGTGTGAAAGTTTGCAGTTTTTCTTGATTGCTTACACTATAACAGTTTCATATGGTACAATTTTCCAAAACATTCTTGAAACAAAAATGCATGTCAAAAGATTTAACACATTTCATGTGTTTTCACACACGTACCAATTTGCTCAATGTTTTTTGTTAAACTCAAGAACAAATGTCCTCATTATGAACAGTAAGTTAAGTAAGTAATTTTAATTTATAAAGCACATTTACACAGCGCAAAACTGACCAAAGTGCTGTACAATGAATAGCTAAAAAGACAATAAAAATATAAACACATAGATTGAATAATCATAATTATATAAAACATTAATAAAAATAAGCCTTCAATATCACGTCACACAACACAGAAATACAGAAAACAAACAGAGGTACCAGGTTAGGGAACAAGGAAAGCCAAGGAATAAAAATTAGTTTTTAACCTGGATTTGAACAGGTTTAACATGCTCTCATTCAGAAAACACAAACACAATATAATTACCTCAAGTATCACAATATAAAAATGTATTAAAAATAACACATTTCATGGAAAATTTACTTTTCTTAATGCTTATTGCTGAACTGTATCTGCACCCTTGATTTGTATATGTCACAGTGTCTGGGTTGTTGTTCCCTGGGGTGCCACTAGATGTTCTCCTTTCTCACGGTGTCTGTCACCAGATCACTTCCTGTTCCCTTATTTGGTCACCTTCCTCCTTGTTATGTAATTGATTGTCCCCCACCCTTCTCTTGTTCCCTCATTATCCTTCTGTCTATTTATAGCCAGTCTGTCTTAGTCTGTGTTACGGAGTCCTTGTTTAATGTTGTGTATTATTCAGGTCCGTCAACTCTTGCCTTGTCTTGCCTTGTCTTGCCTTGTCTTGCCTTGCTTTGTCTTCGTGTCTTGTTTATGTTGGATTTGGATTATGTTTGGTTTTGACCCCTGCCTGGACTGTTTACCCCTTTGGATTATCCCTAAATAAATGACTACCTGCAATTGGTTCTATCTCCGTGCCTCTTTGGATCCTTGCCATGACAGAAGGACTCCGTCAACACGAGAACCAGCGGTATGTCGTTTTTCCGTTCCCCAGCCAAGATGGCGGAGAGGCAAGTCAAGTATCTGAGGTTGACCGCCCTCCGCCAAGAGGGCAATGAAGTGGGTGCCCTGGCTCAGGTGTTCTGGTCCCTGGCCGAGGGCATGGGCTATAACGATGCGGCCCTTAAGGTCTATTTTAATGATGGGCTGGATGATCCAGTGTCTCAGGATGAGATGGCGCAATTAGAGACACTGGAATTCTGGGAATTCATGCGCTACCTGCAGCATCGGTGTCGGTGGGATGCCCCAGCCACTCCTGTCTCTTCCGGCGGGGTGGTCGTCAGCCCAGCACCACTGCCCAGGATGGCTATCAGCCCAGCGCCACAGCCCAAGATGGCCGCCAGCCCAGCACCACAGCCCAAGATGGCCGCTAGCCCAGCGCCACAGCCCAAGATGGCCGCCAGCCCAGCGCCACAGCCCAAGATGGCCGCCAGCCCAGCGCCACAGCCCAAGATGGCCGCCAGCCTAGCGCCACAACACAAGATGGCCGCCTGTCCAGAGTCACGGCCCAAGATGGCTGCCAGCCTAGCGCCACAGCCCAAGATGGCCGTCAGCCTAGCGCCACAGCCCAAGATGGCCGCGAGCCTAGCACCACAGCACAAGATGACTGTCAGTCCAACGCCACAGTACAAGATGGTGCCTGATGCAGAGGCGGTGCCCGATGCTGTTCCAGATGACGAGGCGGTGCCCGAGACTGTTCTGGAGGTCGAGGCGGTGCCCGATGCTATTCCGGAGGCCGAGGCGGTGCCCGAGGCGGTGCCCGAGACCGTTCCAGAGATAGTGCCAGAAGCCAAGGCGCCTCAGGTCTTCACAGATAGTCCAGAGTCTAGTCAGATTCCTGTGGACTCTCTGGAGTCAAGTCAGATTCCCGTGGACTCTCCGGAGTCGAGTCAGGTTCCGGAGGACTCTCCAGAGTCGAGTCAAATTCCCGTGGACTCTCCGGAGTCGAGTCAGGTACCGGTGGACTCTCCGGAGTCTAGTCAGATTCCCGTGGACTCTCCGGAGTCGGGTCAGGTTCCGGTGGACTCTCCGGAGTCGAGTCAGGTTCCGGTGGACTCTTCGGGGTCGAGTCAGGTTCCAGTGGACTCTCCAGAGTCAAGTCAGATTCCCGTGGACTCTGCGGAGTCGAGTCATGTTCCGGAGGACTCTCCAGAGTCGAGTCAGGTTCCGGTGGACTCTCAGGAGTCGAGTCAGGTTCCGGTGGACTCTCAGGAGTCGAGGCAGGTTCCGGTGGACTCTCAGGAGTCGAGGCAGGTTCCGGTGGACTCTCAGGAGTCGAGGCAGGTTCCGGTGGACTCTCAGGAGTCGAGGCAGGTTCCGGTGGACTCTCAGGAGTCGAGGCTGGTTCCGGTGGACTCTCAGGAGTCGAGGCAGGTTCCGGTGGACTCTCAGGAGTCGAGGCAGGTTCCGGTGGACTCTCAGGAGTCGAGGCTGGTTCCGGTGGACTCTCAGGTGTCAGGGCTAGTCACCGCTGACCCTCCAAAGTCAGGTCTAGTCACCACTGACTCTCCAGAGTCAGGTCAAGTCACCGCTGACTCTGCAAAGTCAGGTCAAGTCACCGATCTTCAAGTCACCACGTGGACGTGGTGGTCATCCGCTCCGCCCTGGGGGACTCTGGCGGCGACCACGAGGACGTGGTGGTCATCCGCTCTGCCCTGGGGTACTCTGGCGGCTACCACGAGGACGTGGTGGTCTTCTGCTCTGCCCTGGGGGGCTTCCGCCCTGACCACACATTTGTTGTGATCTTCCACTCCACCCTGGAGGGCTCTGGCTTTGACCACACGGCTATGGTGGCCCTCTGCTCCGCCCTGGTGGGACTTTGTTTTGTGTTCTTGGTTTCTGTTTTGTTTCTGTCTGTTCCCCTAAGTTATTCTTGCCCTCCATCCCTCCCCCTGAACCTCCTCCGTTCCTCCTCCCTCCTGGTCTCTGTGTTGTGTCTTGTCATGGAGCGTCTGGGAGCCGCTCCGTAGAGGGGGGGGTACTGTCACAGTGTCTGGGTTGTTGTTCCCTGGGGTGCCACTAGATGTCCTCCTTTCTCACAGTGTCTGTCACCAGATCACTTCCTGTTCCCTTATTTGGTCACCTTCCTCCTTGTTATGTAATTGATTGTCCCCCACCCTTCTCTTGTTCCCTCATTATCCTTCTGTCTACTTATACCCAGTCTGTCTTAGTCTGTGTTACGGAGTCCTTGTTTAATGTCGTGTATTATTCAGGTCCGTCAACTCTTGCCTCGTCTTGTCTTGCCTTGCTTTGTCTTCGTGTCTTGTTTATGGTGGATTTGGATTATGTTTGGTTTTGACCCCTGCCTGGACTGTTTACCCCTTTGGATTATCTCTAAATAAATGACTACCTGCAATTGGTTCTATCTCCGTGCCTCTTTGGATCCTTGCCGTGACAGTATTGTATTGTATTCTCTCATATACATTGATCCATTCCCAAAAGCAGGTTTCTGAACTGATCTCACTAGTTCTCTTGGCAGTGAAGTACTCTGTGTATTTGACCGGTTTGTGTCCAAACTTTGAATAAAAGAGAATGTTTTTGACTAAAATATTTGATTTTGAACTGGAAGTGTAAGTTTGTACGAGATGGTGTGTAGTTTTGAGAATGTGTTTATAGTTGTGAGTAAATGCGAGCATTAGCCACATGACAGATCCAGTACAGTCCACTTTCAAATCTGAGTCTGCTTTAGAGCAAGTTACCAGTTAGACTGAAGAAACTTACCTGGCCAACACTTCTGAAGATCTTTTCTTTCTGATTTCAGCTGGTCTCTCTCTTCTGTGAGGTTGGTGATCTTAGTAAGTAGCTGGTCTCTCTCTTCTGTGAGGTTGGTGATCGTAGTTAGCAGCTGTTGTCTCTCTTGAGTGAAGGTGGCACACAGTATAATGCGTGCAGTCAGCAGAAGAACACACAGCAGCACAAACACTACTGCAGCTGCTCTGGACCTTCTGATCATCACACCATCATGTCCTGACCATCAACACAAACATTACTTTATTACCTTTATTTATCCACTTTACACGGCATACAGCAACTAAATCATGAAAGCTGAGCACGTGTTCAGGCTTTTTAATGATTTATCAAATTTGTGCTATGTGTGATGAAATATGTTTAATTAATCTCAGTACCTGTGAGTTCAGATGACTGGATTCTCGTTGTGTGACTGTCTGTAGTCCTTTTCCCAAATGTTCCTTTTGTAACAATGTCATTTTCACAGATATCATTGATGCTTTTCCCATGTTCTCTCTTCATTTTCCCTTTATTAACTATATTTTTTTCCACTTTCTGACAGTTTCAGTGTCAGTAATCTAACAGTAATCTGTGTTGTGTTCCTCTTCTGTGTTTGTGAAGCCACTATTTATGCAGAGAGGAACTGTTTTTTTTAGAAATGTTTCAAGTGTTTATTCATAAAGGAACTTCAAATCACCGCAGAACGTCACCAGAAATATCTTAAGATTGTTGCTTGTGTTTATTTTAATGATGTTCAAATACATTTATTATCATTCACACAGTGTTTGTATAAATTCTTCAGAGGTATGTTCATTTTGATGCTGGCTGGTGTTTGGGAACATTTACGGCTTTTGCAGGGTTCATGTGGATTTTTTAAAGATCCTGCGTGTGTAAATTTTGGGCTAATTCTGTTGATGTTTATTAAACTAAAATATATTTAGTGATCCCTAGTGCAGTTAGCTTACCATCAATATAATTTTTTAATAAAACAGTTTTTGTAATATAATTGTTAAAATTGTTTGAGCAGCCTTCTGTTGCTATGGTTAACTGTCAGGACATCACATATACTGTAAGTTACAGTGTTTAAAAACTGCTTACATACTGAAAGTGTCCCAGTCCTCATTCTCCACTGTCAGTCCCTCACAATGATCTCAGTCAGCAGAGTTTTAATCACCCGCACATGTCCCTCTTCAATACACTCATAACATCTTAAATTTAGGACAGCCCCAGAAATCCCTAACAATAATAATTATTTAATGAATTTATTGGTTTATTTCAAATTAATTGTTATATTTAAGCATTACAACAACAGCTACATATAATACACAGGAGGACTAGGGATGTGCTTGAGTTTTCTGAAGGGACAGCGATGACCGTTAATGTAAACATGATCGCTCATATTTCATCTCTATGTGACGCTTTTTGCTGACTTTAATACTCATTAGCAACTCTAAAACAAGTAAGATAGGGAGCTTTAATTGAACGCGTTAATTTGAGTTTATAAATACATAATCTTTGGCAGTATTCAGCTAATATCAATGCGCAGGACGCATTTGCTGTAGAAGTGCGAACTCAAATACCAGAAGTATTCATTTCAGATGAGAGCGCAAAAACAGCACCAAATGAATGAAACCTATCGCTGCAGCTTGAGACAGACTGTTTTAAAAGTAACTTTTCAAAAACAGGCTGCATTAAAAACGTGAAGCTGAGCTCCAGTCAAAAGTCGTTGGTGCATGCTTATTAAACAAGAGACCAAACAATGCAGATGAGCTGAAGGCCACTGTCAAAGAAACCTGTGCTTCCAGACCACCTCAGCAGAGCCACAAACTGATCACCTCCATGCAAATATAAAGTATTTGAATTTGTTGAGATAATGAGAATGATGAGATGTCAATGGTTGGGTTTTTGTTAAATGTGAGCCAAAATCATCCCAATTAAAAGAACTAATGACTTAAATTCAGGGCACACAGACTGAAGTAGTTTATGTAATAAACAAAGTTTCACAATTTGAGTTGAATAACTGAAATAAATGAACTTTTCCACAACATTCTAATTGACTTTTGGCTTTTTGAGATGATAAAAAAGACTTGGCAGGATGGGAAGTACTACCTTTCTCCATGTTGGGCAGAGCAGAAACAGTTAAAATGAAAATATTACTAAGACTTTCTTTGTATTTCCATCCCTACCGGTTTGGGTTCTACTCTCAGCATTTAATAAACTAGAAAACAATTATTTCAAAGTTTATTTGGAAAAAACAAAAGACCATGAATGAGACTTAAAATATTTATGTCAAATAAAGAAGTGGTGGGGTGGGTGGTTTAACCATCCTAATCTTAGATACTATTATTGTTGCTCAGCTGAAGGCTGCTTGGCTTGGTATTGATAATGAGGCAGAATGGAGAACTCACTTCCTGGAGTTTTTCTGACAGTTCTGCCATTCATGGATTTGCAAGAACACAGAAAAGTGAAGGTAAAAAATGAATACAGTATACTGTTAAGATTTGAGAAGTTTAGAGGAGTAAAAGTCTTATCACTGCAATACCCATTAAAGGTAACCCAGATGTTCTTCCTTCAATATTGGATGGTGTCTTTAGTAGATGGAAAGAGAATGTTTTTTGTTTTTTTTGAAGTAGAGACCATAATACATTTTACTCAATTATGTTAAAGGTTTAAGTTGAAATATTTTATAAACAAATATTTTATTAATATTATTGGTCTACCTATTAAAAATCATATAGCACATATTTGCAGGAAGTTAATGCAGGACCAATCTGATGACACGTTTCATATCAAAAGAAACTGGGAATTATAGTTAAATACTGTAATAGAGGATGAGATGTGGAAAAAATATATGTGCTGGCTGTCATAAGGGTATTTTTAGTCAAATGTGGAAGGAATTTGATTAGAAAATGCGATTCTTCAGAGCTCCATTAGTGGTTGCCAAATTTGACAGTACATCACCATTATCAGTGTGTAGGAGAGAATGAGGAATGGTGGGGTCTAAGTGCATTTATTCTGGGAATGTCCCAAAGTACTATTTTATTGGCAGTGGGTAAAATTTTAGGAAGTGATATATCAACACCCATAGATGATTTCCTCTCATATCAGTTTAGCAAATATAATTATTTGTATTATTATTTGTATTATATATATTACTGATGGCAGAATGTGCATGAACATATGATCAGATGGGACACAAAGACTCAAAACGGATATATATTTGAGAAAATGACCTCTGACCTGCAGTTAAGATCTGACTTTTTTCAGCAGAAGTGGGCACTTCTTTAAATTAAAAATTTTAATTAGCTCATTATTATCTCACCATCAAGCTATCCTAGGCGTATATGGCTTCCTTCTTTCAGACAAATCCAGTCAGAGTTATATTAAAGGGGTCATATGACGTTGCTAAGAAGAACATTTTGTGTATTTAGTGTAATGCGATGTGTTTATGTGGTTTAATGTAAAAAAACACATTCTTTTCCACATAATGTACGCTATTGTTGCTCCTCTGTGGGAGTGAAAGGTGAACTGATGTAAGGTGGTCTCAAGGTCACGAAAGTCGATCCCCTTGGGGCAAGAGGTCAGAGGTCAAACAGGAAGTCAATCAAAAAGTTGATGTTTGGTGCTTCTATTGCAATCAAATAACAGTTTGTTCCATTTTAACTAGGGATGCACCGAATCCAGGTTTCGGATTCGGCCGAATACTGGGCTTTTTGACGGGGTTCGGTTTTGGCCGAACCTTAGGTTTTTTTTACACCGAACCGAACCCTAGGCTTGCGCTACGCTTGTCGATGTCACACGGCCGTTGATTGCGTGAAGGTGAATGTTAGGAGGAACATGGCCCGACAGTTTGCTCTAAACTAAACTGTTCAGGAATCTTGAGTGCTTGGATTGGAAGGATTTATACCGTAGCAATACAGAGCCAGCCAGTCACATCGGGGTGCTGACGTGGAGATAAGCGGGTTTTTTTTTCGGTGAGCCTTTGATTCCTCTTGGAGAGTATCCTCTTCAGTGGTGGAAGACAAACCGATTTACACATGCTGGCAAAAATGGCAAAAATCTACCTCTGTGCCCAGTGCTGCTGGGGACATTCGTTCCCACACTCGCAACCAGCTGTTACCTGTTAATGCAGAGCGTCTTGTTTTTTTGTTTTTTGTTTTTGTAAAGATGAGAGGTTTTACGTTAATTTAATTATGATGCAGGAGATGTGTGTGATTTTCCGTAATATATTTTCATAATATTTGGCTACTGTTCTAATCGTAGCCTATCCTACTGTTATAAACGAAAACTAAACAGCCTACTATCCATGTTTATTGAGTTAATGTTCAACATTAATTTCAGTTAAGTCACCAAACATATTCTTTGCATTGCTGCACTTTTATTGAAAGGTTTTGGTAGTTTACTTGGGTAAGCATAAGCTTGGTAATTGTCAAAAAAGTTTTTCTCACTTGTCATCCTGGGATAATGTTGCCTATTTTTTTTTTTTTTTTACAGATAAAATAAAATGAAATGAAAAATACATTGTGTCACGCTGTCAGTCTCTGTTTTCCTTGGTGTTCCCTAGTGAGCTCACTTCTCCTTAGGCACTTCACCATAGGCACTATAATTCCTCTAGTTTGGTCCTATCTTCACAGTAATTGCACTCCAATTAAATCGCAGTTCAGCCAGAAAAAAGTGAAGATAAAAAATACAGTATACTGTTAAGATTTGAGAAGTTTGGAGGAGTAATAGCTTTATCACTGCAATACCCATTCAAGGTAACCCAGATGTTTTTCCTTCAATATTGGATGGTGTCTTTAGTAGATGGAAAGAGAATGTTTTTTTTTTTTTTTTTTTTTTTTTTGAAGGGGAGACCATAATATATTTTACTCAATTATGTTATATGTTTAAGTTGAAATATTTTATAAACAACTATTTTATTAATATTATTGGTCTACCTACTAAAAAAATTATAGCACATATTTACAGGAAGTTAATGCAGGACCAATCTGATGACACGTTTCATATCAAAAGAAACTGGGAATTATAGTTAAATACTGTAATAGAGGATGAGATGTGGAAAAAATATATGTGCTGGCTGTCATAAGGGTATTTTTTTGTCAAATGTGGATGGAATTTGATTAGAAAATGCGATTCTTCAGAGCTCCATTAGTGGTTGCCAAATTTGACAGTACATCACCATTATCAGTGTGTAGGAGAGAATGAGGAATGGGGTCTAAGTGCATTTATTCTGGGAATGTCCCAAAGTACTATTTTATTGGCAGTGGGTAAAATTTTAGGAAGTGATATATCAACACTCATAGATGAAGTGAGCACTTCTTTAAATAAAAAATTTAAATTAGCTCATTATTATCTCACCATCAAGCTATCCTAGGCGTATATGGCTTCCTTCTTTCAGACAAATCCAGTCAGAGTTATATTTAAGGGCTCATATGACATTGTTAAGAAGAACATTTTGTGTATTTAGTGTAATGCGATGTGTTTATATGGTTTAAGGTTAAAAAACACATTATTTTCCACATAATGTATGTTATTGTTGCTCCTCTGTGGGAGTGAAAGGTGAACTGATGTAAGGTGGTCTCAAGGTCACGGAAGTCGATCCCCTAGGGGCAAGAGATCAGAGGTCAAATAAGAAGTCAATCAAAAAGTTGATGTTCAAAATTAGTTTGTTCCATTTTAACCCATACACCATATAAAATATCATTATATATATATATATATATATATATATATATATATATATATATATATATATATATATATATATATATATATATATTGCACATGTGGTATACACATTTTACATGTTACAAAATGACATATTTACACACAATAATATTATTATTACAGCTCAACATAACAGTATTATTCTGTTCACTCTTCCTCCTGCACTAAAATGACTGTATATAGATGCTGTAAGTTTAGTTATGATGAAATATGATGTATGAAGAGTGTCATGTATTCCAGTAACTGATAAAAACAGACTGTTGCATGATGATTAAACAGCTTTACCAGCTTCACGTATTCCTACACAGTTTGAGTAAATTTATTTTGCATGTCTACAAAAGTTTATATTGAGAATAAACAGAGGTTTATCTCTAGTCAATGCTGAACTCTACTGCAGTCAGTCAGAAGAGGGACACAGTCTCGTCTCCATTACCGTCTGTCTCAGTGTCACATACGAGTACGTTTTCAGTCATATTTTTGAATAACTTTTGTTAATCTATAAACAAGATTTTTTTTCAGTACATCCTCCACAGCAGGGGCATTTTTTTTTTTACACGTTCCATAATATTTACATGTGTATATATATATATACGTTTTATTTTAACTTCTTAAATATATGATAAGTTTGCACTGTGTAGTTCAGCTGCATTTTCTGGACTCTGGGTGACAGTTGAGAGAGTAGAGTTACAGCGCATTGCAGCGCATCCTCAGACAACAAAGAGGACTGTTAAGGAAACAACTAATTCTTGTTTCTCTCTCTCTCATTTAATGTCAACGTTAGTTAAATTAATGAAATGTAATACCAAACCATTTTTGCTATTAATTATTGTATTAATAATTTTAAGACACTTACTGTACGTCATAGAAAGGTTAACTCATGTATCACTTACCTGAAATACTTTAGTTGTTTTCTTATTTCAGGCCAGTTGTAAGAATTAGGGCATTTCTGTAAATTCAATTAAGGTTGCTATCATTTATTTGATTATTTGATCTATACAGTGTGTATTATTTTTTACCAACATGTTAATGAATCATTTTGTGATTCAAAGTTTCGGACCCACTTTATATTAAGTGGCCTTAACTACTATGTATTTACATTGTAATTAATCATTTAGTACAATGTACTTATTGTGTACATACATGTTTTTACATTGTACTTATATTTAAAAATAAACCGACATGTAATTACATCTGTATTTAATTCCTGTAATTACATTTATAATTACACTGTTGACCCATACTTTACACCTTAACCCACTCTTAAACTTACCCATACCTCCAACCCTCTCCCTAACCTTACCCCATCCCACCTCAATAGCAGCAAAAGTGTTTTACAATACAATATGAACACAATAAGTACATTGTACTTATTTTTTTTTATGTAAGTACATAGTAGTTAAGGCCACCTAATATAAAGTGGGACCAAAGTTTCTTCCTGACTCTGAAATACAAATGTGGGTCCCACTTTATATTAGGTGGCTTTAACTACTATGTACTTACATAACAAATAAGTACAATGTACTTATTGTGTTCATATTGTATTGTAAAACACTTGCTGCTATTTAGGTTGGATAGGGGTAAGGTTAGGGAGAGGGTTGGAGGTATGGGTAAGTTTAAGGGTGGGTTAAGGTGTAAAGTATGGGTCAACAGTGTAATTATAAATGTAATTAAAGAAATTAAATACAGATGTAATTACATGTAGTTTTTTTATATATAAATACAATGTAAAAACATGTATGTACACAATAAGTACATTGTACTAAATTCATTGCCAAAGTAACTTACACATCACGGCTGACCTGCTCCGGGGCAGGTTATGTTCTGGGTTAGAGATCTCAAACTGAAGCTGGACCAATCAGATGTGAGCAAAGAAACATATTGGTGATGTCACATATCCCAGTGTCTGTTGTTATGGCTTCACCTTTTCTACCAAATCCTGTGGATATTTCCACACAAATAGTTAGACGAGCACTTCGCAAAGGACGAGTTTTTGGGGACAAACAAAATCCCCTTGCTTTTCATGATATTTTATGAAAGATACAGTTTCTCCATGGAATCTCTTATATTTGTGAACTTCTTAAGCCACACATAACAAATGTGACACATCGAAGTCATGCCTTTACTGTACCGCATGTACCGTGGTCCTCACACTTCAAGGGATACTTAAATAACTTCATAGCGTTCCCCGGATATTTATCGACCATGTCCATAAAAGAGGGCTTTTATGAAATTGCTGGTTAGATTGATAGGGTGTGATATTACATAAACAGATTTAATTTTATACATTAATTTTTTTCTTCTACCAAAAAAGAAGATTTCACTTCGAAGATACATAGAGTCATAGAAGCAATAGACTGCACATTTGTTTTAATCTCCACAGCTCTTGGAGAACATGAGGCAGATTATGTGAATGGAAACTCTTTTCAGAGCCTCAATGTTCAGGTAGTTGTTCTACACATGCAAGATGGTTTTAATTTTCAGTGAAATGAATCATTAAAACATAATGATCTACTGTACATTTCATCTGCAGATGACGATCACAAGCTTGGGTGCCAAATGGCCTGGCTCAGTGCATGATTCACAAAGTTTCCGTGAGTCTGAATTTGTGTCAGCACTTTTAGGAGTTAAATTTGGAACCATACAAAATACTTTTTTTAAGTGTTCATTTTAATTGACAAACAAATTTCCCCATTTCTTTCTGGAACAGGGATTTTTGATGGACTGTTGGTGGAAATTTTTGCAAACCCCCATCCTGAGTGTAAAAAAAATATTACCAATTAATTTTAAAGTGAGTGAAGTGAAGTGACATTCAGCCAAGTATGGTGACCCATACTCAGAATTTGTGCTCTGCATTTCCCATCCGAAATGCACACACACAGAGCAGTGAACACACACACACTGTGAGCACACACCTGGAGCAGTGGGCAGCCATTTATGCTGCGGCGCCCGGGGAGCAGTTGGGGGTTCGATGCCTTGCTCAAGGGCACCTAAGTCGTGGTATTGAAGGTGGAGAGAGAGATGTTCATGTACTACCCCCACCCACAATTCCGTCCGGCCCGAGACTAGAACTCACAACCCTTCGATTGGGAGTCCAACCCTCTAACCATTAGGCCACGACTTCCCTTTTAAATGTCACATTTAGTAGAATTAGACTTATTGCATCTGTTTTTATTCCTAATAATGGCCAAGTTATGGCTAAGGTCTTAAGAATAGGAAAATTACCTTGACCATGAACTTTTATGGTAAAAAGTCAGCCAATATGGACATTAAAATATCAGAAAGTAATTCCACATACCATAAGTCTAAATAGAGGTATTACATGTGTATACACAGTAGGTGGCCAACCTAAATGAGCAGTACCGTCACACCGCCGCACCGTTAGCTGCAAGTCAGTCGCATGTTAAAATGATTCGCGAAACTACCGCCAGGTGTCGCAAATGGACTGATTGCGAAATTAATGTAATTGTAAAATTAGATAAAAAACATTTTTTTTTAAATCAGAGTGAGTTAATTTCAAAATGTAGTTTAGTCTTAGGCTCCAGTCTACTCTTTACACAAAGGATCATATGCATGCTATTGTTATTAAATGGTAAATAAATATGAGGCCCTATATATATATATTTATATACACGGATAAAAAGCTAAATGTTTTAAGGGAAACAGGTCAGTTTAGCTCAAAGGGAATCATTTAAGATTTTAAAGGGAATTTGAACAGAATCACTGTTTCTCAGGCTGATCACTGAGACGCTCAGCGATTCACTGAACGGGCCGTTTAACATCAAATCTGCGCTGGATATTAATATCCAAACTATAGTGAAAACACTATTAATTAGCACAGTAACAAGATCGGCAATTTAAGACATTAACTTGTAAGCATAAAAAACAAGATACTTCTCTTTTCAATATGAATAAGGCTTTATTAGATAAATCTAAGACATATAAACTAATCTAATACACAAGTACATGCACTAACAAATTCATACAAGTTGCAGGAAGATAGAAAGTTAGGGAAGAATGAGTTTGAGAGAACAAAAATGTGGAATCCCAAGTTTACAGCAATACGTGAAACTGCATAGACAAGAACAGCCATTAATCACTTAATTAACCCTCGCATTGAGTTCCTCAGTGAGGTTAGAATTATATTAGATACACCAGTAGAAATGTTTGGAGGAGTTACTTGAGTTTCCTGTGTAAACGGGTTCCCTTTGTTGACATTGAAAGGGGGTTTCCTGATGTCGCTGATTGGCTGGAAGTTTAGTAATCGCTGAAGTGACGTCTTGGGAAGCCCGTGGTTGGGCGTTGGCTGACGATGCAGAGTTGTAGGCTGGTTGAAGTTGAACGGGCATTCGAGGTCAGACTCAGAGACACGGGCGTTACAGAACTTAACTCAGAATACGAAACTCTCAACGGAAAAGAAAAGAAACTAAAGTAAAAGAACAAAAGTAAAGTTTGATGAGACTAGGTGGTGTTTCTTCTCATCGTGCCTAAGTAGCAGCAGGCCTGCAGGCCGAAGCACGCTGGAACTGCACTCAAAGAAACGCTAACAGTGATGACTAAAAGCATGACTAAAATCAAAGCTACAAGCTAAAATCCGGCATGACTGATAGCAAAAGCTCAACTCAAGCTAAAAGCTAAAAGCAGGCATGACTAATAGCAAAAGCTAAGAAGCAAAGATAAAAAAGAAGAATTTTATGATGTCCTGAGTATTTAAACTGGCCTTTTGGCCACACCTCAAATGTTGTCTTGACCAATCAGATATTTTCTTTGCTCAGGGTATCATAAATCATGTCTTATCAAGTGCGTGGTCCGAATTTTCCCGCTCTTGCAGGGTATAATTTTGGACATGATTCCTATAACAAGAATATGATACATTTGATAAATAACTGATGGTCAGGACTGTTTCAAGCATACACAATAAGTGATTATAAACATGATAAACTCTTGTTTGTTGTTGGCGTCTGTACTGGGTTTGAGCTCCGTCACTATATTCTTTTTATCGACTATTTTTTAACTTAAAAATCAATTTTATACACCATCGTTTCCATTTATATAACGTGTGAATATATCCTCTATTGTATTCTACAACAAAAACAATCAGAGCGTCTCACTATCACTAGTTTTATTTTGATCTCCCGGGTCCGCTATTAGCTTATAGCCCGTTAGCATCAGCGGCATGGTTGCAGCTAACTGCGCTTACATTCCTAATACTCTATTCACACACATTACCACTGCTGTACTCACTGTTACTTGCTTTAATGGTGGATGAATGTCTACCTTTGATTGCAGGTCGGGACACAGCTTATACAGCGTGCTGTTAACAGTCCCACCACGTCTACTCCGTGTGTTTCTCTGCACAGGCCCAGTGCACCCTGTACGCGATCTTCTCAGATGTCCTTCACTGCGACGCCGGGAGACCACGGACCCTGGGTGCTTCCACAGCGGAGGACGCGAGCCGGGTCTCGGGCGATGAGTTCTCCCCCTCCTGCCTTCGAGATCTCCATCCGGAACCGCTTCGCTCCCCTCCGCGAGACAGGACGCGACGCTGTGATCATCGGAGACTCCATCGTCCGACACTTAAGTGCTACGTTAGCCGAAGGTAAAGTGCACACTCATTGTTTGCCTGGTGCTCGTGTTCTCGATGTTTCTGCGCAGATACCCGCGATCCTGAAGGCCGACGAGAGCCCCAGAGCGGTCGTGCTTCACGCCGGGGTTAACGACACCACGCTGCAGCAGACGGAGACGCTGAAGAGGGACTTCAGCAGCCTGATCGAGACGGTTCGCAGCACGACGCCTGCGGCGATGATCGTCGTGTCAGGACCACTGCACACGTATCGACGAGGACACAAAGGTTCAGTAGACTTTTTGCTTTAAATGAATGGTTGATGTCATGGTGTAAAGAACAGAAACTGATATTTGTTAATAACTGGAATCTTTTCTGGGAGCGTCCTAGGCTGTTTCGCGCTGATGGATTACACCCCAGCAAAATCGGAGCGGAGCTGCTTTCTGACAACATCTCCAGGACACTTCGCTCCATGTGACTAGTAAGACAATTCTCAGATAACTATTATGATGAGTTTTGTTCCACCTGCTAAAATGACAAAAGTACTTGCACTGTAAAAACTATTAAGACTGTGTCTGTTCCCCGAATAGTGAGGTCAAAATAAATATAATGTAGGATTTAGAAAAAATTGTATCGCAATTAAACCAGAAAAATGTAAAGTAAATGAACAAAAACAATTTTTAAAGTTTGGGCTCATAAATATTAAACTCACACCAAAAGCAGTTATTGTAAATGAAATTATCACAGATAATAGTTTTGATGTACTCTGCTTGACTGAAACCTGGCTAAAACCAAATGATTATTTTGGTCGAAATTAGTCGACTCCACCAAACTACTGTTATAAGCATGAGCCCCGTCAGACTGGTCAACAATATATAGTGATATTCTCAATGTTACCCAGAAAACAGGATACAGGTTTAACTCTTTTGAAATACTTCTGCTAAATGTTACACTGTCAGACATGCAAAAGAAATCTAATGTATCTCTTGCTCTGGCTACTGTGTATAGACCACCAGGGCCGTATACAGAATTCCTAAAAGAATTTCCAGCTTTCCTCTCAGACCTTCTCGTTACAGTTGATAAGGCACTAATCATGGGAGATTTTAATATTCACGTTGATAATGCAAATGATACATTAGGACTTGTGTTTACTGACCTAAAACTCTTTTGGAGTCAAGCAAAATGTCACCGGGCCCACTCATCGTTTTAATCATACACTAGATTTAATTATATTGCATGGAATCGATCTTACTGCTATAGATATTGTACCTCAAAGTGATGATATTACAGACCATTTCCTTGTATCGTGCATGCTGCGTATAACTGATATTAACTATATGTCTCAGCGATACCGTCTGGGCAGAACTATTGTTCCAGCCACCAAAGAAAGAATCGCAAATAACCTGCCTGATCTATCTCAACTGCTATTTGTACCCAAAAATAGACATGAATAAGACGAAATTACTTACAACATGGGCACTATTTTCTCTAATACATTAGAAGCTGTTGCACCCATCAAATTGAAAAAGGTTAGAGAAAAATGTACTGTACCATGGTATAACAGTAATACTCACTCTCTCAAGAAAGTAACTTGTAGTCTTGAACGCAAATGGAGAAAAACTAACTTAGAAGTTTTTAGAATTGCATGGAAAAACAGTATGTCCAGCTATAGACAGGCTTTAAAAACTGCTAGAGCAGAGCATATACACAAACTCATTGAAAATAACCAAATTAATCCAAGAATACAGAATTAGCTTCCACTGTTATGCTGATGATACTCAGCTATATATCTCAACGAGACCAGATGAAACTTCACAATTATCTAAGCTAACAGAGTGTGTTAAAAATATAATTTAGCACAGTGGCTAAGTTAACAAATTACCAGACGCCACCTGATTCAAATATTCCACCAACGTTAAATAGTAATGACTTTATGAATTTCTTCACTGATAAAATAGATAACATTAGAAATACAATAGCGAATGTAGATTCTACAGCGTCTAACACTTCAGATTTTATCCATCGCACCCAAAGATAAACTGCAGTGCTTTACAACCATAGGACAGGAAGAGCTAAATAAACTTATCACTGTATCTAAACCAACAACATGTTTATTAGATCCTGTACCCACTAAATTATTGAAAGAGCTGTTACCTATAGCCGAAGAACCGCTTCTCAATATCATTAACTCATCGTTCTCTTTAGGTCACGACCCAAAACCATTTAAGCTGGCGGTTATCAAGCCTCTTATTAAGAAACCAAAACTAGATCCTAGTGTACTGGCAAATTATAGGCATATTTCAAATCTTCCATTTACGTCTAAAATTTTAGAAAAAGTTGTGTCTGCTCAATTGAGCACCTTCCTGCATAAAAATGATATGTATGAAGAATTTCAGTCAGGTTTCAGGCCCCACCATAGCACAGAAACTGCACTTGTTAAATTTACAAATTACCTGCTCCTTGCGTCAGATCAGGGATGCATCTCATTTCTAGTCTTACTTGATCTTAGTGCTGCGTTTGACACCATAGATCATGACATACTCATAGATAGATTACAAAACTATACAGGTATTAAAGGGCAGGCTCTTTATGGTTTAGATCCTACCTGTCCGATCGCTACCATTTTGTTTACTTAAATGGGGTGTCATCTCATTTATCATCAGTAAAATATGGAGTGCCACAAGGATCCGTCCTAGGTCCCCTTCTATTTTCAATATACATGTTGCCCCTTTGGTAATATTATTAGAAAATACGGAATTAGTTCCACTGTTATGCTGATGATACTCAGCTATATATCTCAACGAGACCAGATGAAACTTCACAATTATCTAAGCTAACAGAATGTGTTAAAAATATAAAAGATTGGATGACAAATAATTTTCTCCAACTAAATTTGGATAAGACAGAGATATTAATTATTGGACCAAAAAAACACTACACAGAATCTTGTAGATTACAATCTGCAACTAGACGGATATACTGTTACTTCCTCTACAGTCAGAAATCTAGGTGTTATATTAGACAGCAATTTGTCTTTTGAAAATCATATTTCCAATTTTACAAAAACTCCATCTTAAAAACATTGGCAAGCTACGAAACATGTTATCTGTTTCTGATGCAGAAAAGCTAGTTCATGCATTCATGACCTCTAGACTGGACTATTGTAATGCACTTCTAGGTGGTTGTCCTGCTTCTTCAATAAACAAGCTACAGGTAGTCCAAAATGCAGCAGCTAGAATCCTTACGAGGTCAAGAAAATATGATCATATTACCCCAATTTTACAGTCTCTGCACTGGCTACCTATTAAGTTCTGTATCAGTTACAAATTATCATTACTTACCTATAAGGCCCTAAATGGTTTAGCTCCTGCGTACCTAACTAGCCTTATACCACGCTACAACCCATCATGCACCCTAAGGTCACAAAACGCTGGACTTTTGGTAGTTCCTAGGATAGCAAAGTCCACTAAAGGAGGTAGAGCTTTCTCACATTTGGCTCCCAAACTCTGGAATAGCCTTCCTGATAATGTTCGGGGTTCAGACACACTCTCTCTGTTTAAATCTAGATTAAAAACACATCTCTTTTGCCAAGCATTCGAATAATGTATCTTTTAAATTGTGAGTGTAGTTGCATCTGATCAAAGGAGAATTTTTATTCATTAGCTTGGGTTAAACTAATTTTACTTTGTTGGATCAGCAGCTATGCTAATGATGTCTCTATTTTGTTTCTATGTTTAACTAGGATTTACACAAGCTCCAGTCTGGATCCAGAACACCTGGGAAGAGATGATGCTGACCCTCAGAGGACCTCAGATGATGCTTACCCTGAATCAACAAACAGAACTAACAATTATTGCTAAATGTGTGACTGCATCATATAATAACTTAATAATATTGATAGTTCATCGTCTAGCTGACTACGTCTTGTATTGTTATTATTATTTAAATTTTTTCTAAAATCCTGTCAAATATGCACAAACTACTAGCTACTACTAAATATTGTAGAAACATAATTTTCTGTAAAGTTGCTTTGTAACGATTTGTTCTGTAAAAAGCGCTATACAAATAACCTTGAATTGAATTGAATTCCCTGCAGTTCCTGTGCCATCCTCTCCTGCTGCCTACTCACCGTCATCATCCAGACTACTCACCTTCTCTCCGCCATCATCCGGATTCCTCACCTCCTCACCACCACCACGGAGTGTCGTCTTCTCAGCCTCATTGTTCCTTTGTGTTTATTTGTTCATCTCACTTCATTAAAACTGTTAACTCGCATCTGTTTCCTGATTTTCCTTCACTCCACCGTCACCGAACGATCACACCAACATGGAAGCAGCGAGCACCAATACCCTCACGGACTTCATGCACCACAGCGTCAAACGAATGGATCAGCAGCAGGAGAGCATCTCGAACACCGGACGTGCTGTCCAAGCGCTGGTGGCACAGGTGTCCGAGCTCACCCAGCAGATCCATCAACTAACATCTCCCACTGCGCCCATCGTACTGCCTGCACCGTCCGTCCCCCAGGAGATTCCCCAGGACCACTTCCAGCCAGAGCCGCGACTTCCGGCACCGGAGAATTATTCGGGTGCAGAACTTTCTTAACTAAGTGTTCAATGCATTTCGCCCTACAGCCCCACACCTTCGCCACAGAGGATTCTAAGGTGGCGTTCACACTTACGTTGTTATCCAGCAAGGCTGCCTAATGGGGGACGGCGGTGTGGGAGAACCAACATCCGTGTTGAGCCTTGTTCCACGCCCTCTCTGAGGAAATGAGGAGAATATTCGACCGTTTCGCGACCGTCAGGGAAGCCGCTCATCAACTCTCGGAACTCCGTCAATGCTCTTCCTCAGTGACCGATTATTCCATAGAGTTCCGCACCCTGGCGGCCGCGTGCCAGTTGAACCAGTGCGCAGTGGGATCGATTCCTGCATGGGTTATCCTGCTAGGGGGCGCTTAAGTCCAGAGAACACGGTCGGTTCCGTCGACGACCACGAGCCCATGCAGGTGGGTAGAGCTCGGCTGTCCCGGAGAGGGAACGGCGGAGGTCCCAAGGACTGTGTCTGTACTGTGGAGGCTCTGCTCATAACACCTACTCATGCCTGGTAAAAGAGCCAGCCCGATTGTAAACTTGAGGCTACTATCGGTTGGGATCTGCGCTGAGAAGTCCTCATCTACATCATCGACTCTCCTTCCGGTGAAACTGCGGTGGAGGAATCAATATCACGAATGTCACGCCCTTCTGGACTCTGGAGCCAAAGGTAATTTCATTGATTCTTCACTTGCAAGTCACTTGAACATTCCTGTCCTTCCTGTGTCTCTCCCCATCTATGTCACCACACTCAACGGCCAGGAACTGCCTCACGTCACACACCATACATAACCCATCACACTGCTCACATCTGGAAACCATTACGAAACCATATCCTTTTTCCTCATGGACTCCCCTGTTGCTCCCATTGTTTTAGGTCACCCCTGGTTAACCAAGCATAATCCACTAGTGGAATGGGGTTCTAACACTGTCACATTGTGGAATGAAAGATTTCATGAGTCTTCTCTGGTTTCTGCTTGTCCTGTTTTCCCTGTTTCTGTCTTTCAGAAGGAGAACATGGTTTTGCCAAACGTGCCCGTTGAGTATCTGGACCTGAAGGAAGTGTTCAGTAAGTCCCGTGCTGCTTCTCTCCCTCCGCATCGTCCTTACGATTGTGCTATAGACTTAGTGTCAGGTAAGTCTCCGCCTAAGGGCAAGTTATACTCTGTCTATTCCTGAGAGGGAGGCCATGGAGAAATACATTTATGATTCCTTAGCCTCTGGGTTCATCCGTCCTTCCTCTTCTCCAGCGGGGTGTGGTTCTTTTTTGTGGGTAAGAAGGATGGTTCTCTGCGACCTTGCATTGATTACTGAGAGCTGAACAACATCTCGATAAAGAATACCTATCTTTTACCACTCATGTCTTCAACTTTCGAGAAGCTGCAGGGAGCATCCATATTCACAAAATTGGATTTACGGAATGCTTATCATTTGGTCCGCATCAGGAAGGGGGAAGAATGGAAAACCGCTTTTAATACCCCTAGAGGGCACTTTAAATACTTGGTGATGCCGTTCGGGCTCTCCAACTCGCCCGGGGTTTTCCAAGCACTCGTGAATGACATGTTGAGAGATATGGTAGATCAGGTAATATATGTTTACCTGGATGACATAGTGATTTTTTCTTGATCTCTTCAGGAACATGTTCAAGACGCCAGACGAGTGCTCCAGAGGTTACTTGAGAATGGGCTTTTTGTCAAGGCGGAGAAATGCGTATTCCATGCACAGTCTGTTCCTTCCCTAGGGTATATCATCTCATCCGAGGGAATACGTATGGACCCTGACAAAGTTAAGGCTGTGATAGATTGGCCATCTCCAGATTCCCGTAAGGCCCTACAGCGGTTTCTGGGGTTCGCCAATTTCTATCGGCGTTTCATACGTCATTTCAGCCAACTAGCTTCACCTCTTACAGCCTTGACCTCTCCCAGTACTCCGTTCAGGTGGTCGCGAACCTCAAGAACCCCTTCGTTTCAGCTCCCATCCTTGTGGCCCCTGATCCCACACGGCAGTTCATGGTGGAGGTCGACGCGTCAGTGGTGGGGATAGGAGCAGTGTTGTCCCAACGTGCTGCTTCGGACGATAAGGTACATCCTTGCGCGTTTTTCTCTCATCAACTATCTGCTGGCGAACGCAATTATGACATTGGCAATAGAGAGTTGTTGGCCGTCAAATTAGCATTAGAGGAATGGCGTCACTGGTTGGAAGGTTCAGGGGTTCCTTTTATTGTTTAGACCGATCATAAAAATTTAGAGTACATCAGAACTGCCAAAAGAATCAATTCCAGGCAGACCCTGTGGGCACTTTTTTTGGTCGTTTTGAGTTTACCTTATCGTACCGCCCGAGTTCCAAAAATGTCAAACCCGACTCTTTATTACTTCTTTTTGATCCCTCCGCCCGTACGTTGACTCCCGAGTATATTTTGCCTGAGAAATTAGTGATCTCAGCACTCGTATGGGAGGTTGAGTCGAAGGTCAAGACGGCCTTACAAGGGGTAACGCCTCCGTCCGGTTGTCCACCGAACCGCTTATTTATGCCGGAGGAGTTAAGGTCCGAAGTTGTTCAGTGGGGTCATTGTTCTAATGTAGCTTGTCACCCAGGGATAAGTAGAACTAATGGGTTAGTTAGACAACAATTCTGGTGGCCACGTATGGCTCGCGACGTCCGCGATTTTGTTTTGGCTTGCTCAGTTTGTGCCAGTGGTAAGTCATCTAACCGACCTCCTGATGGGCTTCTTCAACTGCTGTCTGTCCCTTTGAGACCCTGGTCCCACATCGCTCTAGATTTTGTTACCGCCCTCCCGCCCTCTAATGGCATGACGGTCGTTTTGACCGTAGTGGACCGGTTCTCGAAGGCGGCACATTTCATTCCCTTGTCCAAATTACGGAGACAGTGGTCACTGTCCTAGATCACATCTTTCGGCTTCATGGCCTCCCGGTAGAAGTGGTTTCGGACAGGGGATCTCAGGTCATATCCAAATGTTGGAAAGAGTTTTGCAAATTGTTAGGAGCGTCAGTTAGCTTGTCTTCGGGTTATCATCCCCAAAGCAACGGACAATCTGAGCGAGCCAGCCAAGATTTAGAGAGGACATTGTGATGCTTGATCTCCAAGAATCCTTCTTCCTGGAGTCAACAACTCTCTATGGTGGAGTATGCCCACAATTCGTTGCCAGTGTCAGATACGGCCTCTCCGTTTCAGTGTAGTGTAGGGTACCAGCCACCAGTCTTTCCCAGTCTGGAATCTGAAGTCGCGGTCCCCTCCGCTCACGCATTTGTCCAGAGGTGCCACCGCACCTGGACCAGAGCCCACAAGACTCTTCTCCGGATGAGGGAGCGCAGTAAGACCAAGGCTGATCGCCACCGGTCAAAGCCTCCCGTTTACGCCATGGGTCAAAAGGAGTGGCTTTCTACTAGTAACATTCCTCTGCGTTCCGTTTCTAATAAATTAGCTCCCAAATTTATCGTCCCGTTTACTATCACCAAGATCATTAGTCCGGTGACAGTCTGCCTTAAACTAGCTCCTGCGTACAAGAGGATACACCCCGCCTTTCATGTGTCCAAAATTAAACCTGTTTTATGCACGTATTAATCTACCTACTCCGGTTCCCCCGCCGCCGCGTCTCGTAGATGGGGAACCGACTTATTCGGTTAATCGTATTCTGGACTCGAGACAGAGGGGACGAGGATTCCAGTACCTGGTGGACTGGGAAGGTTACGGTCCGGAGGAGAGGAGTTGGGTACCTGCTAGGGACATATTTGATCACTCCCTTATTGATGACTACAATCAGCAGGTAGGCCCTTCTGGGAACTCCCAGAGGAGTTCTTGGGGGGGGGGGGGGGTACTGTCACGGTTGGTAAATCGTGTTCTCGGGGTGTTTGCCCTTTGTGGTGAAATCTGTGTGTTTTGCTTCTGCACTGATTAGCTTGTGGGCGTCTCTGTTAATTGTCATCAGCAACAGCTGTCACTCATTACTCTTCCCCTATATATTAGCTTGTCTCGTGTCTTGTGTTTGTGAGATTGTTGTTTAATGTCGGTTACCCTGTTTGTTGGCTCTAGTGTTGTCTGCGTTTTTCCCAGAACCTCATCCACTCTCCGCACATCCACTAAGCCACAGACACTTACCTTCGGCCCTATTCCCCGCAGTTCTTGTGCCATCCTCTCCTGCTGCCTACTCACCGTCATCATCCGGACTACTCACCTTCTCTCCGCCATCATCCGGATTCCTCACCACCACCACGGAGTGTCATCTTCTCAGCCTCATTGTTCCTTTGTGTTTATTTGTTCATCTCACTTCATTAAAACTGTTAACTTGCATCTGTTTCCTGATTTTCCTTCACTCCACCGTCACACAGACACTTTTATCCAAAACGACTTACAGTGCATCCAGGCTATAAATTTTTACCTATCATGTGTTCCCGGGGAGTCGAACCCCCAACCTTGCGCTTAATATATATATATATATATATATATATATATATATATATATATATATATATATATATATATATATATATATATAAACTTACAATGAAATAAGTCTTCCTTCAGGTAGACTGAATGTTTTCCTGCCTTGTTGGGCTAAATGTTGGGCTCATGATCAATAAGTTGTATTCACTTGCAATAAGAAGTTTTTTTTTTAACTACACGTAATTAAGAGTTTTAATTCAGATTCATCTTTGACATTCATTTTAGCATACACTGTAAAAAGTCACTCAAGAGTGATGTCTAAGATAAACAAGGCTTTAGACAAGGCTTTAGGCAGTCATTCATGATGTGGGTAAGAAGTTAAATGTGACTGTTAACTAGGGTTGGGTACCAAACTCTTTTAAGGGTACCGACCAAATTACGTCGGTACTACCGAGTGCCGGTTCACATTAAATCAATCGGTAACACATTTTGCGTGACAATCGTGTGTTTCAGTCTCACATAAGCAGGGGCGTCGCACCCGTGGGGGATGTGGGGGTTTTAACACCCACACTTTTCCCGGTGAGAAGGTTCGACACCCGCACATTTTCTGCAGTTTTTCCGCAGTTTTGCACAAACGCCTTACTACAGTCGTTCCTCCGTTTCTCTGACCGCTCTGTGTCTGCGCTCGCCGCGGCTGCCTCCTCCCCCCTCCCTCTCAGACTTGACACCGGCTTTGAGTGTGATCGGCTGATGATTGGCTGTTCTGCCTTAAGTCCCGCCTCTCTTGGGGTGTTATCGGTCAGCTCGTGCTGAGGAGGCGGGAACTTATGGTTATTTACATCTTCCTTTTCCAGGTACTTTGAATGAGTGTTTATGCTTTAGAGGTTTTTAAATAAGCTTGATATGTGTTTGGGAAGATGTTCTGTTAATCGTTTTGTTGACATGTCGAGTGTTTTTCGGTATTATATTTTGTTTTTTAGACAAATGCTAATTGCTATTATTGGGATATTGTTTGCATACCTGTTGAAGAACTATGAAATTAAAGTGTATATTATTTTAATGTTTAAAAACAGTAAATTGTTACATTATTTATACCACCAGAGAAAAAGCTTTGTGTGGGCATTTTTTTCTCTCATTTTCTGATTTTGCGTTTTTTTTCTTCCCTTTTCTGATTTTGCGTTTTTTTTCTCCCCTTTTCTGATTTTTTTTTCTTTTCTTTTTTTTAATGTAGGATTATTTTTTTCCCAGCCAAACGCTGCAAGCTGGAAATCCCGCACAGTGCCAGAGAACTCTAAGCCCTGCATTTTGTACCCCTCTGTCAATGTGTTCATCATTTTTATTGTTTATAAACAAACCACATCCATCCCCCACACTTTTGAAAAGCTTGCTACGCCCCTGCATATAAGGACATAAACGCATATCAGTCATCTCCAGAGCAGCTCTGAGAGTTAAGTCACTTCATCAGAATTTTCCCATTTCATTTGAGAGAAATTACCATCATGTCATACACACACAGAGAAACTCATAGGTTTAAAAAAGTGCGGTTTAACTTGGGAAATATATCATTATTGTACAGTAGAGTTTAGAGACCTTCAATGTAATAATAATACTAACACTAATGTAATAATTATAAACTAATCAACATTTGATTTTTTAAAGTAATATATCACAAATTTTCTTCCATGTTTTAATTTTAACAGTATAAAGCTCAGTTGTGCAGCTTTGTTTGACAAAAAAGTTTCATTAAGTATAAATTAATATTATCTTCATTTGATTACCAGAAAATACACAACACAGAATTTGTGGGAAATCTTTTTATAGAAATTGAATTAAAAAGAAAATAATAATGATATGGTTGTTTTTATTAATTCAATTAAGTAGCTATAGCCTTTATTTACTGGTAAATATTACAGTGAACAAACATCACAGACAATGGCAGACCAGGGCAGCTCTGGCATAATGTCAATAACACTTCTATAAATAACTTACAGTTTCTTTACAGTTATTGATGTATCTCTTAACCCTCTGGAGTCTAAGGGTATTTTTGGGGCCTGGAGAAGTTTTGTCATGCCCTGATATTTGTGCTTTCTTTCAGTTTCTTATAAATATCTAAATGGGTAAAGTCTAATATCACTGTAAACAGCACAAACTGGGCTATAATAATATGTGAAATGCATGTATGTACATGATTGTATTTTTGAGAAAAAAAATGTTATGCATGGTTAGTGAAAAACTAAAAATTTTAAATTGCTTGAATAAGGCCATAAAACACATACATAACATTGGTTCCCGGGATTGTTTAGAACTGGAGCTTGTAGTCTAGAATTTTTCTTTCTAAATTATGTTAAAATCATCTTGTTTACTCATTCACAGAAAACAATATATTGATTTAAATTTTCTATGACACTTTTTGTTGGTAAAAGTCATATGCGAGTAGGCGTCAACTATCATGAATATCATTGTGATTTACACCTGAGAAGACAAAGGCCTGCATAATGAGCTGCATAATGAGCCTCTCATTCAGCTGTGCCACTGTGAGGGAGGACTTACAAGAAAGAATGTGAGAACAAAATAAATCTATATAATTTTATGTTTGTAGAATATTAAGAATATATTTAATTATCCCACAACATAATTTAATATCCACTTGGGGGAGCAGTTAAACAGTTTATTAGGGACAATCAAAGCTTACTTTAAAAACAAATTTTTTGACATCCTTACTCCAGTCACACAATCCTTCAGAAATCCTTTTAACAATCTTATTTTCTACCAAAAAATTAAAAACATTTATTATCATCATCATCATTATTATTATTATTAATGTTGAAAAGAGCTGAGAATATTTTTCAGGTTCTTTTAGGGGGAATAAATTGGAAGAACTGCATTGTTTTTACATTTGTTAGTGTCAGACACAGACGAGGACACAGATGATTCAGTGAAATAGTATTTAATGTGACACAGAGGTTTCAGACACAGGTGAATCTTGACACGAAGATGACACAGTGATAATACAACTTTCCTTAGGTGATGGTGACACAGATGAAGACTCTGACGAAGACGATGGGCACAGGAACACAGATGATGAAGAAGGGGGTCCGGAGGATCAGGTAGGTTAGACGATATGCGGTTCGGTAAGGGTGAGGAGATTGGTGCAAGACCAGACACTGGGTGATGGTGACGGATGGCTTTATATGTGGCACTGGTGATGATGCACAGGTGTTCAGAATTCTGGTGATTGGGGACGAGTGGGTGTGGCGTAAGTGTCCGATTCCGGGATTGTAGAAGGTGTGGCTGTGACAGTACCCCCTCCTCCACAGGTGGCTCCTGACGGCTGGGATCTTGTGCGACGACGGGGTCTACCTCGGTCACGGGGAGCGGGGAGGTCTGGATCTGATTTAGATAGTTTAACTGTAAGTTAAGTTTTCACTAGTTCCGTAGTTCACTGACAACCGGGGCAATTTCCCCTTCATTATCACGTACCGCCTGCGATAATTAATGCGATATGGCTCCATATGGTGCATACCCCAGGACCCTCTTTGCGTTCCCCTGAACTGAGGTCCAACCATCATTGTATCTGAAAGTTCTGAGGGAAACGCTGCTTACATAGTTACATTATAATTATAACCAACGTTAATGGCAGATCTGGGACTAAATGGTTCCCATAAATAGAGGAAATGTACATGTTTACATAAAATAAAAAGTTACTGTCAATGTGCATTCATGCTGCTTTTTATTTCCAGCATGGAAAATCACCGCACGGACCGCACACAACCTCCGGTAATGCCTGGTTCAGATTTTTTTTCTGCTACAATAGTCACTGTGTCAGATTACACGATTTTGACTCCTAAAAATCTTGTCATGTCGTGGACAAGAAACATGTCAGACTACACGTTGCTTTCGGACCAGTCATCGCAAGCCGTCTCACACACTCATACACACGCTCACTCACATAGCCTACACGCACTCACTCGCTCGCACTGTCCCACATACACACTCACTCACTCGTAAACACCCTCGCACATACACACTCACTCACATTCTCTCTATCTCACACACGCACACACACACACACACTCACTCACTCACTCACTCTCGCGCACTTGCTCACTCACTCACTTGCGAACACAGATTCTCACTCACTCTCCCTCACTCACTTGTGCGCCGTCGTCGAGGAGGACCGTAAAAAAATTAAACATGCTAGTCTTTCTGTCGTGATGTCCTGAAGCATCGCAGACGCAACGTAGGTTGTCTCCCACTATGACACACTATACAAGATGAAACGATCGAATCTTGCGTCCCGACGCCCGTTGTCATTTGCGAATCTCCACGACACCCTTCGTCAAATGGATCGTGCCAAAATCGGGCTAAAATCGTGTAATCTGAATCAGGCATAAGCCATTGCAAAGTTTATTTCAGTGCTGTTGCCAAATAATATGTTTTTGAGGTGTCCTTACATGCATAATCCCTTTCAGTCTGATGTACATAACACCAAGACTGTGCAACACCTTCCTAGAGTTCAGGTATGACGCCCTCTTTACCCAAACATTGAATTATCTGTAGCCTATCTGCACTTCTTCTCCTTGTTGATTTTTTGTTTTGTTTTTTGTTTTACCTATTTTTCCTCTTGCAGGAATCGATTAGGTGGCAGCTATTAAGAAGGGCCAGGGACAGACTGGCTGCTGTAATCAGTAGGGAGCCCATCGATTTTGAATATCTCCACTTCATCACCTATCAGGAACTGCAGTTTTTACGGGCAGGGGCAGCTTATATGGATATTCCTCAATGTGTCATATTTGGCTTTGAGCAGCTCAATGAGGTGATCCAGGCTCTGCTTCCCAACACTCCCGTCACCCCTTTAGTTGACAATGTAGCTGTAGTTGAGTGGAATGGAAGTGTGGGGCAACCTAGATTGAGTATCAGTAGGGATGTTATTGAAAGTCTTTTAAGCACCAACCTACCATTGACCACTCTGGCTAATGTTCATGGTATTTCAAGATCCACCCTGTGTAGGAGGATGAGAGAGTATGGTCTGTCAGTCAGAAGCAGCTACTCTGACATTCCCGATTATGTCCTTGATATGAAGGCAAGTATGACAGCAAAATTCATGATGCCATAAAAAACAATATTTTTCATTGATCCATTAGGCCAGTTACATTTTTACTTTAAAGATGGATAAATCTGCAACCAGAGCTTTTGCCACCATGTCTCCTAAATGGGCATGGTCAAAATAATAAGACAGTGGCAACATTTTCCAAAGTGGGTGTGTCATGATATGAGAATATGGATTGGGGCTGCCTTGTTTGAAATTCCACCATCTTTGCTTAGGTCCCACTAGAATCTGTGATGGTGTTTATCTACTGAGCATCTCCCGTCTGGCAGTATTTTGTTATTCATTCTTGTTATCAACAGTTCTTCTGTGGGGTAGGGATGGAGGATGGAATTGGATAAACTAATCACAGAGTGGCCATATGTGACTTAATACCTTTTAAACTATCTTTAAGGTGAGATCCATAAAGGCCAGAATGCCTGATGCTGGATATAGGCTGGTGAAAGGGGCTCTACTGGCCATGGGACACCGTGTCACATGGAGTAGAGTCAAGTCATCCTTGCAGCGTGTTGATGGAGCAGGCATCATCTCAAGAATAATCCAGTTGACATGCATTGCCAGACGGACATACTCTGTCCCAGCTCCATTGTCTCTTGTCCACGTTGACACCAATCACAAGTTGATCAGGTAGTGTTTTATTTATGAGGTTGTCTCCATTTTTACTGCACAAATATGATTTCAAGCCTTGTGAAGTTAATGTTCGGTTTATGAGGGTTATGTCAGTGTTCCCCACAGAACAGGTAGCAATTTGTGGTGCCCCTCTGGCACTGGTGGGGGAATCGAGTGTCATGGTGTCGTGGCAGTCAGTGGAGTCTGTCATCAGGGTCAGAGTGTGTGCAGCAGACGGCATTCAAACACATACTTTCTGAAGCTGCCATGTTAAATATACACCTGTATGCTTATCTATTGTTCTTCAGTCACCTGCTGAGACAATTTTAAAGCTACAAGAAGCATTTGTAATTACTCAGCTCAATCTTAATTCTTTAAATAAGTTATTTAAGAGAAGACAACTAAAAACATTTTTAACAGAACCCTGCCTGGTTTCATTCCTCAGCCCAACTCCATACATTACAGGGCAGGCCAATAGAATTAGTTTGCTCATACAAATACCTGGACTTTATGTTGGAGGAAGACCTGTCTTTTAAGTTTCATGTTGAGAATTACTCATCAATATGATTGAATGTAATAATATTTATATTTCAAAATTGCGTTGGGGGAAAAAAGCGGAATCAATTTGTGGCCCTTGATGTTGATTCTGTGGTGCTGCACCACACACTGGTCTATGGATGGGAAACACTTTAGTTAGGTTTATGATGTGTTGGATGGGGTGATGTTCAAATAGCATATTATGGTGGATATTAGAAAATTGCACATTTCTTATCAGTGGTTGCCTGTCACAGAGATAATATCCAATCTGATAATTTTAAGGTACAACATAGTGGTGTTCGGAGGTATCAATGGGTTTTTTCTCGGAAGGTACAGTTGACTATCATTTTTAAATTGATCTAGTGGTTTACATGTTATTTACATTTTTAGTTTTGCTTGGAATCTAACATTTTCAATTTCTATCCTCAATCAGGTTTTGTACCTCAATGCGGCTGGGAATAATAAGGCAGAGACTGGTTTGAGGTTTTTCATGGAGAGTGTGGAGAAACATGGATGGCCATCAAGGTAAGTAAGGACTTTCTCCCTCCTTCCAGTTTCAAATAGTATTGTTTTCAAATTAATCTCACAGTGCTTTTTTCATTCAGAGTACGCGGTGACCAAGGCGTAGAAAATGTGGAGATAGCAAGATCCATGTTCACTGTGCGAGGAACAGGTCGTGGCAGCTTTATAGCTGGGAAAAGTGTGCACAACCAAAGGTGAAGATGGTCTATGTTATTACTTTCCTCTCAATCCAGGGTTTACATTGCATCCTACATACAGTTAGCTACATCCATCCCAACAATTAGCTTGATTATGCTTGACACCCGATAGTAACCTGATTGCAAGTCCCCCGAACTAATGGGGTATTACATATACATCCTGGGGGGAGCCTTGTCTGTTATTTTTAGGCATGATGAACTGCTCTACAGATATCGTTTGAGGTATTGCCTGTAGTAGACTGGTGTCTAGCGGAATAGACAAGAAGCCACAGGCACCACAGCTGATACTAGGCCAGACTACCGTTTTGACAAAAGCATTACTTCTTCCCTTGGTGTCGATTGGCTAATCATTACAATTCCTGGCGCTGATTAGTCTATTAAAATTTTGAGTGGAAAAGATGCTTTCCCTTACACTAGACCAACCGTCAGTCAATTGGATTCTAACTTTTGTAGCCAGACTAATATAATTTTGTACATAGTGTTTTTTTTTTCTCAATGCAACTGACCACTTTACAATGTAAATTATTTGCAGAGTGGAATGACTATGGAGAGATGTGTGGAATGCTGTAACATCTCAGTACTACAACATGCTTCATACCTTGGAGGAAGAGGGGTTTGTAGACCTCTCAAATGCTGTTCACCTATTCTGTCTTGGGTATGTTTTCATTCCACGTCTACAAGCAGACCTTCAAAACTTTGTAGAGACATGGAATTGTCACCCCTTGAGGACCGAGGCAATCCTGACCCCTAATCAGCTTTGGAGAATTGGGAGGATGCAAGTACCGGTGCAAGAGCCAGATCTGTCTGAGGTTTGTCCCAGACATTGCAGCATGCAGTACGCAGTACATTAGTTTTTAAAGCGGGTTACATGTACATGAAGTATCCAGATAACTACGACCTAACATAGCATGAATATTCCATCTCACAGTATGTTAGAAGACAATTGTTATAATAGTATTTTGTTTGACTTTTTATTTTCTATTACAGATGGAATACTTGCATGACCAGGAAGCTTGTGGTGCTGATCCAGAACATGGAACCATAGTACCAGAAACTGCATGCCCCTTGTCAGCTGAGGCTCTTGCTGCCTTACAAGATATTAACCCCACTGCAGAGTCCTCTTCTCTTGGGCGGGATATCTATATGCATGCTCTTCAATTGGTCTCATTCCTTATGTGAGAGCTGGATAAGCAGTTTACAAAACATAGCATTTGTTTGTTTTGTAATATTGAACTCTGTATTTGACCTCTTTGGAGTTTCTTGTAAGCCCAAATGGGCTGGGATTTTTGAAGCATGACACTTAAATTCAATAAATCAATCATATCTATTTGATGGAACCCTTCCCTCCAGAAAACCCAATGATGGCCAGTGGTCCAAACTGTTTATTATACATATTTATCCATTTTCTCTATTAGAAACAAAGATATGTATGGTTTTGCAGACAAAAGGCAAATATGTGTAGTAACATTGTGGTTTTTAATCCTTGAAAACAGATAATGTCCTTTTACATGAATGTCAGAGGACAGCCTTGCACAAGAACAGAAAATGTGCTGGCATAACTTCAAGTCAACTACATTACTCGAACCTCACTCACACAGTAGCATCAACTATAATGATCTTTAAAATCTATCAAAAGACCATAAGTCTAGGAATGATAAAATACTTCCCAAACGAACAGAAGCATATATGGAACAATACATTAAACTGTAAATCACCAAGAACAGATTTCTAAAAAATCCTCAAGGTTTGCTGATGTCACAATTTTTTCTCGTTAATTTCTCTTGTGAATGAAATTTTTAAACAAAAAGCAACGTGGGTGTCTTACAATATGACAACTAAAAACACAATAGATTATAGGTTGTATCAGTGATTTCAGGCCCAAACATAAATGATCACATTCACCTTATCTTTCCTAACGATCCGCTAGCTGCCTGCCCCATAAGCATGCCGTCCAAAAAACACGTCTCTGTAGGCAGCCTAGGCTCTGAGATCTGCACACATGCACGCGCGCTCGTGCACGGCTGCCTAAGACAGCTGCACGCGAAAACCTCACATCACACACCCCTGTCGGTGATTGGTTGGAACACAATTTGTTTTGGTTTTGATTGGTGGGTGAAACCAATTGTTTTTGTGTGCAGATCTCAGAGCCTAGGCTGCCTACAGAGACGCGTTTGTTTGACGGCATGCTTATGGGGCGGGCAGCCAGCGGATCATTAGGAAAGATTAGATGAATGTGATCATTTATGTTTGGGCCTGAAATCACTGATACAACCTTTAACCCTTACAAATGTTAAAATTGGTCAAAGATGTCTGTGGGCTTGACCCGTAATCCACTGCATCACTGAGGGTACAGTTGTGATGTCTTCAGACGTGGCATCTGGTTCAGCAACTAGAAAAAAAACATAAGTGAGTATATAGGCTTACATATGATGTAATGCTCATTTAAGCATTTTAACAACGTAACTAAAACACCAGACTGGGTTGCTGTGGAGTCACAAACACTCATGCCAAAATTAATCTAAACACCGTCTGGAGTGGCGGCCCAAATATGACTACCCTATGGAATCCAGACATATTTGAAATGTGGCGGGACCGGGAATTGAATCCTGGTCTCTGGTGGGCAGCTGCATCAGACACCTGATACTTCGATCACCGCACCACTGCAGACCCCTAGAGTGGAAATCTTAAAATCACAATCAACACTTTCAATGACTAGTTGTAGACATACCTTCCAGCTCGTGCAGGAAGTCTTGAAAGTGTTCAAGGATCTGGGTCTCCTTGTGGTGCTTGTTGCAGCCCCTTTCGCTCATCACCGGCGCCAGATGGGAAGTGATGTAATAAGAGTCCACCTATGATCAAAACATAATGAAACTCATTACACTCTTCTAAAAGTACCCGAAGAAGCAGCAGAAGGAAGAAAGGACATACCATGGTATAATAAAGAGATGGTCCAAGGAAGCTCTTCAAGAAAGTGTATAACGCTTTAATTTCATGTGGCTTACATCATCAAAATAAAGCCATTTTAAACATTCTTGAAGAGCTGCCTTGGACCATATTTTTCTTATTCACCTTGGATACCTCCCCGTGACTCTAATGAGCGACTTAATTGTTTTTCGTTAATTTTACCTGAGGAAGGAATGCAGCAGTCTCTTTCCTCTTTTTTCATGAAGGAAATACCATGACCTACAACTATGCTATAGAACACTATTAGACAGCATACCGACTCGTCGTCTCCGGCGACGAACAGACTGCGGCACTCTTCCGTCTTTGCCTGCATCACTTGGGAGAAGCCGTAGATGTCCAAGCCCTCACGGTGTTGCTGAAGCATGGGCATTCTTTTTGTCATGACATGCAGACCGATTGCTCCGAATACAACGAAATCAAAAATTATTAATCTCCAAGGGCAAGCAAACGTTCCCTTTGCCAGAGAGTTATATCCACATAACTATTCTTTACAGTGCGCCTACCTTAGAATGTTCTTTGTGTTCCATGTCGATCTTGCCAGTATAGCCACAATCCATAATGTCTGCAATGTAGTCAGTCATGTCGGACGCCTCTGCAACCTTAAATCAGATTAAGAAAAAAAGTTTACAAAGAGCTGATTCAACTGTAATATAATTATCGAGGATAGTTTGGTGAACTTTAATTGTATAACACAATAATCAAAACATCTAAAACAGTTTTATAATCCAGTCAGTCCTAAAATTTAAACACACTGTTGTTATTAGCGGTGATAAGCTCGGGTCCAGGACTTGATCCAATGAGAGCTTGCCAGATACTAGAAAGTTGTAGCACCACCGCTGGAGGAAACGTGGTGCAGGTCCACCTTGGGCAATGCTTGTAGCAAAGATTTCACCCGCAATCCTATAAAAGAGAACATGGGAGTTAATACAGAAAGACAAATAACTTCCAGCTTTTTTAATCACTAGGCTAAAGATTTTAACAAAGGCTACAAATTCATGAAAAAAGCAATGTATAACTGATTGCCCCCCTCCCTTTCCATCAAATCCCATCACTGCAAATCACCTACCTGAAGAGCTCTTCATCAAAGTCATTCACAGAATATTTGGGCATTTTGGACTTCACACCTTCAAAAAGGCGCTGCTCAATCCCAGATACCATTGCTTAAAATCAACAACAAAACAATTAAAATCATCAGACAAGACACCACAAATGTTATACTGTATAATATCATCAAATTGGTTTTTAAATGCATTTCCCTTTTTTAAAGTAACTAATGAATGGCCACTACTCACTGGTCAGAAACTCTTTTCTAAGGGCCCCTGTATCAATCCCCGCCTCTCCAAGGAATTTGATCCTCAAGGGATTAATTGGTGTAGCCTTTTTGTTGCGCTTCCATAACTTCAGACCTCTTTCAAACATATTATCTCGAGACACACAGAGCTCAAAGGTCTTGCTGGTATCCACTTTTGATTTGAGCCACATGATCACATCTTCCTCACTGTGAAAAATACCACATCTGAATAACCCTCTCATTGTATACAAATACAGTAAGGTAGAGGTCTCACCAAAATTAAAATTCAACCATTATCTAGTTACCCTTGTGTAGCGTATCTGACCCGAACCAGACAAATTAAAGATTTGATCAGGAGCATGGTTGAAACATGAGGAGCCGAATTCCACAGAAAGGCAACAGGATGTTGTAAATCAACTCCTAGCACCACAGTCTGAAGCAAGATAACCAACCAACACTTTCACAGAACAGCTTTCAACATTAACACCATTAGAACAATTATTGACAATTTCAATTCAGAGAAGAGATTGTCAAATTTGGGACAAGTAATCAAGATTGATAGTCAAAGAGATGCACAGCCTGACCATCACATCTAAACCCATGAGAGTAAACAAGATCGTTGGATTGACTTCCCCCACCTAGCAGAACCAGACTGAAATTCCTAAGGGGACCTTTTAACCTCTGGTCTTCACAGAACATCCTTATGTCAGAGAATGGCACAGGAACTGTCGTTTATAGATGTAGTTGCACCAAGATGAACTCAAAAAGACTTATAAATGAATCAGTCCATTGCTCAACTCCATATCATTTATGAAATCATGTTTCTAATCACTTATTGTGTACGTCTTCTTAATAATTATTGAATAGTTTAAGTATTCATATTCATGTTTAGTATGCGTGTTCGAATCTTCTTGCTTGTAACATTTCTGACCAGCAGTTATTTGTCAAATGTATCATATTCTTATCATAGGAATCATGTCCAAAATTATACCCTGCAAGAGCGGAAAAAATCGGACCACATGATAGATAAGATAACATATGATTTATGAATGGGTAGGACAAACGTCGCAAAGACAATATCTAATTGGTCAAGACAACATTTGAGGTGTGGCCAAAAGGCCAGTTTAAATACACAGGACACCATCAGACTTTGCTTTTAGCCTGCTTTTTGCTTTTAAGCTTTGGCATTTCAGCTTCTGCTTTTAGTCATGCTTTGTCATCACTTTTAGCGTTATTCGAGCGCCGTTCCAGCGTGCTTCGGCCTGCACGCCTGCAGTTACTCAGCCACGATGAGAAGAAACACCACCTAGTCTCGTCAAACTTCTATTCTTTTACTTTAGTTCCTTTTCTTTTCCGTTTGAGAGTTTTGTGTTCTGAGTTAAGTTTTGTAATGCTGTGTCTCCGAGTCTGACCTCGCGTGCCCGTCTGAAACTTTAACCAGCCCACAACTCTGCATCGTCATCCAACGCCCAACCACGGGCTTCCCAAGACGTCACTTCAACGACTACTGAACTTCCAGCCAATCAGCAACCTCGGGAAACTCCCTTTTCAGCTACAACAAAAGGGAATCCCCGTTACACAGGCAACATAAGTAACGTACCTCCAGACTCTGAGCTGAACTGGTGAATCTAATATAATTTTGGTAACACTTTAGTATAGGGTCCAATTCACACTAATAACTACTTTCTTATTAGCATGTCTATTATTAACATATTGACTGTTTATTAGTGCTAATAAAGTACATATAATGCATGACATCCATAATCCTACCCAATACCCTAAACTTAACAACTACCTTATGAACTATTAATGAGCAGCAAATAAGGGGTTAATTGAGGCAAAAGTCATAGTTAATGGTTAGTTAATAGTGAGAACTGGACCCTAAAATAAAGTGTGACCATAATTTTAATCTAATTGATGAACTCAATGCGAGGGTTAATTAAGTGACTGATGGTTGTTCATGTCTATGCAATTTCATATTTTGCTGTAAACTTGGGATTTCACATTTTCATTCTCTTAAACTCATTCTTTCCTAACATTCTATCTTCCTGCAACTTGTGTGAATGTGTGAGTGCGTGCGTTTATGTGTTAGATTAGTTTATATGTCTTAGATTTATCTAATAAAGCCTTATTCATATTGAAAAGAGAAGTATCTTGTGTTTTGTGCTTACAAGTTAATGTCTTAAACTGCCGGTCTTGTTATTGTGCTAATTGATAGTGTTTTCACTATACTTTGGGTATTAATATCCAGTGCAGATTTGATGTTAAACGGCTTGTTCAGTGATCAGCCGTGAAACAGTGATTCTGTTCAAATCCCTGTTAAATCTTAAATGATTCCCTTTGAGCTAAATTGACCTGTTTTCCTTACATTGTGTCCATGTAAAGGCAGGTTAAGGCAGTTCCATTAGCAAAAGGGTGTCTAGGTAATGGGTGCATTTTCATTTTGGAGTGAACAATCCCTTGCAAGCTACATGAATAAAAAGGGACTTACCATGAGATGTCATCTGTCTCAGGATGGAGTTCCCTCTCAGGTGAGGTTGTGTCCTCAGTTCTATAAGAATAAAAGGCATTAATGTATTTACAAATCAAGTCCATATCAGCTATCCCCATATCATTCAACAAAAATAATTAAATAATTAAAGCAATACATACAACATCCTGAGTGCACACAGCAAGACACCCTACCCCTCTCCCCGCAGAAGAAGACAGAGCTTGAAGAAATAGGTAACCATTACCTTTGGCCACAATGGCTAGCATGTTCCTCGATAAGCAGGACTGGGAAGGATATGCCATATATAGGACACTGGACATCCCCTTTCTGAATGGACAGAGAGACACCGTATTTATCTCTGTGAAGAAATTCTAGTATCTTGCTACTTACAATCACAGGACAGTTCAGTACAAACAAAAGGAATAAATACAAGGCATTAACATCTCCTACATAGGAGACAACGTTTCAAAAATGGTTAGATATGTAACAGTTACTCCACCTGCTGAGGGCAGTGGTCCTCTTAAGTCATCTGCACTGGCACTGGAGTTAGCAAAACTTCAGGAAATTGGACATCATCGTCATCATCATCAGAGATAATCTATAAGATTAAAGCACATTTCAAGTTTAAGATATCTATACACAGTTAATTTTAGACATTTAATATCCCAAATTCTAGAAAAAAAGTTAACCACCAAGTCTGGGCTGGTGTGGCTAGCACATTTACAGTCATGTAGAGCCAACATTTGGAGAGGCATCTCTGCAAAACAGTGCTTGCAGCTGGCCTTGGGCATCAAAGCAAACTCTGGAGCGCTTGCTGGGAGTGGTGAGAGGTCCAACTCATCCTGAAGAGGCACTATGTAAAGAGTGCTTTTCCCACCACCTGAAACTTTCCGGAGCATAGCACCAGTGTAGCCCTCAGCCTCCAAGGGGATTGCGGACATTTTTCTCCTCCCATTTCCACCTGGTAAAATTAAACATGATTGAAAAAATGGATATGTGGAATAACAAATAATATAGCATTTAAATAGTGTTCCATCAATAAGAAGTTTGAGGTGCTCAAGACGAGGGGGGTGGCACATCACAACCAATGTGTAGCTCCCACCTGGATGAACGCTCACCACACATCAGCTAGTGACGAGGTGAAGGAGAGGTAATAAGGGAGTTGAGGAACCAGATGTATGTTACCATTCTCTGTTGCATTACCTATTTTTCATAAATGAAGTGTCAATTTAAGTATTTTTACATTACCTCCTGCTTTGTAAAGCAGCCACCGGTCCTGCAGCTCCACCATTTTTGGGTAGGTGGCCTGCAATAGCCTTGACAACTACATAATAAATAAAATATTATTTAGACAGCGATTGAATTTAGTTAAACAGTGAGGACATTTTCAATGTCACCCTGAACAGAGTGTCCACATTAATGGGATAAAAATGATATTTACTACTACAGAACTACAATGTGATCACTTCCGCATACCTCTACATGCGTTAGATCACGGTCAAGAGAAACCGTCCTCTTTCCCAATCCAGCCTGCATGAAGGCCAGTTCATCTGATGGAAGTGGAGTCAGTTCATCATTGGACGAAAGTAGAAAAATGCTCAAATCAAAAGGTTTCCATTTTTTGTTACTCAATGATGCAAAGCGGGATGATACACTGGTTGATGGCCGTTTTCTACCATTCCGGAACAATCCAGGGAAGGACCTGTATAATTGGAAAAACAAAGATTAAAGGTACTTCAGACATTACTAAAAAAAAACAATAAAGACTGAAAAAAAATTGTCAACGTACAAATATATCAAATGAAGGAACAGACCCTCTGATATCAAACAAACAAACAAAATGGGAAAAAAACATTTAATCCTCATATATATATATATATATATATATATATATATATATATATAACCTCTTAAAATGGCTATTTTTATTCAAAAATATTAAATTTTAAGCAAAAAGCTGATGAAGTGATCACATTCATCTAAACAAAACAATTGGTTTCACCAACCACTCAAAACCAAAATAAATAGTGTTCCAACCAATCACTGACAGGGGCTCGTGCACGGCTGCACGCAAAGTCGGAGAACACAAGCGCAAAACCTCACAACACCCTCCCCCTGTCTGCGGAGCTAGCGGATTGTTAGGAAAGATTAGATGTGTGTGATCATTTATGTTTGGGCCTGAAATCGCTGATACAACCTTAAATTAAATCATTTTTTGCTTCAGTCATTTATAAATTGAGTAAGAGAGCCATGGCTCTTGGGGAAGTCGTGGCCTAATGGTTAGAGTGTTGGACTCCCAATCGAAAGGTTGTGAGTTCTAGTCTCGGGCCGGACGGAATTGTGGGTGGGGGTAGTGTATGAACAGCTCTGTCTCCACCTTCAATACCATGACTTAGGTGCCCTTGAGAAGAAGAAGAAAAGCACCAGGCCCAGATGGTGTTACACCAGCCTGTCTGAAAATCTGTGCTGACCAGCTGGCCCCCATCTTTTCACAGATCTTCAACAGATCCCTGGAGTTGTGTGAAGTGCCTTCCTGCTTCAAACGCTCCACCATCATCCCCATCCCAAAGAAACCCAAGATAGCAGAACTTAACGACTACAGACCTGTGGCTCTAACGTCTGTCGTCATGAAGTCGTTTGAAAAACTGGTTCTGGCTTATCTGAAGGACATCACTGGACCCTTACTGGACCCCCTCCAGTTTGCTTACAGAGCAAACAGGTCTGTGGATGATGCAATCAACATGGGATTGCACTTCATCCTGCAACATCTGGACAAAACAGGGACTTATGTGAGGATCCTGTTTGTGGACTTTAGTTCGGCTTTCAACACCATCATCCCAACAACCCTCCAGACCAAACTGACCCAGCTCTCTGTTCCTAGCTCTATCTGTCAGTGGATCACCAGCTTTCTGACAGATAGGCAACAGTTAGTGAGACTGGGGAAATTCACATCAAACAGCTGCTCCACCAACACTGGTGCCCCTCAGGGATGTGTTCTCTCCCCTCTGCTTTTCTCCCTGTACACCAACGACTGCACCTCTAAAGACCCCACTGTCAAGCTCCTAAAGTTTGCAGACGACACTACAGTCATCGGCCTCATCCAGGACGGTGATGAGTCTGCTTACAGACAAGAGGTTGAGCAGCTGGCTGTCTGGTGCAGTCTTAACAACCTGGAGCTGAACACGCTCAAAACAGTGGAGATGATCGTGGACTTTAGGAGAAACCCACCTGCACTTTCCCCACTCACCATCATGAACAGCACTGTGACTGCAGTGGAGTCATTCAGATTCCTGGGAATCACCATCTCTCAGGACCTGAAGTGGGACAATTACATTGACTCCATTGTTAAAAAGGCCCAGCAAAGGTTGTATTTCCTTCACCAGCTGAGGAAGTTTAACCTGCCACAGGAGCTGCTGAAACAGTTCTACTCGGCCGTCATTGAGTCTGTCCTCTTTACTTCAATAACTGTCTGGTTTGGTTCAGCAACAAAATCAGACATCAGAAGACTACAGAGAACTGTTCGGACTGCTGAAAGGATTATTGGTGCTCCCCTGCCCACCCTTCAAGAACTGTATACATCCAGAGTGAGGAAAAGGGCTCAGAAAATCACTCTGGATCCCTCACATCCAAGTCACCCCATCTTTGAACTTTTGCCATCTGGCCGGCGCCTCAGAGCCGCAAACACCAGAACAGCAAGGCACAAGAACAGTTTCTTCCCCCAGGCAATCTACCTCATGAACAGTTATATGTTCCCTACTTATGCTTATAAACGTGCCATATCCTTATATTTATTTGTTAACCCTCCATCCTAGAACATTCCTGCATCTCACTCAATCCTATTCCATTATCATTTATAGCACAATTGTTTATACACTTATTTATTTGCCAATTTGTAATTTATTTATTTTTTTTTTTTTGTCTGTGTGTTATTGTCTCTGTGTACTGGAAGCTTATGTCACTAAAACAAATTCCTTGTATGCGTAAGCATACTTGGCAATAAAGCTCTTTCTGATTCTGATTCTGATTCTTGAGCAAGGCATCGAACCCCCAACTGCTCCCCGGGCGCCGCAGCATAAATGGCTGCCCACTGCTCCGGGTGTGTGCTCACAGTGTGTGTGTGTTCACTGCTCTGTGTGTGTGCATTTCGGATGGGTTAAATGCAGAGCACAAATTCTGAGTATGGGTCACCATACTTGGCTGAATGTCACTTCACTTCACTTCATCTAGTGGATAAAAGCGGTTACTTTTATCCACTTAAAATTTATTACAGCTTACCATTTAAACTCGTCAGAAAAGCATCTTTATCAGGTAAATATTTGCTCATAATTGACGAGATTACTCGTCAATGGCGGCGAAAGAGTTAAAAGTCTTGTGTAGCCAGACTATTCTAGCTTTGCCTCCCAAATCAAACAATACAAGGGTTTGGGGTCTGAGGTGGTGTAGAAAAATAATCATCAGGCTTCTGATGCAACTTTCCACTGGAGATAAGGGTTAAATTCCCAGTCTGGCCAGATACTGCATATGGCAGTAGCACACAGGGGAAAGGCATATTAGGCAGCCACTCCTGAGGGTGGTTAGTATAATTTTGGCATAAGGCTATCTGGACTGAATGTTTAAATTATTTGTGTAGGCTTTGTATAATCGTCGTCAGTGTAACCATTGCCTAGAACATTTTATATTTTCCCACGCTAAAACCAGTCCAGATTATGTCATCTGGACTGGTTTCTCAATGGTACTATAACTAATAAGTTAATTAAAAAACATAGATTTAGTGTTCTTATAATAACAATTAGTGTTCTAAATCTATGGTGTCAAATTAACTAATTGGTTCTAGAACCAACAAAATGTCTGATGGCAGGTCTGTGTCTGTCAGACGTCTACCTGCCCATTTCATACTGGACGGAGCTTTGCTCAATCTGACTTCCTGTGGGCCTGGAGGAATTGGCCGTTTCACACTGACTGCCCTGTCGCTGTTCTTGTGGAGGAATTACTGACGAAATCAGGGCGAGTAGCTGCCGTGCCCTCTCCTGTGTCTCAGCTGAATTTAACTGGTAAGGGATTTTAGTTTAGATGTACAAACATATTTAAAATAACTATCTTGCTCCAATGTACTTACCTAAAAATAATTTTCAATGGCTTACCTGTGGTTGGTTTTCCATGCTGGAATTTAAAAGAAAAAATAATTACCATTACAGTACAGGCACAAACATATTTGTGGGTTGCTAATGTAAAAGTTAGTCCTAGACCTGCAATTTACCTTGTCAGCTCTAGGCCTCGGCTAGATGGTAAAAAATATTTAGAATAAGCCCCGTGTAGCTGAGTTTGCGAGCTATACATGCAGTGTAGCTAAACATGTAGTGCAACAACCATACAAAGACTATTTTAAACAAAACTAGGTGGGACACTTTCAAACGATATATCAATCACTGTCTAACGTTAGCTAGTTGTAGGGTTGCCACCTTCCATGCATACTAACGTTAGTTGAAAGTTGTACGGGAGGTTGTATGAACAAGCAGTTACTCTTCAGGTGCTTTGAGGCTAGCAAGTGCAAAAGTAGAAACTAGCTCACTACTCACTAAATAAGGCGTGAAACTATCTAAATCAAAAGATTAATTTGGCATTTGATTTAAACATATTATAAACCAGGTGAGTTTGCAAGTTTACCTAGCATGATGGCTGGTTAGCTTTACTAGCGATTAGCAAGCAAATAATATAATACACATTCATTCATGAATATGAGTGCTATTTTTTAATGTTTAATCTTCAGTGATACTGAACTTGCTCAGCCAGCTGTGTGTCATCATCTTACCCAAACATTGGAGTGTCATATGTCCGTGCTCAACTTAACTATCCATAAGGCAGAGGCGGCCTCTATGCAGGTGAACCGAACAATGGTGTAATGATTCAGTTCGACTCCCAAGACAAGACGATGCTCACCCGACTGGCCAATAGGAACGCGGCCCCGCCCATGACACAATTCTCACAGTGAAAGCAAAATCCTGACACGAGAGCAATAAATTGCATCAAGAGCAAAGAAAAGCGTTTCGAGAGAAACACTTTTTTTTTTGAGAAAATATTTTCACACTGATAGCAAAAAATATATATTTGAGAGTTTTTTTTCAAAGTATTTTGAGAGAGATTTTTTTTCTCATAAATAATTGTAAAAATTTCAAATGTATATTTTTTTATGTTCTATGAGAAAATACTTTCTCTCAAAACTTTTTTTAGTCTCAAATATTATTATTTTTTGCTATTGGCATGAAAACTTTTTCTCTCAAATATTCTTTTTTCTCTCAGATCTTTTATTTTCTCGCATGCAATAAAGACACATTTCTAACTCCATAGCCCGGTGGTAGATTGCTGGAGGGAGTTCTGAGCATATTCCGCCCAGGGTAGGTACTGGCTCCAACAGTCCTGGTTACGGTGGCAGTATACCCTCAGGAACCTCCCAATCTCTTGTATCTTACGCTCCGTCTGGCCATTGGTCTGTGGATGGTATCCTGAAAAGAGGCTGACAGACACCCTTAGAAGACGGAAGAAAGCTGACCAGACTCTGGAGATGAATTGGGGACCCCTGTTGGAGACGATGTCCTCTGGAATGCCAAAGTGACGGAATACATTGTGGAATAGTGCCTCTGCCGCTTCAAACGCAGTGGGAAGTCCTTTGAGAGGGATGAGTTTGCATAACTTCGAAAACTTGTCGACCACTACCAGCACACAGGTGTTTCCTTGAGAAGGAGGGAGGTCAGTCATGAAATCTATGCCAATATGGGTCCATGGACATTCAGGAATGGGCAGAGGCACCAGTTTACCTTCCGGGAGTCTCCTAGGGGTGTCTGCTATGGCGCAGACGGAGCATCCTTTGAGGTAACGGGCAGTATCTAGAGCCATCGATGGCCACCAGTAACGCTGTTGTAGGAGCAAGAGGGTCCGCCTCCTGCCTGGATGTCCAGATCCCGGAGAGGTATGAGCTAAGTCCAGGAGGGTAATCCGATGTTGAGGAGGGACGAAGAGTTTCCCTTCTGGACCTCCCGGTGGAGGTTGAAGGTTTTCTTGTTTAATCAGAGGAACAATATTCAATTGAATGGGACTTACAATCATGGCTGGAGGGATGATTGGTTCAGGAGATTCTGGTTCTGGATCTGCCTGATGAAGACGGGAGAGGGCATCAGCTCTATTGTTCTGGGAGCCAGGGCGATAAGTGACTTTAAAGTCGAATCTCGTGAAGAAAAAGGCCCATCTAGCTTGGCGATGATTCTGTCTCTTAGCTTCACGGAGGTATTCCAGGTTCCGGTGGTCTGTTACTACCTCGAAAGGGAACTGGGCTCCCTCCAGCCAATGACGCCACTCTTCCAGAGCCAGCTTGATGGCCACTAGTTCACTGTTACCAATGTCATAATTCTGCTCTGCCGGGGATAGCTTCTTCAAGAAGAAGGCACATGGATGGAGTCGTGGAGGATCCCCCTGCCGCTGGGAAAGTACTGCTCCGACACCGGTTGATGAGGCGTCCACTTCCATGATGAACTGTCGGTTGGGATCAGGGTGAACTAGGATCGGAGTGGTCTTGTAGGCTTGTTTAAGTTGGTGGAAAGCTTCAGTGGCCACGGGGTTCCAGGACAGAGACTTGGGCCGGTTCTGGAGGAGAGAAGTTAGAGGTGAGCTGAGTAAACTGTAATTTTTTATGAATCTTCTATAAAAGTTGGCAAAGCCCAGGAAGCGTTGGAGTTCTTTAATGGAACCAGGTTGAGGCCAGTGTGTGATGGTGTCCACCTGATGCACAGGTGTTCAGAATTCTGGTGATTGGGGACGAGTGGGTGTGGCGTAAGTGTCCGATTCCGGGAGTGTAGAAGGTGTGGCTGTGACAGTTAGAGTTATCTCTATTTGTCACATTTATATTATTTACATCAAGCTTTTGAATGGTATAGTATTGTATATTGTTATTGAAACTTCATAATGTTTCACTTGATTATACATTTAGTCAGGAATTATAGTTTGGAAAAAGTATTTGGAAAAAGTCTAACTAGTAAAATGTTTACACGTTATGTGAAAACTAGTACAAATAAATAAAAAGAGACTTACTCATGTTTATGATCTCTGCTGAATAAAGTGCTTCATTCTTTTTTCTGAGGAAATCCATTTCTCAAATCCTCAACCACATCACATCTTTTTGGAGTGATTTATGTCTTATTCCTCTCATCGCAAAGCAAACAGTAAAATAAAATAAAATCTTGAAGAACAGTCTCGCTGCTTTTTCTTCTGTGTGGGTGTATTCAAGCCGCGCGCTTCAGTTTGAATCTGAATTGCGCGTTAAGCGCGGGGGAGTGGTCACATAAGATATAATGAACGCAGACATGAAAAATAGGCATCGCGTTTTTTTCATATGGATTACTTTATCTCAGAATATTTGTTTTCGGCAGCACTTATTTAGTTTAAAAGTAGACATTTCAGGCTTTCTATAGATATCTCTCTCATGTCTCTTCGTTGAGTATTCACGGAGTTACAGTTCATTTTAATGACGTGTTTGTAAATGAAGATCAGAGCACACAAAGGCTGTAGACAGCGAACCTTGTTTGTTATCTTTATTTTATAAGTGCACTAAGGTGTTTTGTTATTATATCTGTTTACAAAAAAAGTATACCCTTTACAGATTCGATTGATGTATTGCTCTTATCTGTACGATTAAAACTGAGAGTGTAATTTAAGTTCTTTTCTGGGTTATCCAGAGAAAATGACTCAAAACGCATATATGCGTTAATCGACTGTATATATATATATATATATATATATATATATATATATATATATATATATATATAATATATATACTGTATATATATATATATATATATATATATATATATATATATATATATATATATATATATATATATATATTAGGGGTGTAACGGTTCACAAAATTCACGGTTCGGTTCGATACGATACACTGATGTCACGGTTCGGTTCGGTTCGGTTCGATACGTTTTAGATACAGCAAAATGTAAAAACATCTCAACTTTTCAGAATGCCGCAAGCGCACCGCGGGTCATGTGACAAGAACCAACCAATCAGCTTCATCCTTTCCCGTAACAAGGTTGAGAGCTCAGCCAAGATGAAGGAATAGCTGATCATAGTTGTATATGGATTGCAATTTTGAAATAAATTTAGTAGCAGAGCTACTGCAAGCGATTTTTAGAGCTGCAAATCCATTTATCCTTCGCTGAAATTTCCGCGTCTCATGGAGAGAGCACGTCATTGTTGCTTAGCAAAGACAGACGCCTCATGAGCGCTTCTGCCCGAGCGCTTTGTAAAGGAGGAGAAAGACGCGCTTAGCGTTTTCCATGCGTTTTTAGGAGCGATATGTGAACGGCCCCTAAGGCGCTCGCTCACTCAGCACGCGCTGAAGGCTCGTTGCAAAATGTCTAATGCATTTAACAGACCAGAAATATAAGATCCTAAAATAACCAACAGGTCTGGTGTTTGGGTTGGATTCCCTGTAAGCTATAGTGTCTAAATGCTGCAGGGATAGTTTGCTGCGTGCATGTTTCTCCTTTTTTTCGTCTTTTCCCAGATAGTACTGACGCATATATCCCAGATATTCCCGCTGGTGTTTTTTTTTTTTTTTTTTTTTATTCCCGCTGGTGTACCCTGTCATGTTGCAGATGCGACATACCGTTGTTTTTTTATCCACCACTCTCTTGCCATCACCATTATAGCTTAAAGGGAATCCAAAGTGCACCCAAACACCAGACCTGTTGGTTATTGGGGGATCTTCTCATTTCTAGTCTGTTAAACGCATTGGCTATTTTGCAACGAGCCTTCAGCGCGTACTGAGTGAGCGAGCGCCTGCTGAGTAGCCTAACATAAACATATAAGATGGTGTTTTTTTCTTCTTCGGGAGTGTCAGGGGCGTTGCCTGTTACGTTGTTTGGGTTATTGGGCTACCTTGTTGAACGCATATCATTATATTTCTATCTCTCTCTTTTTTTTTTTTTTTTTCCAAATATAAATAATTACTCCAACGAACCGTTCGGTATACATAATGCGTACCGCGTACCGAACCGAAAGCGTCGTACCGAACGGTTCAATACGAATACGCGTATCGTTACACCCCTAATATATATATATAAAATCGCGTGTATATCTGAACACTTGCTTAAACTGCCGTTACAATAAATGACGCTGTTATGCTGCACAACAAAGCTCTTACTGTATTCATGTGGTCTATTCATGTGTTTGCTGTTAGTTGTGGTGAAAGCATTCTGTTAGAGAAAACGTGTTGCAATAATGACGAGCATTATATCACTGCATGCACACGATAAACAGACTCTGTTTACTCAATGCTCATCACTGTAGCCTTTCATATGATGTGAAAAGATTGAAAAAAGTATTATATAATAAACACTTCCACAATTCGTTAACCTCGACAGTTGTAATAGTATATATATACACTGTTAGAAATGTCTGTAAATTTAACAGTATTTAACTGTAAAATGAACTGTATTTTACTGTAATACAGTTATACAGCATATTACTGTATTTTAAAGTTACATTTTGGGGAATAACCTCTTGGCGACACTAAAATACAGTATTTTTAATTTACTGTAAATCTAAATACAGTTAAGAAAAAATGAGCGCGAAACCTGACCAATCACAGATCAAGTTTTATTTCCCACTTGGAGAAAGAAGAAAACAAGACACACAGATGCGAAAAGAACCAGTCAGATGCAAAGGTGGGTACAAATATTACTTCTTTTACTTTAAATATATTATATCTTTGGTTTAACTAAAACAAAAATATTTAAAAAAAAACGCTGCCACTGAACGGCGCGCAGTCACCTCACATTTATGCTGTGAAGAGAGCTAGAGAGAGTTGTGGTGACACTGTTTCAAACATTTATATTTCTTTCCTTTCTTTCTTGGTTCATGATATGATAAACAGATCATGTTTTGAATAGATAAACTAGAACATCACGGACAATTAATACACACTTGCTCTCTCTCTTTCAGTCTGAGGGTGTGCTGACTTCAGTACAAAGAGGAAATGTGGAGCTCAATCCTGTTAAGAACGGTGAGATTTACTGTGAAACACACAATAACTTCACTATGTTACACTGCCATTATACAACGTTGCAGACACTTCTAGCCAATTCTGAAAAAAATTCTATGAATATCATTAGCCTTACTCAATCCAGATATCACAATGAACTGCTACTCTTTTCTCACCAAAATGTGATCAGCACGTGACTCTTTCTACATCTTGATGTTCTTCTGTTTCTCTTCCTAAATGGATAAGGGGAAAAACCTTTAGTTTTTAAATCTTTCACACCTGTTGATCTTCTTCCAGAAAACACCTGCTGACACGTACATCTCAATTACTGGTAAGGAAAAAGATGCTTTTATGAATGTGTAGTGATTATTTCTTTAACGTTGTATGAATGTTTTATTTTGAGAGAGATGAAGTCTACAGTATATCTACAGTAATAATGTCCATGGCAGCTTTTATAGTCCCTGTATGAGGATTTTCTCACAATATTTAATGTTGGGGCTGGTTGTTATAATTGCATTTCTGTCATCACAATTCTCAGAGAGTTTAGCATCATAATATATACGTGTTTGGTGCATGACAATGAGTCTAAGAATATGTAGTGCTGTTTTACTCCTTTATTACAAAAAAACCCCCAGCTCCCTGAGTTCGATTCACTTACTGTGTTCCTCTCTTTTCTCGTTGACCCCTGAGGTTTCCCTACCTATTATTTAGGCAGGGAAACTATTTGTTAATAAACTTAGTTAAATGTGCTAAACTCTACATATTTCACAGTAACTAAAAAGATGTTCAAGCATCAGTAGGTTTAAACAAACCATTCAAGACAATTTTTTAAATCAATGATCTGTATTGTCTGTTGTATATAGCGCAAAAAACACAATCAATATACTGAAAGGTATGAACACTCACAAGATGAAAAAAAAAATAAATAAATAAAAATAAAAGCCAATCTCTATAAAAAAAAGTCTTTAGCCCCGTTGCAAGCTTGTATTCGTTGGGGCCCATAAATGAAAAGGGGCCACAATGGTACCTCAGTCGGCTTTACATCTCTCCATGTTTACCGTTCGATGATGAGAGCAAGATGGCGCGAAATGATGCGTTCAATCCAACTCAGGAAACCCCCCGATAACGTTGACCCATGATGTGATGACACATTGAATCCCTCGTGGCTGGAGAAACTCTGAATATCTCCTGGTAGCTCATAGCGCTATCTGGCTTTCAATCTTCTTTGAACCACGGATGTGCAGCCTCCATAAACACTCTGCCTTTGTCATCCTCTGATTTAGCCAACGACAGAGCGATCCAGCAGACACAGTCCTGAGTTGTCCACTCGATGATATACATATAGACTTCTAGTTGAAAGTCCATGTTACATCACCTGAATGATATAAATTAGTTTCTGGCTTTCATTCGGAAAGGCCCTAACTTGCACGTACAATTATGCACTTCAAACTATCTACACTACCGACTTGCTAACTTTCACACCTCTTCCCGTTTCTCTTCCCGTTTTACCCGGTCCATCATTCGTCACTGACAAGGTAAGAAAATTACATTAACTTTCAACAAAAATACTCTCAACATGTCAAGATTTTAACTTATAATACAAAATATAATATTTAAAGAAATGACAACAAAATTTTTTATTTATTTTTACCCCTGGTTACAAATATAATCTGCTACATCAGCAGACATGCATATTTCCATGTGTGCATGACAGTAATGGTTCTACAAGGCGAGACCCCCTCCGAGTGCAGTAGTACCTACCATACACTTTGTGTCAAGATGATTTATGACTTTGACCTTTGACAGGTTGAACTTTCGATGACCTTATGATGAATGGGTTGAACTTTCCGAATGAGTTCATGGGTTAACCTATTGACCCCTTCCCAAGCATCGATCATGTGGTTTTGACAGAAGCTTTTACCCTATTGACCTAGTTAGTCCTAAATCATAGTTTTTGACGGGTAGTTTTGTGCTATATGAAACCCTCCCCATGCATCAATCATGTGGTTTTGACAGATGTTTTTTGCCGGTTGTTTGAACTTTGTCCAAGTTAGGTTGTTTGAACTTTGTCCCAATTATATGGTTATGTGTGTGTGTGTTTGTGTGGTTATGTATATGCGTGTGCAGTTGGCTGCATGCAGAGAGAACTGTCTGACACCCACTCCCATTACGTTCCTGAGCAGTATATAAATGGGATCAGTGTGTTCTACATGCACTACCAGAAAGGGAAACATGAGCACATGAGCATGGATGGTTCATCCTCCCCTCAATCACCAGATGCTGGGCTGAGCAACAGGATGGCGGATAGTCTGACTATAGCGCCGAGAAAACCTTTCGGACACATCCGTTTGACAAGTTTTCTCCATGAAATTTCGGAATGGACTAAAGGTGAATTTATGATGCATAGTAACCTTGTATTCGAATACAATTTTCACAAACCAACTCGAGTTGTTAAGCTTTACACCACTGACGGCCTCTGTGAGTTTCAGGCTGGGGAAGACGAGTGTCTGGTATTTCCTGAAAAAGACTGGTCTCTATTTTACAAACGTGTCTGGAATGATCTGAATGATGGCGGCGAGGAGCCTTTGTACGTGGGGGAGTGTGACGGGGCGACCCCGAATGTCCAGTACCATTTGGTGGGTGACCATACTCAAAAGAGGCCAAATGATTCTGTTTACATATTCTCCTGTAAAGACAAGACAAAGCTCAACAACACTCTGTTGGGAAACATCCTGCCTAACGAGCATCACGATCAGTATGAAATGCAATTTTTGTTCAAGTGGTGCGATCTGGATCTACTGAATAGAGTTTTCATCAACAAAATGTTCAAATGGTGTAACATGCATGACGGATACAACAAAATTAAAGTGCAGCTGTTCCACCCTGAGAGATGTGCGCGGAGCAGCACATACGCTCTGTCGTCCCCGCCCATTCACTACAGCCATCATAAAGCACGGCGGTCGGACATTGCAAAGTGTTGTATATAAATCAAGGCTGAAGCGCTCCAATGCCCCCACCCCTTTTCCACAGCGTTCATAAAATACGGCGACCCAACTCTCCCAAGCACCATTTATAAACCATGGCTGAAGACCACCTATGCAGCTGCGGTATCTCTTTTGGCAGCATTCTCGACCCTCCCGACGATGACGCAACCCTACATACTCCGACTGACGCCTGCAGTCCATCGAGCCTCCACAACAACTGGGTCTCGGCTAAAACGGTCAGACGGTGCATAGAGTTGCAATCGTGCTTTGAAAACAATTGGGCTCCCGACAACATTGTCACTCCTAAACCCTCGGACCTCCAGGCAGTCGGCAATTTGTCTTTATGACCGGGACCAAGATCGAGTAACAAAAGCGTTAAAACACCGCTCTCACGGTCCCCTTGTTTAATGAAGGTCAAAAACCTGCTCAGGATATGGCTGTAAAATTTGACTTTTTCGAAAGGATTCAAATCCGTGCGGTGTAAAATATTTCTTATGGCAGCATCCAAATCGCTCTCCACGGTCTGTTGAATGTTCTCACAAGCATTTTCACTCTTGAGCTTATCCAGTTGATGGTGAGGGACTAAATACATCTTTTCGGCATACTCCATCCTAGCGATTCACTATCAAGCTCGTGAGAAACGGTACGGCGACGCTTAGGAGCAGTAACAGGAACCCTGCCTTCTGGTTGAAGACTCGTTTCTTGGCCGCTATGCCAATTTTTTAATTGGCTACAAATTTAATATTTGCTTTTCTCTTTTTCAGTTTTTGGTACTGTTGCCTGTGGAACGGAATGATGCCATAGAGGATGTTTAGAGCCACTTCACAGAGTGCTAAAAATAATTCTTCAGACGCCGATTGTAAAATAAGGCGTCGTTGTTTAGGAGTGGCTTTATGTAGCAGTTTTAACACCGGCAGATTTTTTCAAAATCTGGCGGACATGGTTATCACGCTCTTCTTTTTTTAGGGATATAAACCACTTGACGGTCTGAAAGCAATCCTGTTCTAAGACGGTACTGCTCCGGAGTTTTTACTTTATAGTCTATCATTAATTTGCTGAAAGGTTGGTCGACTGCGTTGTGATAACACTCCATAAAGTATTTTGTGTTTCCGGGTTAATTTGACGACCTAGCATCGCCACTTGATGGACGTGCCGAGGATTTTTAAACAGGATCATATAATTGGCGTTTAAGATGATGGTTCGGCTCGACTTTCCCTGCGCAAATAAATTTTGCACTATGTAAGTAGAACTGAGATTACGATGGTGGCAGTATTGAGTGAACACACGCTGCAGTTCAACGTTAGCGCTAGCTTGCTCCATGAGATCGTCGACCACGAGAAGGTTAGCGGTGGTAACAGGCAGTAAATCATCATCATTCAGACTCTGGGGTATTCCTTGTATAAATTTAATGTCATACAATTGCAGTAAATCATCATACAAAGTTTGTCAGCAATCATACAACCAAACAATGTTTTCAGTTTTCTTTGAAATGATATTTAAGACTTTTTCCAACAAAAGTTTTACAAAATAAGACTTTCCGTATTTGGACGGTCCACATACACCGCAGCTGAAAGGGTGTTGAAGTCTGAAATCAAAATCGGACACATCCTGAGACCCTCTGTGCATCGTCATCTGATCAGTAGCCGTAGGAAGCGTGGTATAATTGCTTAAAAGCCTATGTTTATCGTAGACGACCTTAAACCTTTTAACGACTGATTTGTTTTGAAATGTCAGAGTCTTTTTATCTCTCACAATGTTTTCCCTCTGAGCCAGGAAGTATTTGGATCTATCATGAGACGTCACATAGCTGTCAACTAGACCAATCAGGGATTCGAGACAGATAGCTTTGGAATTTTAAGCATTCAGAGTTATGCCCTTGGCTTTCATGGAAACTTTACCTTTGACCGTCTCGAAAGCATACGATTTGGGACCGCTGGCACAGAAGGTAGTTATATGGTCATCGGGATCTAATTCGCTCGTCAGCTCCCCTAAATGATCACCCAGAGGAGGCTCCCAGTTGCCTTCCCTAGACACAAATACGATGCTGTCTGTGTCAGAGTATAGCAGTCGGTCGCCTAGTCTGTCCATCAATTCTTACATCTCCAGTTGGGCGTGTGCTGTAGTGAAAGCGTCTACAAAAACATTCATGTCGCGCACCTTGCAAACGTCATCTTTGTCAGGTTTATGCTGGACTAGAGCTACGTCATCTGAAACGAATGAGAAATAGGCCAACGTGTCGGTGTTGCCAAAAACGATTCTGGTGAAATCTTCGGGCTCGTGTTGAATACCTTATTTTTCAAAATCGTCACAAATGTAAGCCTCTTTCTCTGCATCTGTGACGACTTTCGAAGGGTAACCCGACAACAACGTGTCTGACCATTGTGGATAATGCCAACCCTCGTCTATCTTGGCTATCACATAGCCCTTCTTGATGGCTTTTAAAAGCTCGATACTGACCCAGCAGCCCGAGAGCGATCTTTCCTGGTCCATGTGGGTACAGCTCGAGGTCTGGTTTTGGTCTTGAGCACAGGTTCTACATAGTGGAAATGTGAGTTTTCCTTGGGATCTGAAAGGGAGGACGGGGTGCAGTAAGTTGCAGGTTACATGGTGGCTTTGAGTCCGTAATAATTATAAATCGGTTCGAAATCTGCGAAAATGATTTCGGGGTGTTCTATCGGGTAGCTTTTCCTGGCCTGACAGAAAGGGTACAGACTGGTGAAATCCAGATATCTTATTTTCTCATCGCCCCTCACTTCGTGGTATAGTTTATAGGCATTGGTTCCGGCCTCCGTAAACCGCATCGCGTGGATTAAATCTCTCTGGGGTGGAATAATCGGCCATAAAATCTATCACGAAGGGATATGTCTTTTTCATCTGATTCCATTCACATTCCCACAGAACCTCGATTTACAAACCGTAGGCGTTCCGCAAACGGATTCCTGAGAACTCGTAGGGTACTCCGGACAGGGGATGCATCTGATTGGGTTCAAAGCAACAGCAGTGCCCATGGAAGACGCACTCCCCATATTCTAAGCCATGCCTGACGCCGTCCTGCTCGTAGTAGCCGTCTAAAAAGTACTTACCGATCGATACCGTGATGAACGTCCACGTTTCGAATTTTTTTTTTATATACCCGAGCCATTGGCTCGAACCACTTGAGTAGGACTTATTCTGATGGATGTACTCTTTGTTATGCGCCAGAGCGAGCGTGTTTCTGGCGAGATAATGTGTTTTGAAGACCCTCATTGCGCAGCTGGCGCTGGCGTCGTGAACCCAAAAGGGTCGAGTTGGGTGCAGTGTAAGAATGACGTCCTGTACTTCATGCATCCTTCACACAATAACACAACGTTGTTAGCGTATGATTCTTGCATTGAACCTGTAACATTCCGTATCAAAACAGATGTTGCAGATGTGCTTACATCAGTGGTTCCCAAAGTAGGGGTCGCGGGACCCCGGCGCAGGGGTCGCGAGATGATTTCGATATAGGCTTTATATATTTTTGTTTCAATTAATTTAACTCTTTCGCATCGCACGTACGATCACACAGGTGTGATCAGTCTAGGCTAGTCCCTGGAGTGTACGACCACACCGGTCAGTGCATGACGTGAAATTCAAATGTGCTCTCGCGAGTTGGCTGGCGCTGAGCCAGAGACAAGTGCGCTCAGAGCTGTCATCACAACTTTTCAGTGTTTTCAACCACATAATGTTTATTTTAGGTTTCAGACATATAAGTACTAGAAAAAACAATACATTTAGAGTTTGTAAAATACACACTGATGTCAAAGGAAGAGGCAATAATAATCTTTTTCATTATAATTAGACACATTTTATTCATATCAGATACACATTGTGTAAGTAACTTTAAAGTTTACTCCATTATTCTCCCAGTTCACCAGCCACTTACTTTTATGTATTTCGGGAGAAGTGGATGAATTCACGTGTTGTAAATCCAACAGATCTGATTCTCTGAACTGCGTCTGCGGCACAAACTAAGATGGCGGCGCCCATCGCGCATACAGCTCAACTAACGCAATCATTATAAAGGTGTTTAAACAAGAAAACACTTCCACTTGCATATATTTGACAATCGGAATATCAGCTATTTCATGCCATATCTAACAAATTTGTTAATATTTTGAATAAAAAAGGAAAAATGACAAAAGCAGATAATTCATTCAGCTCTGTTGTTGCTGCGGTATGTCACGTGACAAGCAATGACGCGTCACCATGGAAAGCATATAAAGTGACACATCTAGCGGATTAGCATGAGTGTGTGTGTGTGTGTGTGTGTGCATGTGCGCACGCGCGTGTGTGTGTGTGCGCGTGTGTTTTTTTTTGGGGGGGGGGGGGCGGGGCAGCAGCGCATTTATCATGGGGTCGCGGGCTAAAAAGTTTGGGAACCCCTGGCTTACATCGATGGTCTCTGTGGCTGGTCTAAAATTTGTAGCAAAATGGACACACAAATGTTGAACCGAAGAATGCCTTCAAACTCGTTATCATGTAGTAGTGGTCGTCGTGGAGATACAGGAAGACCGTTTTTGGATGGGGTTCTTCTGAATTTTTGTAGGTTTCTAAGACCATGGTGTTAGATCTGTGAAATACGACGATTTTAATGCCTAGCGCTCATTCAAACGAGGCTATGTCGGCCGAGACCGATTCGGTATTGGATTGAGAAGCCGAGGCTGTTTAGGATGATGATAGCCAGTTTTTCTAACTCACTCTCGGGGTGTTGGGGGTTAAGAAAACGGGCGAGACAGATGGAGAAGCACAAATTATTTGAAATATTGGTTGGGCAAAATAAACTCGTCTTTTTCCTCATCAACAGCCAAGTCCGTGAGTTTCCGACGACCCCCGCCTTGTCTGTTCATGGCTACGGAAGCTTCAAATTCTACAGTTTGGTCAGATAGTAACCGGTCATTGCTCTGTTAAACTTTTTCAATTTGATCCATAAACCCAACCACATCGTAATTATCAACGTGGGTTAAAACCCCACTAACGGGCGTCTGTAAACTGGGAGCCATCAATCTAATATTGATAACCGGAGAATTTTGGTCAAATTCCCTAGCGAAATTCACAATTCCAGTAAGCATGTCGTGTAAGCGGATGTGGTAAGAGGCCAAATCTGTAGAGTTAATCTCTCTCAGATTCGTAGTCCTACTCAATGCCACGCTATTGAAACGAGGTCGTGGTAAAACATGATATCCGTTAACGTCCCCACCCTCGCGAATCAACCTGTCAACGTCTGTACGGCTTAACCGAGTCTGTGTAGTAGGGTCGACATTACCTGATGCGGACGGTTGCAAAGTATCATTAACGGCAGGGTGCTCTGTGTTGTCAGGATCAGCTTCGGTACACGCTGCCGATGGGGGTGTTTAAAACACTGCCGTGTTGTACAACGGGATCATTGTCTAGGCTTAGCAGAGGATCAAACAAATTCATATTTGGATTTACGGCTAATTCAAAAAGATCCAAAATAGCAGGGGATTATAGATTAAACAAATACTGTTCTAAAGAGTCTGGCATTATACTTAGCATTTCGATCTCGTCCGGCGTCAGTTCTGTGGAGGATTGGTCTGATTGACATAAGTCTGCGTCGTCTGACCCGTCCATTTTTAGATTTCAGACCAAAACACGTATTATTACAAAATCATAGTTAAAACAAGCATACATGAACTATTACAGATTTCATATAGTATAAAAAAAGCATACATGAACTATTATACATTTCATATAGTATAAAAAATGTGCGATATAAGAATTACTTGAAATATCAGATCATATGTAAACAAAGTATAGATGAAATATAAGAATTACTCGGAATTAATCTATATTCAATTTGACTCCATGGTCTCATCTATGATGGTGAGAATGAGTTGATGCAAAATGAGCACCAATTCCTGTTGGTATTAGCTCACCATACGATCATTTCATCAAACTGCTGATCAATCGTTGATCTCATAGCATCAACGCGATGGAATATTGCATTGGCCAGATCCTGAATAAAGCGATCCTGCGCATCGAATCGACTGCGTGTCTTGAGGGGATAGGCACGGAGCTCGCCGTGCAACGTGTCTAATCTGCTATGGGTTTCGATTTGTCTGTCACGAGACTCACTGCGCAACGCAATCAATTTGTTGTTAATATCATCTAGTACATCATGGAGTACGACGTATTTGTTGTTTATGTCATCCTGTGCATCGTGAAACTCTTGACCAAATGATTCTATCGAATTAATGGGCCTATGAGTCAGAGGCAGATCATCGAATGGTTCATCAACCGGCTGAGGCGCCGGCACTTCTTCCATTTCTACTTCTTCCGACGACGCTGAGCGGATATGGTGTTTGACCCACGTTGGTGGTTGAAACCTCGTCATGCTTGCTCATCCAAGAACTCTGGTCCCAAGCATCGATTTGAGACATACCCCAGGTAGTCACGTCATCCTTATGGCTTCTACTCGTGTCTGCTGTAAAAATAAAAAGTCTTAATCGTTTGACTCCATCTGAGTTTAAATGCAAATAACGTAGATAGTCTTACCATAAAACAGCGCAGTCTCAGGACTTTTCAGGACACGCTTCGTTATTTATACAACATTACGTTAATATTAAGACTCAAAGGCTATTTGCAAAAAGGCCCTGAATGCACATGAACATATCTGCGTGGCTCTGAATGCGAACTCCTTTTGTGGAGGCGTTCTTCATGAAACAATGTGCAAAAACATGGCAGCTAAACTAAAAAAATTCACAGTGTTTTAGTGCAATGGTCTTCTCATTATAATAGTATGTATATAATAGTTTTAGTCATAGTTATTAATATTCTGCATTGTAGCTTGACCTGCTCACATTGTGCACTGAAGAGATATCACCGTAGTACTACAATGAAGCGCTTGACTCAACACCAAACGCATCGTATATCAGGTAAATAATATATCCACGATATATATACACCGGCTGAATATTTGAAATCACTTGTACCCTACCTGTTCGAAAAAATCCAGTCTCTGTCTGTGTCAGTTTGAGCCTTGGTAAAGTTTTAAATCCCTGCTGCCAAGATCGTCTGTCGGTCATGGATCATAGAAAGTGAAACATAAATCTATAAATCTGGTTGGATTTATTCACGCACTTTAAAATATTAATTTGAAGCTTCTTTCTTTTCAGATTCTTACAGCTTTATCATAATAGGCTGTATATAAAACCGAATATAGTTTTATGTGAAATCAGACATTTGAGCTCATATAGTCAGAATGGCATAATCAATAACACCCTGCGAATATTCAGCTGTTAGATTAGTAGTTGAATCAGACTCCTCTAATCAAAGCATCGATTCGTTGACTATTCGGGGTCACCCCTAGAAAACAGTGTGTCAATAATGCAAAATGAGAGTTAAAGGCAGTTCTCCTTTGACCAGACAAAACCAGCAGTTCAATTCCAGGCTGTAGCAAAGTCTGATGAGTGCAGAGATTGTCCCCCCAGCAGCGAACCAGCATCTATGTTTTTTAACTGGTCTTAGCTCAGTTTTATACATTTGTAGATGTTTTAATGAAGCATTTGTATGATTAAGTAGTATTATTTATTGTTATTGGCCTGTTTAGCTGAGCCATCCATAGAACAAATAAAACAAGCCACTGAAAATTGATTAAAGAATACATATTATACAGACACTTGATATTTAATGGTATTAGATAATGACTTATTTGCATTTGATAGATTATATTTTCAATAAAACACTTTTGGGTTTGTAAAAGCTGTTTTATGCTCGTTTCGACATAAGCTTTTCTTACATTTACACAGTTTTGACCCGTAGGCATTAGAAGTGAGTTGCATTTTGAATGCTTTGAAACAGTGAATCATTTTGCAAAGCTTTGTTTCCCATTACTAGCATGCATTTATATTAGTTGTTGATTTCAGATGCTTTCTAAAGTGCGCCGCAACTGCTACAGCAAGCACCAGCCGAGTATTTCAATGCTGAGCAGCAGCCCAAATCATCTTTAACTTTGTTTGCTGTACGGAGACATCCAATATTGAATAATCACCATATTGATTAGTCTCCGTGCCCACCTCCATCTGCCAGTGGATCAACAGCTTCCTGACAGACAGGCAGCAGCTAGTGAGGTTCGGAAAATACACATCCAGCACCCGTACAATCAGCACCGGAGCTCCCCAGGGCTGTGTTCTCTCCCCACTGCTCTTCTCCCTGTACACTAATGATTGCACATCTAAGCACTCCTCTGTCAAGCTCCTGAAGTTTGCAGATGACACCACACTCATCGGCCTCATCCAGGACGGTGACGAGTCTGCTTACAGACAGGAGGTAGAAGAGCTGGCTATCTGGTGCACTCTCAACAACCTGGAGCTTAACACGCTCAAAACAGTGGAGATGATCGTGGACTTCAGGAGAAACCCACCTGCACTTTCCCCACTCACCATCATGAACAGCACTGTGACTGCAGTGGAGTCATTCAGGTTCCTGGGCACCACTATCTCTCAGGACCTGAAGTGGGACATTCACATTGACTCCATCGTAAAAAAGGCCCAGCAAAGGTTGTATTTCCTTCGCCAGCTGAGGAAGTTTAACCTGCCACAGGAGCTGCTGAAACAGTTCTACTCGGCCGTCATTGAATCCATCCTCTGCACTTCAGTAACTGTCTGGTTCAGCTCAGCTTCTAAATCTGACCTCAGAAGACTACAGAGGGTAGTCCGGACTGCTGAGCGAATCATCGGTACAACCCTCCCTTCTATTCAAGAACTGTACTTATCCAGAGTGAGAAAAAGGGCTGTCAAAATCACTCTGGACCCCTCACATCCAGCACACTCCCTCTTTGAACTGTTGCCATCTGGTCGACGCTACAGAGCACTGAGCACTAGAACAACCAGACACAGGACCAGTTTCTTCCCTCAGGCAATCCATCTTATGAACAGCTGATAATAACTGTGAACACACTACACTTTATATTTATATACACACACACTTTATTTATCTAACACACATACACTTAAATTTTGCACATAATTTACATGTACATACATAACTGCATTTTGTAATATACCTGCCTACAATTGTCAATTTGTATATTGTCATTCACTATCTACTTATTTGTATTTTTTATTCTTTTATTATGTGTTTTATGTTCTGTCGCTGTCATTCTGTTGTACTGCGGAGCTTCTGTCATGAAAACAAATTCCTCGTATGTGTAAACATACCTGGCAATAAAGCTCATTCTGATTCTATTGATTATTATTATTCTATTGAATCAAATAATATTATTTTTCCTGTTTATTCCTGTTAAGCTGCTTTAAGACATTCTGTATTGTATAAAGCACTGTATAAATAAATAAAGAATAAATAATTATAAAGAAAATAAAACATATTAATGAAGAAGCTGTAAATTGTAATTAAATTGTAAAGTACTCTCAAAGATACACCCTTGAAAAGTTCAGACCAAAAGCAGAAAAAAATGTGCAGATAATGAACACATAAATATTCTGTTTTTTTTTAAATCCTTTTTGTATAAAGGTTATCAGCGGCAGCTGGGTTACCGTTAAATCAGATGGATCCTACGCTGCATGGACAAACAGACCGAGCAGCACATGGTAAAGTCATTTTGATGATATTATTTGTTTTTATGTTTCATGCCTATTTTCCCCTGTATTACATTTTACATTACGTAAATGTAATTTTTTATATAGTAATAATAATAATAATAATAATCTGTTTTAAATGTAATTAATTTCTGTTCTTCTGCTTGTCTGTTAAAGGTTGACAGCATATGTGGTCAAAGTCTTCAGCATGGCCTATGACTCTGCTTTTATAGAGGAAGATATGCTCTGCAGCGCCCTCAAGTGGCTGATTCTTCACAAACAAACACAAGACGGCTCCTTTAAAGAGGGTTCAGCTGTCATTCAGGGAGAGAAAGATGGAAGAAAGATGGAATGAAAGTGAGCCAGTGATTTATTTCACTGTGGTTACCACTCCTAGTAGTAAAGCATTACATTATCTAAAGCACAAATAAACTAAATATAACAATATGCTGACTATATGGAATAAGACTTATTTACATTATATACCAGACCAGCACACTGCACTTTATTCTACATTAATGAACAAATGATTACTGAATGTGTAACACATGGTTCGCATGAGTGCTAGAAATCCTTGAAAATGCTTGAATTTTAATATAGTATTTTCAGGGTTTGAAAAGTACTTGAAAATGATTTTGAATAGGGTTCTTGAAACTGCGAATGCATTGGTTTCATAATAATTCATCTTACTGGATAGTCCACTTTTTAGCTTCAGTCACATTCTCCGTACACTGAGTGTGGTCACTGCATGTAATCTGAAGATGTTGTGTTGCAGTTTCTCCCATTTATAACATGAGTGAGCTGTCTGTGTATATGTATCTTTGCTGTCGCTTACAGGCAAATCTGCAAGCTCTGTGTGTCTCTGTGTGAACAAATAGTTTTATCTGATAGACTGTAAACAAACTCAAACGCACGCAACGCTCTCAGTGATTTAAAAAAACAAAAAACAATTGTGCAGCATCTAATTTGACCAAAAATACGAATGCAGTGTTGTAAATGTCTTCTTTTTATTATTTTATAATTTAAATTATGCAATATTACATGCTTTAAAGCACAATATCATCTGATTTAATGTGAGGAAGTATATAACCATGTAATTTACCACAGTTGTAAAGTGCATGTTCCTTTAATCTGCTTGAGTTTGACTTTGTAAGAATCCTAAACACACACTCTCTCTCTCTCACACACACACACACACTCTTTCTCTCTCTCTCTCTCTCACTCACACACACACACACACACACTCTCTCTCTCTCACACACACACACACACACACACTCTCTCTCTCTCTCTCTCTCACACACACACACACACACACACTGACTGTTTTTGTGATATTCTGTTTATTTGTGCTTTATTCCAGGGTGACATACAAAGCAAAGACGCTGATGCCTCTCTGACAGCTTTTGTTGTGATTGCTATGCAAGAGGCCAGAGAGATCTGTGCTGGATCATTTGCTGTAAGTGAATTAGTTTCACCACGTGCAGATTTGGTGCTTCATTGGCCACATGCTCTCTGACTGGATCATTTATGGGCCCTCATGACAAAGTTTTCTAAAGAATTGAGATTTGTACATGTGACAACACCACTGAGCTATATTAGAGAATTGCTCATGAAATCATGAAAAATATTGCCACCTCTCCACCAGATTCAGATTCCAGATGAGATCCTCCATATATGTATTACAGTAAGAAAGAGCTCATTCTTAAATCTTTATCTGAAAGATTTCTCTAATATTGTTTTTATTCGTAAAGTAAGCCAACTCCAATATATCGCTTATCCTATCTGAAAAGACCAATAACATTACAGATTACATCTGAAGTAACAATTAATTCACATAGACATCCTAAAAACATTGCAACATCAGGTGATTTAGGTCATAGATTTTGGCTGTCCAATGCTCTCTGTCGGTGGGGAATAGTAACATGGCCGCTCAAACACTTACGATATCTTTATCGCCTAACAGCAGCGCAGTGAGCGATCCAGTCATTATACAGATTAGTGGACAACACAGATGAAGCTTCCGGAGTTAACATGATAGTCCATTCAGACATGAAGTCTGTCATCTACTCATTCTCATGTTGTTCCAAAGGAATGAAGGTAACGAAACAGGTTTTTGTCTCTACTGACTTCCATAATATATTTTCCATACTATGGGAGTCAAATGGGGATCAGCAACTGTTTGGTTACCAGCTTTCTACAAACTATCTTCCTTTGGAACGACTTGAGAGTGAGCAAATGATGACAGAATTGTAATTTTTGAGTCAACTGTTCCTTTAACAGTTGATTATGGTGAATTTTGATCTAAGAGCTTATTTTTACCTTTCACACATTTATAGGGTCTGCATCAAAGTATCAGGAAGGCTGTTTCTTTCTTGGAAGGTTGACTTCCACTACTGACCAACCCTTACGCTGTAGCGATGATGTCGTATGGCCAATGAGAACAAACTCAATAAAGACATCTTGATGAAACACTCCTCACAACATGAAGGTACAACATTCAGCAGTACTCACTCTGACCCAAGAATAAATAATAGAAGAATCAGAGATGTTTAGTGGTGTAATGTTTGATCCTGTTTCTATTGCTGTGTTGTGTTTGACACAGCCGGTCGGTCCTGGACTGTCCCGGGACAGCTTCATCACTCACTAGAGGCCACGGCTTACGCTGTGCTGGCGCTTGTGAAGGACAGAGACTTTGATAAAGCAGGAGAAGCAGTGCACTGGCTGAACAGACAGCAGACTCACTATGGAGGATCTGGCACCACACAGATACAATAACACCTCACCATTTGACTGATAGACAGCAGAACAAGTGCAGGACAGGAATTGAATGCTTTTCTGTCTTTTCTAGGCGACCATCATGGTGTTCCAGGCCGTGGCAGAGTATCGCACGCAGGTGAAGGACCCACAAAACTTCAATATGGAAGTGGAGCTGTCCATGGCAGGAAGACGGAGACCTGTCAGATGGATTATCAAAAGAGACAATGCACATTTCACACGATTAGATAAGGTGAGGAGTAACTCATCCACTAGATTCACTGTCAGTTGAAAGTTTTTGTGGTGTGATATTAAATTAAGAATTATGAGAGTCATAATTAGTTTTCTCTACGTCAATAGCGTTTGGTCAGCGAAATCTTCAATATCTCAGTTACATCATGGATTTGATTAATCTGATGACTCGAGTACATGCATTCACTCAACAGGTGGAGATAAACAAGGAGTTCAATGTAACTGCTAAAGGAACTGGAACAGCCACTCTCTCAGTGAGTGTTCATTAGGGTTTATACAGTCAACAGCAAGATTAAAGCATGTTAACATCTAATCTGAGACAAGCTGCTTTTTTCAGGTTCTGACGCTGTACTACGCCAGACCTGCCGAGAAGAAATCTGACTGTACTTTCTTTGATCTGACTGTTAAAATGGAGAGAGATGCTGAAGGTAAGATTGAGTTCATGCTCTTTCTGTGGCACTTTCCATACATCCAGAGCTAAATTAAACCTCCATAACACTTCATTATGTGCTGTTTTTTTTTTCTTTAGCAAAACGAGAAGCCATTGCAAGTTACAAGCTCACTATGGATTTCATGTATGTGAAAAAAAATCCTAATAAGTCTATTATTATGTCAAGAAACCATTTTATTTGTAATTCATCATTATGTGCTCATTTAGATATATGAGAATTTTTTTTTTTTTTTTTTTTTTTGCCCGAATGAGCTTTTCTCACATTGGCAGTGTGTTAGCATCATGATCATGAATACAAGTGACAGCTGGTTGTTGTCTGATGATTTCATAAACAGATTCAATCTTGTTTTCTTTTAATCAGGAAACATGTGCTATTGTTTTATATTTCTATGAAATATTGTTGAGTTCTTCATTCTGATTGGTTGACAGAGTGCTTCATTAATATCCAGTATCTGCACATCCACAAAGTTTCATGTCACTGCATGTTCACCTTTACGTACATTGTGGACAATATAGTCATATTTCACATAATATGAGCACAATATAAAGTAGGCTATATATGTAGTATATACCTATATATAAATACTATTTATTATTATCTGTGGCTTGTGCAAATATTAACATAGACAGTTTCCAGTGTAAAATATGAAATGGAAAATGTAATTTTGTATTGGTTTCTGTATTATTAGGTTTCTCAAAAAGAGAAAGAAGTAATTTCCTTCAGATTGCACCAGCTGTATAATGTGGGTCTGCTACAGCCTGCTGCAGTCACAATATATGAATATTACTGACCAGGTGAGCTGTACACATAAAATGCATGCATGTGTGTTTCAGATGCACGTTGTACAAAGTTCTACCACCCTGAAAGAACAGATGCTGCGATATACAGACTGTGTAAAGGAGATTTGTGCTACTGCGCAGAAGGTATTATAATTATAATAAAAAAAAATGATTCACCATTTATAAATAAAGCCATTCACAACTTATCAAATAATCTTCATTTATAGTTTAAATGGTGTTTTATTTCATTTTATTTACTATAATTTATTTTTTATGTTTTAATTTATGTATTATGTTTTAATTTTCTTTACTTTTTATGAATGGATGAAAATATTTTGCTGGTTTGTTATGAATGTATGGAAGAGGATTAGGGACACGCAATAATAATAACAAAAAAAAAACATCTTGAGATTCAAGTCGTTATATGTAAACTTTAAATTTCGAGAAAAAAAGTAAATTTAAAATGTTGCGTTTAAACTCATTAAATGAGAAACAATTAAATTGAGAAAATGAAAATTACATTTCGACAAAAAAGTCTAAATAAAATGTTGCAAATAAACTCATTGAATTTTGAGAAAAAATCTTGAGAATAAACACTCGTTTCATGTTAATTTCATCTCAATGGATAGTGTTATTCAGTGGCGGAGATTAGAAAGTGATGCATAGAGAGTATTTTACGATTGCTTGGGTTCGAGCCTGTCTTTTGCCAAACTCACTTCTATTGGAAATCAATTGCTTAACGAATGTTTAATAGTAATGTATTAATAAGGGGAGGGCTATAGAGGGCTTAGTTGTCCCAATAAAGCTGCATCTATTTAATAATTTCAATAAATAAAATCATTGTTATTAAAATCAATACTAGTATTGCATCCTGTTAATGTACAGCAATACTGAGGTGCAAATAGTATTTGCCACTATTTATAAGTATAAAAAGCATCTAATTAGCTACTATTTATTTACACTTATTGCAGAGATCTGCTATTTTTACATAACGTCAATATAACGTGACTAATTTTCACTTAGTGTAAATAGCACATATCTAAAATGCTGCTAGGTAAACTGTAAATAGCAACTGGCAGGAGTGTCCAAAGTGTCACAGCTTGTATATTAAAATGTAGGCTATTATATGTGGCCCACCAATCATAATTTACAAATCATGCAGTTTCACAATGTCATCAAAAGGTGACAGCACTAAATTTAAAGCCAGATGTATCAGTAAAACGTGAGTGACAACAATTTGGGTCCGTGTACTTTTTGATAATTTCATTTCTTATTTAGAATGTAATAACGAGAAATAGAAAAATGGCTTGTTTATTGGTTTTTCCGTTTAGTTTAACAAACGAAAAAAGTTATTTTGGCTGGAATTCAAATTTTTTCGTTTGAGGTTTACAAATCAGTTTATGGCTTCAATATTTCACTCTCTTGTGGGCGAAGCTGAAACGCTGCTTTAATCTGATTGATCGAATCGCTTTCATGGTCTGTGTACTGTACCTTTGTATAATTCTTTTTTATTTTTAATATTGAAATATGAAAAATTAAACCATTCGTCTAAACAAAATGAAAAATCTAGAAATCAGCTTCATTTTTTCATTTTTATGTTCAAGGACAGAAAACAAATAAACAACTTGAATATTTGATCTCTACACGTGGGCGGGAATGAAACGCCCCTCTCCGCTGATTGGTCAACCGAACATTATAACATAAGAGTTCTACGCTTCTACGGATTCTTTAACGTGTTTATTTCTACTACATTTTATCTTTTTCTATTCATCAAACTGCCAGATTAAAGAATAGCTTGACACAAACCATACAGCCTGTTTCATTATAGTATCCACCTATCAAAACCTGTCTGGCAAAGACAATAACCACATCTCCAATAAGCAAGTCAAAATAAACCAATATCCCGGAGTAATTCATTTACTCAGACAGTACACTGACTGAACTGCTGTGAAGAGAGAACTGAAGATGAACACCGAGCCAGATAACGAACAACAGACTGACTCGTTCTCGAGCTTCTTCTGACCAACTGAAGTCAACTCCTTTCCTAATACAAGCAAGCAATGGCTCTACCACAGTGGCAAAATATGTAATAAACTTGCTGTACCATGAGATTAATCCAAGAAAGAATGAAGCTGATGTGCATCTGTAGGAACTGGTGCATGAAGCATTGCATTAAGACCATCGTTTGGATGAACACCTTGTGCAGACACTGTATGACCCAAAAAGCATATACTTTGTCTTACTGAATTGGCATTTCGGAGTATTCATTTGAAGTCCTGCTCTCTGTTGTTAGCATGCAATCATGTTGACTTTGTGCCCAACCCCAGACAATGATATCATCAAGATCGTGTGCTGGAGATTTAGCAGATTTTATCCTCCAAAGCGAAGATGCAGACCATTTATTAAATCCATTCCAAGATGAGCAGTGCCGGACTCAACTATAAAAAAAAATGAAGTCTCACAGTTTACATCACTCTTGGTAACAGTAACAGGTAAGCATCCAAGAACTGGTATTGGATCACAGGAATAAATCACCAATTTAACAGAAGGAGGCATCAAGGCATATTTCTTAAAGTATGTCTTGTACAGAGATTTTGGCAAAATGGAAACAGAGGACACAGAATCCACCATCAACTCCACAGAAGCAGACAGAAGTGATTGTAGCAGTACACTTAATCTTATCAGTTAGCACATTTTGCATATACAAATGTGAAGTTCAGGCAATTCAATTTCATGTACTGAGTGAGTTTGTTGTGAAAGACATACTCTTGAAAAATGTCTGATAGGGCTGGGAGATATATCTAATGATATGATCATGCACATCTAGTCAGTAAATCTGGTTCCCTGATTACCGCTAAATCGCCATCACCTGCTTTTAAGTGGAGCAGCATTTAATTAAGGCATAAATAGACAGAGCCGTAGATCACTGCCGTAGATTTTCAATTTACTACATACAGCAGGCACTCTGATTCCATGTATGGGGCACATCTATAGTATTCATATGACACACAAACACAAGTAGACAAGACCTGTTATAGTTCAAAAGCTATGCCTCGTGTCACATCACCTTTGCTCCTGCAACGAGCAGCACGGCCAGATCTGCCTCGTGCATGCGCCGAGTGTGCACAGCTCGGACTACTGTCAGTGTCATTGCGACTCCCCACCTTGCCTCCTAACTGCACTATGAATACTTCGACCTCGTCTAACATACCCAGTGGCATTAGACAAAGTCTCCACTACAATATGCTGTTTTATAACAAAGTTCGGGAGGAACAGTCGCAGTTCATTAATTACCTGATTAACACAAGTGGAGACCAATCAGTAATCAACTCATGACAAGGTATAAATAACAGCAGAACCTATCTCTGTTCATTGACGGTTTTCAGCATCCCGGTTCGCGCTGTCCGTCATCTTATCACAGACGAAATTTTCCTTCCAACAAGGAGATCCATACCGTACTTACCGTACCATCCATACTTTGCTGACCATGATCATTAAACACGGCCGTTGAGCACAAACGTCATCGCGACAGCTGCTCTTCTTGCCAAGCCACACGTCGTGGCCAATAGACCGTGCAAAGTTCAAGCTCGCTTCGCTTGACACCACAATTGATCCGATCAAGACCGGGCTCTCTTTGAGCGCTGGAATCGCAGCACCAGCAGGCATTCAACCAGCCCGCTCCTCAGTTCTTACTGCAGCAAGCCTCTTTCACTTCCCGCAGCGGCTCAGCCTTTCACCACGGCTTTTTCAGGCCGAAGCGCAGTTTGAGGCCGCCTCCTCTAGCGGCGCAGACCGAGCGTCATAAATCAATACATTTTCAGATGAAGACGGTAAATACAGGTTTGCGGCCAGAAGTAGTGCGAGAGCCGCGTGGAGTTCCGATCACATATGTATGTGGAAATTCAGATCCAAATTGAGCCTCGGATGCGTCCAAATATTTAAACTTCTGCGACCAGGCCGTGTGCAAACCCCCGACCGGATGTGATCTTTCGGTGCGAGGTCAGAATTACCTATATTTTGTTAACCTTGACATTATTCTTCAACATAATTTATGTAAAATGGTGGTTCATAGTAATTATGGCAGATATAATTATTAAACCATTATTTACGTGATTAGCCCCATAAAACCTACTGTTTTTATTTAGGGGGTAATCTGATTTGTGATGATGTATTCATACATTAAACATTATATTCATTCAAATTATTAACTTTACCATGGTGAACACGTCAAGGTAACAGTTAGGGCTACTGCACGACCAGTTTGAAAGTTAAGCACGCCTGCCACGAGAGGGAGAAATGCGACAATCGTGTACAAATGTCGCGTGCTGTGGAAAGGAGGCTTAAAGTTTGTTAAATCAGGCCATGAGGTAGTCATCATCCACACTGAAATGTCCAAAGATATCATCTGCCTTACCGTGCATGTTTAAACCTCACTGAGGTTTTACAGACAAGTTTCATGCAATTATTCTGGCAGGACCAATTTCCTTGGGGACATATTTCACCATCTACTGGCGTGATCATTATACCCTCATTTTGCCGCAGGACAGCAGTGTGAGTAAATTCTGAGTTTTTCTAGGACCGTAATATGAAAGCATACAAGTAAATATCTTTAGAACTGCTTGTAAGTGAATAGCACATAACTGCAATTAACGTTATTGCCATAATCATGTCTGTTGGTATGTTTTATAGACATAATGATTTTCATTGCATAATGATTCTCATAGTTTTCAGAAGCCTCTGTTTCCACAGTCTATACTACAACGTGAAACCAGTGTTTCAGATGTATCCATTAGTACTAGTGATGTGTCGTTCGTAAACGAATCGTTCTTTTTGAACGAATCTTTTAGGTGAACGAATCTTTTAGGCGAACAAATCGTTCATGTTATCCACTGACTCATATTTCTCGTTCAGTAAAGTTCCTCCCTTCATAGCAGCGCGGCGCTTTAAGCAGCGCATGCGCAGCTCAGTAAACCGGGTAACAACCGTTTCATCCTGTCAAAGAATTACTCAACATCGAGCCGATAGCCTTCGAGTATGAGATGTGACAGAGTATGTGATTTGTTGAATGTAGTAACGAATACGCCCTTCAATGAACGAGTTTCATATGAGTCTGAACTAGATCTAGAGATCTTATCGTTCGTGAGTGAAATGACTGAACTGGCACACTTGTCATTCGTGAACGAACTGAATAAACGGATACATGTCGTTTGTGAATTAAATGAACTGGCACATAGCTTATCTTGTTCGCGAACAAAATGAATTAGAGTAAACTGGGTTAATCTGCTATTTTAGCATGTCAATCTCGAAATGCAAAGCGCAGTTATAGGTACAGTACTGTGCACATACGCTTGTTTTGATATTTAGCAACTCCACGTTTAATCCATAGACCGTAAAAGAAAGGTTAATCCCCGATTTATGGATGTGAATATATAATATACAGACTGTCTGACCAAACAATTAAAATGCTAATTAGGCAAGAAACCCTGTGCTTTGTTCATCTGAACAACTCAATTAGACTTCATATATTGAACGCGATTATAGACACATTTTAATAAAGCCAGATCATTTTTGTAACAAGTGAATGCGTTCGTTGACGTAAGACATAACACATAATACACTCTTTTGCCACCTGCTGGCATAGGGTGTACTCACACTAGGCATGGTTGCCATGAACCGGGCCCGAGTACGATTGTCCCCCCTCCCCACTCCCCCTCTGGCCTGCACTCACATATAGGGTTTCAGCATTCGTTCCGGGGCACGCTTACGTCATTATGGTGAGACAGTTTCGGGATAAACAGGAAGAGCGGCGCTCTCTGAACACAATGGAGTGCATCGCTCTGTTTTCTTTGTGGATAATTTTGTATTGTTTGGTCCACAGCCTGTTGTTAAACAGATGTGTCGCCTTAGTGGCACGAAAATTTGCACGTAATCGCGCTGCTCGTATGAGGATGTTTGCAATGTACCAACTGAAGTGCAGCAAGGACTTTGCAGTTTTTAGTTTTTATGCGTTTTGCACTTCTGCCGTAGACCAAAGTGACCCTTTTCCTGCCATGTTGGTTTTGGAGCGTCGCAAAACCGTGACTCAACTCGTTCTTTTCCGTGCTCCGGCATGGTTAGCGCTCACACTGCATGCGAACCGCGCCCGAGTCCAACTGAACCGTGCCCTGGCCCACCTCTTCCAAGCGGGCCAGGGCCGGCTAATCGAGCCGCGCCCGGGCATGATTCGGAGCACTCACACTAGTCAAACGAACCGCGCTTTGGTGGTCAAACGCACTCGGGCACGGTTCAAACTGGCTAGTGTGAGTACACCCATATTCTGTGTAAAACGAAGAAATTATCTCTGAACTAATCATTTTGGTGAATGAACCGAAAATGAACGAATCTCTAGAAAGAATCATAATTTCCACCACTAATTAGTGCTGCAACGACGCGTCGACATCATCGTTTACGTCGACTACAAAAATACGTCGACGCGCGCGCAATGCGTGGACGCGTCACACTGTTTACATCTCGCATAATGGCATACGGCGAATGAAGAAGTTGCATTCTATCACAAACAGAGACCACTGTTATTAAAAGTATGAGAATACTTTAAACAGAGGACAAATAAAACGTCTCTTTGTTCCCTTTGCAAAACCGATATGGTGTACCACAGCAGCACAACTGCGATGAGCGAGCACCGTTCGGGAGGAACAGTCGCAGTTCATTAATTACCTGATTAACACAAGTGGAGACCAATCAGTAATCAACTCATGTCAAGGTATAAATAACAGCAGAACCTATCTCTGTTCATTGACGGTTTTCAGCATCCCGGTTCGCGCTGTCCGTCATCTTATCACAGACGAAATTTTCCTTCCAACAAGGAGATCCATACCGTACTTACCGTACCATCCATACTTTGCTGACCATGATCATTAAACACGGCCGTTGAGCACAAACGTCATCGCGACAGCTGCTCTTCTTGCCAAGCCACACGTCGTGGCCAATAGACCGTGCAAAGTTCAAGCTCGCTTCGCTTGACACCACAATTGATCCGATCAAGACCGGGCTCTCTTTGAGCGCTGGAATCGCAGCACCAGCAGGCATTCAACCAGCCCGCTCCTCAGTTCTTACTGCAGCAAGCCTCTTTCACTTCCCGCAGCGGCTCAGCCTTTCACCACGGCTTTTTCAGGCCGAAGCGCAGTTTGAGGCCGCCTCCTCTAGCGGCGCAGACCGAGCGTCATAAATCAATACATTTTCAGATGAAGACGGTAAATACAGGTTTGCGGCCAGAAGTAGTGCGAGAGCCGCGTGGAGTTCCGATCACATATGTATGTGGAAATTCAGATCCAAATTGAGCCTCGGATGCGTCCAAATATTTAAACTTCTGCGACCAGGCCGTGTGCAAACCCCCGACCGGATGTGATCTTTCGGTGCGAGGTCAGAATTACCTATATTTTGTTAACCTTGACATTATTCTTCAACATAATTTATGTAAAATGGTGGTTCATAGTAATTATGGCAGATATAATTATTAAACCATTATTTACGTGATTAGCCCCATAAAACCTACTGTTTTTATTTAGGGGGTAATCTGATTTGTGATGATGTATTCATACATTAAACATTATATTCATTCAAATTATTAACTTTACCATGGTGAACACGTCAAGGTAACAGTTAGGGCTACTGCACGACCAGTTTGAAAGTTAAGCACGCCTGCCACGAGAGGGAGAAATGCGACAATCGTGTACAAATGTCGCGTGCTGTGGAAAGGAGGCTTAAAGTTTGTTAAATCAGGCCATGAGGTAGTCATCATCCACACTGAAATGTTCAAAGATATCATCTGCCTTACCGTGCATGTTTAAACCTCACTGAGGTTTTACAGACAAGTTTCATGCAATTATTCTGGCAGGACCAATTTCCTTGGGGACATATTTCACCATCTACTGGCGTGATCATTATACCCTCATTTTGCCGCAGGACAGCAGTGTGAGTAAATTCTGAGTTTTTCTAGGACCGTAATATGAAAGCATACAAGTAAATATCTTTAGAACTGCTTGTAAGTGAATAGCACATAACTGCAATTAACGTTATTGCCATAATCATGTCTGTTGGTATGTTTTATAGACATAATGATTTTCATTGCATAATGATTCTCATAGTTTTCAGAAGCCTCTGTTTCCACAGTCTATACTACAACGTGAAACCAGTGTTTCAGATGTATCCATTAGTACTAGTGATGTGTCGTTCGTAAACGAATCGTTCTTTTTGAACGAATCTTTTAGGTGAACGAATCTTTTAGGCGAACAAATCGTTCATGTTATCCACTGACTCATATTTCTCGTTCAGTAAAGTTCCTCCCTTCATAGCAGCGCGGCGCTTTAAGCAGCGCATGCGCAGCTCAGTAAACCGGGTAACAACCGTTTCATCCTGTCAAAGAATTACTCAACATCGAGCCGATAGCCTTCGAGTATGAGATGTGACAGAGTATGTGATTTGTTGAATGTAGTAACGAATACGCCCTTCAATGAACGAGTTTCATATGAGTCTGAACTAGATCTAGAGATCTTATCGTTCGTGAGTGAAATGACTGAACTGGCACACTTGTCATTCGTGAACGAACTGAATAAACGGATACATGTCGTTTGTGAATTAAATGAACTGGCACATAGCTTATCTTGTTCGCGAACAAAATGAATTAGAGTAAACTGGGTTAATCTGCTATTTTAGCATGTCAATCTCGAAATGCAAAGCGCAGTTATAGGTACAGTACTGTGCACATACGCTTGTTTTGATATTTAGCAACTCCACGTTTAATCCATAGACCGTAAAAGAAAGGTTAATCCCCGATTTATGGATGTGAATATATAATATACAGACTGTCTGACCAAACAATTAAAATGCTAATTAGGCAAGAAACCCTGTGCTTTGTTCATCTGAACAACTCAATTAGACTTCATATATTGAACGCGATTATAGACACATTTTAATAAAGCCAGATCATTTTTGTAACAAGTGAATGCGTTCGTTGACGTAAGACATAACACATAATACACTCTTTTGCCACCTGCTGGCATAGGGTGTACTCACACTAGGCATGGTTGCCATGAACCGGGCCCGAGTACGATTGTCCCCCCTCCCCACTCCCCCTCTGGCCTGCACTCACATATAGGGTTTCAGCATTCGTTCCGGGGCACGCTTACGTCATTATGGTGAGACAGTTTCGGGATAAACAGGAAGAGCGGCGCTCTCTGAACACAATGGAGTGCATCGCTCTGTTTTCTTTGTGGATAATTTTGTATTGTTTGGTCCACAGCCTGTTGTTAAACAGATGTGTCGCCTTAGTGGCACGAAAATTTGCACGTAATCGCGCTGCTCGTATGAGGATGTTTGCAATGTACCAACTGAAGTGCAGCAAGGACTTTGCAGTTTTTAGTTTTTATGCGTTTTGCACTTCTGCCGTAGACCAAAGTGACCCTTTTCCTGCCATGTTGGTTTTGGAGCGTCGCAAAACCGTGACTCAACTCGTTCTTTTCCGTGCTCCGGCATGGTTAGCGCTCACACTGCATGCGAACCGCGCCCGAGTCCAACTGAACCGTGCCCTGGCCCACCTCTTCCAAGCGGGCCAGGGCCGGCTAATCGAGCCGCGCCCGGGCATGATTCGGAGCACTCACACTAGTCAAACGAACCGCGCTTTGGTGGTCAAACGCACTCGGGCACGGTTCAAACTGGCTAGTGTGAGTACACCCATATTCTGTGTAAAACGAAGAAATTATCTCTGAACTAATCATTTTGGTGAATGAACCGAAAATGAACGAATCTCTAGAAAGAATCATAATTTCCACCACTAATTAGTGCTGCAACGACGCGTCGACATCATCGTTTACGTCGACTACAAAAATACGTCGACGCGCGCGCAATGCGTGGACGCGTCACACTGTTTACATCTCGCATAATGGCATACGGCGAATGAAGAAGTTGCATTCTATCACAAACAGAGACCACTGTTATTAAAAGTATGAGAATACTTTAAACAGAGGACAAATAAAACGTCTCTTTGTTCCCTTTGCAAAACCGATATGGTGTACCACAGCAGCACAACTGCGATGAGCGAGCACCTCAGAGGAACATCTAGGCGCTCTCCGGTGTCTCCATGCAATTTAACTGGTTACCCTGTGATCTGGTGACCAACTTCCTGGTTCAGGTCTGATATTCTTGCGCTGCGGCATCCTGAAAAGTTGAGATGTTTTCAACTCGATGCGGTGCGGACGCGCCTGAGAAGAAAAAAAAAAAAAGAGGGGGGTGAACGGCCCCTTAAAAGACAGCGCCACTAGACAACAGTCACAAACCACCGAGCTACCCAGAATCAGCTCCAGATCTCTGGAAACCATGCTAAACCTTGCAGAACCATGACTACATTCTATGGTCACGATGCTAAAGAACATTTCATGACGTCTCAGACAATGGTAAATTTATTGCTACCGTGGTTTAATTATAAATGCTGTCATAAACTCATATTTACAATAGTGCCTCTTATTTTATACTGTAAAAAACTTCCTCCACATTGGTTGAAAATGAACAAAGGTTGAAAATGTTACTAACCTGTCTACTCTTCCCACAGTCAAGGAGGGGGAACTCAGGGCCCAGTGGTTAGAGAGTGGACTCCTAACCCTAGGGTCATGGGTTCGAGTCACGGCCCGGCCATGCCATGACTGAGGTGTCCTTGAGCAGGGCACCGAACCCCCAGCTGCTCCCTGGGCACCGCAGCATAAATGGTTGCCTACTGCTCCGGGTGTGCGTTCACGGTGTGTGCGCGTTCACTGCCGTGTGTGCACTTGGATGGGTTAAATGCAGAGCTGCTTCCACAGGAGCCTTTTCCATATCTCCTCACTGCCGCAGTAGTGTCTGCTCCCGCAAAAGCCCCTTTCGTATCTCCTCACTGCCGCAGCAGTGCCTGCTCCCACAGGAGCCTTTTCTGTACCTCCCTCATATATATATATTAAAAAAAAAAAAAAAAAAAAAAAGTCATCATGTTAAGCTATTTCACTGAAATAAGCTGTTCAGTTTTCACTGTAAGCGACGTGAATTTCAACAAGGGTTTATGATCAGCTTCGATCCCCCACATTCCCAGTCACATTAGCCTCTGCATAATTCGCCGTTCTCAAACATAATAAAATTTTTAATTTAAAAAGTCTCTCAGTCTCTCAGCAGACGCAGTAAATATTTATCCGTTTCCACTGTCCGTCCAGAGAGCACCAGTCTCTCAGCGGACGCAGTAAATATTTATTTGTTTCCACTGTCCGTCCAGTGAGCACGAGTCTCTCAACGGACGCAGCAAATATTTATTCGTTTCCACTGCCCGTCCAGCGAGCACGAGTCTCTCAGCGGACGCAGTAAATATTTATTCGTTTCCACTGCCCGTCCAGCGAGCACGAGTCTCTCAGCGGACGCAGTAAATATTTATTAGTTTCCACTGCCCGTCCAGCGAGCACGAGTCTCTCAGCGGACGCAGCAAATATTTATCCATTTCCACTGCCCGTCCAGCGAGCACCAGTCTCTCAGCGGACGCAGTAAGTCCGTCCAGCGAGCACGAGTCTCTCAGCGGACGCAATAAATATTTATTCATTTCCACTGCCCGTCCAGCGAGCACGAGTCTCTCAGCGGACGCAGTAAATATTTATTAGTTTCCACTGTCCGTCCAGTGAGCACCAGTCTCTCAGAGGACGCAGTAAATATTTATTCGTTTACACTGCCCGTCCAGCGAGCACGAGTCTCTCAGCGGACGCAGTAAATATTTATCCGTTTCCACTGTCCGTCCAGAGAGCACCAGTCTCTCAGCGGACGCAGTAAATATTTATTCGTGTCCACTGCCCGTCCAGCGAGCACGAGTCTCTCAGCGGACGCAGTAAATATTTATTCGTGTCCACTGCCCGTCCAGCGAGCACGAGTCTCTCAGCGGACGCAGTAAATATTTATTAGTTTCCACTGCCCGTCCAGCGAGCACGAGTCTCTCAGCGGACGCAGTAAATATTTATTAGTTTCCACTGCCCGTCCAGCGAGCACGAGTCTCTCAGCGGACGCAGTAAATATTTATTCGTTTCCACTGCCCGTCCAGCGAGCACCAGTCTCTCAGCGGACGCAGTAAATATTTATTAGTTTCCACTGCCCGTCCAGCGAGCACTAGTCTCTCAGCGGACGCAGTAAATATTTATCCGTTTCCACTGTCCGTCCAGCGAGCCCAGTCTCTCAGAGGACGCAGCAAATATTTATCCGTTTCCACTGTCCGTCCAGTGAGCACGAGTCTCTCAGCGGACGCAGTAAATATTCATCCGTTTCCACTGTCCGTCCAGTGAGCACGAGTCTCTCAGCGGACGCAGTAAATATTTATTCGTTTCCACTGCCCGTCCAGCGAGCACTTGTCTCTCAGCGGACGCAGTAAATATTTATTCGTTTCCACTGTCCGTCCTCTCTTCCTGTTCTTCGTCCAGCAAGCCCAGTCTTCCAGCGGACGCAGGGACATAATTCGTCTCCCATATCTGTCCAGCGAGCCTCAGTCTCCCAGCGGACGCAGTAATATCTATTGGTTTCCTCTGTCTGTCCAACGAGCACTAGTGTCTCAGCGGACGCAGTAAATACCTATTCATTCCTCTACCCGTCCAGCGAGCCTCAGTCTCCCAGTGGACGCAGTATGCATCCATCTCTTTCTGTTCTTCATCCAGCGAGCCAGTCTTCCAGCGGATGCAGGAATATAATTTGTTTCCTCTATCTGTCCAGCGAGCCTCAGCCTCCCAGCGGATACATTACGCATCTAGTCAATATATCATTACACCTCGCAGGCAGACGGTAGAGCCCGTCTTCCTGACATCGTAACTGCTTCTTCCTCAACTATTAACCAACAGGACCTGCCTGCTCCTCTACTTCTGCCAGAGGCAATGCGAGATCTCCTGGTCAAACGACCATACTTCTAAAAACGTCAGCCCGCCAAATCTCTGCGTTTTGGGGGGTTCATAGTCCGGCGGCTGTCCTTTTGCTCTCTTGTTTTTGGGGGGAGTACTCTGGGTTCGGGCCACATCCCGAGCTCGGAGCCCTCCACCCGGACAGCACGCCAAATACGCATAAACTTACGGTATTAATATACGTAGATGTGAACTCGTGAAATGCTGTTTTATAACAAAGTTCAGGAGGAACAGTCGCAGTTCATTAATTACCTGATTAACACAAGTGGAGACCAATCAGTAATCAACTCATGACAAGGTATAAATAACAGCAGAACCTATCTCTGTTCATTGACGGTTTTCAGCATCCCTCCTCCACCCCATTTCTCCTCACTATAGATCCATCTACTCTTACCACAACCGGGGGGAGTACTCTGGGTTCGGGCCACATCCCGAGCTCGGAGCCCTCCACCCGGACAGCACGCCAAATACGCATAAACTTACGGTATTAATATACGTAGATGTGAACTCGTGAAACTGTGTCCGCGATTGCTGAGAGGTGCGGTCAGAAGACAAATATACATGTCTAGCGCGGTAAAAATCTCCCGCCTCGTCCCCGCAACAATAACACGCCTGCTAATTTTGCGATGAACACTCCGACCCCTGCAAACATTGTTCACACCTCTGACATTTGGCAAAGGACCATTTATTTACATTGGGCAAAGGATTCACCTACTGTGCTTGGTGGCTATACTTTCACTTTCAGCATCACCGTCATCTTCTGAATGCAGATATTCCCCTTCAGAATCAGTGTCCGCGAATAGAAGTTCCAACACCTCATTGCGGCTTTATTGAAGCTTTATTGATGCCTTTAGATAATAATAATAATGAAAATAATAACAATCTAATGCCAATACTCGCTGACGTTGACAATATTGGTCAGATAAAATGGCTCACTCTCACACAAGCTCTGCTTTTTTCCCACTGATTCAATGCGCTCTATCTCGAAGATTTTGTATAGGACCATGACGTTTTTTTCAGTCAGAGATGAAGTATTACATGTCTGCTATCTGGTGCAGGGGATGTTGCATGAAATTTGACACCCTATTTGACAAAATTGGCCGTTTTATTCAGTGCCGCATCTTGTCGAGTAAACTCGACCGTGGCGCCAAGAGGGTTAATGCCCTAATGTCCAATCTTTTGACAATTTTGGCATTTTCCTGAAACAGCAGGGTATCTAGAATCATTCGCAAGATGTTTGATTGATCCACAACAATAACATCCATACTGATGAAGACATCTTAGAAGCTTTAGAGGAAGTCTTAAAGGAAACCGAAGGCTTTGTAGATGCAGAGTATTTCATTTTATATTGACCAACGACTGCCATAGACTTATCTTGTAATGCTTGCACAGGCACCAACTTCCGATCTGATATAGTTTTAGCTTGTTCCCCAGCAGCTTCAATTTGCGTTGCAATAGTGATGAATTACTAGGAGTCAAATCGGTGTCCAACAACAGTTTTTCTCCCATACGATGGCTGGCCACATTTTCTACTAATTGATCACGTAACATTTAATCAAAATTTGATCCAAAGTCACATGTGGCTGCTAAATCTCGTAGTGAGGTTACTGTGAGAGCCATTAAGGTTTATTGTAATTCAGTTTTTTACCACTGGGTGGAGTGTGGGCCTGGATGAATATATAGGTAGGTAAAGAGTAAGAGAGGCAAGGTGTGTAATCAGAGGGAAGCACAAAATTTTTTGACTGTGTTTGGAGGTGATTATGTGGCAGCATTCAGTGTTATCATAAGTGCATTGTGCAGCAAAACTGTGAGTTAAAATGACCAGTACAAGCTGTGATTAATAAATCAGATAAAGCTGACCTTGGAGGACAATGTTTTTTTTGGATCTCATGCGTCAGAAACTATCCTACAACACCTCAAGTGACAAAATGATTGGTATTTATGTCACTATAGTTACATATTGTAGGACTCTTTCACCAGATACTTGAGCTTGTTTTTTAAATGCATGTCATTCGGCAATTACATTCCGTCGAGGAACAAAGTATGCTTGTAAAACCTCAATAGCTTCCTTCATCATCTTTCCTTGATTTGGCAAAGTATAAAATAATCTCTGACCTTCTGAGCCCAAACAATGAAGAAGTAGAGCTTTCTTTCGTGGCCATTCATCTCCAGATGCAGAAATGGCGTAGGAAATGAAGCAACTGCAGCCATTTTTCATTCATAATGGTAAAATTCTCATCCCCAATTTTGTAGTGTTTCAAATCCAGGTAAGCATGAAGAGTCAGATTCTAGAAGTTATATAGTCAAAGGTTTATTCACATTAAAGGCCAACAACAAACACAGCCTGCATGCCACATGGTTGCTCACATTGAGTTGTTCTTCTTAAGCTTTTATAGGTACCAACTAGTAACCCATAGTGCCCTCTTCTGGTGAATCAGTAATACAAGAACACAACATATTCATCAGTGGGACAATATTCATACAATACTATTATAACCTATAAATAATTTAAAGAGGTCACTTGCACGTCACAGCAGTACAAATTATGTGTCCAGCAACATCTGATTCAAATATGATGATAATTAACAGTGAGTGGTGGTTTCAGACATCACTTTTATAAGACTCTTATTCTGCCTGAAAGAATAAAAAGACCCAGCTGAAGGCGGAGCGTTTCTACCAATCAGATGAAAGCAGCATTTCAGCCCCGCCCACAAGTGCGAATTAAATATTAAAGCCATAAACAGATTTGTAAACCTCAAAAGAAATGAGAAATCCAGCCAAAATCTAATTTTCCATTTGTTAAACTAAACGGAAAAACGAATAAACGAGCCATTTTTCCATTTCTTGTTATATCATTGCAAATAAGAAATAAAATGATCAAAACGTACATGGACGGTCCGTGTATCTTTTGGTCATTGGATTTTCCTTTCAGAAACGGATATCAAAAAACAAAAAACAAGTGGTTATTTGATTTTTGTTTTAAAATACAAAATTTAAAATTAAAATACAACGCTTTTCTCTTTTTCAGTGTCAAAAAGAGATGAGCGAAATTTTAAAAATGATTTGAATTTCAATTTCAATTTCGGAAATCAAAAAATAAAATTACTTTAAAACAGAAACCAAAAAAGGCCCGTTTGTTCATATTCCGAGACCGGATGTGGTTAGCACTCACGTGACAAGACCGCCACATTTGACAGAGTTGTTAAGCAATTAATTACGTGCTGTGACTGTCACTGATGTGCTAATTGAGCGTGATCATTGAGCAGACATGGAGCAATACGTTGTTTTTCGAAACAATAAAAGAGTCTCCTTAAGGGAAGAAGACATGACTGCAGAAAAAATAAGTCGCATTTTCCAGGTAAAAAGTGTTTTAAACTAACGTACTAATGTTCGCTGGCTAAACCCTAAAACTTCTCTTTTAACGCAAACATGGTGGTGTCTGATTTTAAGAAGTTAACCTTTCAGTAGTCCCTGGAAAATATTAGCACTAATTGAGAAAAGTTTGGAAATAAACACTAGCGGTTATTTGACTTGAATTGACTTCTTGACAGGTCTCAGCACATAGTCTATATGTGACTGACGACGCAAATGTGGCCATTTTTCCTGGAGCTTCTGGTTTTTTTAGTACATTGGACCTTACACCAAGAGCTCACTATGAGGTTCACGGTGAAGAGGAGGACGCCTCATCAGCTTCAAATGCCACAGCTCGTTTTTCATTCATGCGATCACCTGCAACTGCTACTAACGTTAATCCTAGTCCATCATCATCTGCTCAGCGGGCTGCCTCAGCCCCCCTTAGAGCCACTGCCTCTAAAACATTTCAAAGGTAACGTTAACTTCTAAAATGACTGTGATACGATTTATAAATTTCAGGGATGCAAACGGTCGTTGCGGAGAGCGCAGTGCATGTTTGCATAGCAACGACAGACGCCACGGGAAAGTCTTAAATATAATTAGATATAAATGAAAAACACCATCACATTTGATGATAATATCATCTCCAGTTGCCTCCTTTGTGGTTGTAGTGTAATAGTTAATACTACTTGTACTTTTCATTTATATTTTAACTTTGCCCCCTAACTTTCATAACCTCTGCCAAGAAAGTGGTGGGGGAGGTTATGTTTTTGCAGTGTCTGTCAGCAAGCTTATGCAAAATGTTATGAAAGTAATATGTACATGGAACTTTGTGTATTGTTTGATCCTGTTCCAAAGAAGAGATTGTTACATTCTCACACCAGTTAACCCAAAGGTGCTATAAAAGCAAACTGAGTGCATTTTATTGATATACGAAATATATAAGACTATTAACATTAAATGGGATTCTGAATGCAGTGTGTGTCATGATTATTTTAATATGATGTTCTTCCAGATCAGTTTTTCTTGCTGAGGTGGTTGGTGGGAGGCTGAGTCCCAGCAGAATGGTGGTGGTCCGGTTTTTGGAATCTGAGGCTACCCTTCAGGGGATCATTGGTAATTGATATGGGGTGATTTAACCCCATAAGACTTCCTCCTTTGTCCCATCATAATTTAAGATTACTTATAAGGTATGAATAGTCTACACGCAGGCTCACTCCCAGATAGCAAATGACATGTGGCCCAGTTCTGGCCCACATCTCCCATATTCTTCTGGCCCACATACCGCGCGGAATGACGGCGATGACTCAACCTGAGTCTGGCTGACATATGTCAGCCACAACTGAACCAGATCTGGGCCACATCTCAGAAATGGTGTGGGTAACATCTGGGCCAGATCTGGCCCAGTTTTGTCTGACAGAAGTCAGCCACAACTGTACCAGATCCATGCCGCATCTCACAAATGGCATAGGCGACACCTGGCCCAGATGTCAACCACGCCATTTCTGAGATGTGGCCCAGATCCGTCCCAGTTGTGGCTGACTTCTGGGTTAGATATGGCCCATATTTACTAGGGGTGTAACGATACGCGTATTCGTATTGAACCGTTCGGTACGACGCTTTCGGTTCGGTACGCGGTACGCATTATGTATACCGAACGGTTCGTTGGAGTAATTAATTATATTTGAAAAAAAAAAAGAGAGAGAGAGAGAAATATAATGATATGCGTTCAACAAGGTAGCCCAATAACCCAAACAACGTAACAGGCAACGCCCCTGACACTCCCGAAGAAGAAAAAAACACCATCTTATATGTTTATGTTAGGCTACTCAGCAGGCGCTCGCTCACTCAGTACGCGCTGAAGGCTCGTTGCAAAATAGCCAATGCGTTTAACAGACTAGAAATGAGAAGATCCTACAATAACCAACAGGTCTGGTGTTTGGGTGCACTTTGGATTCCCTTTAAGCTATAATGGTGATGGCAAGAGAGTGGTGGATAAAAAAACAACGGTATGTCGCATCTGCAACATGACAGGGTACACCAGCGGGAATAAAAAAAAAAAAAAAAAAACACCAGCGTGAATATCTGGGATATATGCGTCAGTACTATCTGGGAAAAGACGAAAAAAAGGAGAAACATGCACGCAGCAAACTATCCCTGCAGCATTTAGAAACTATAGCTTACAGGGAATTCAACCCAAACACCAGACCTGTTGGTTATTTTAGGATCTTATATTTCTGGTCTGTTAAAGGCATTCGACATTTTGCAACGAGCCTTCAGCGCGTGCTGAGTGAGCGAGCGCCTTAGGCATATCGTGCCTAAAAACGCATGGAAAACGCTAAGCGCGTCTTTCTCCTCCTTTCCAAAGCGCTTGGGCAGAAGCGCTCACGTCTGTCTTTGCTAAGCAACAATGACGTGCTCTCTCCATGAGACGCGGAAATTTCAGCGAAGGATAAATGGATTTGCAGCTCTAAAAATCGCTTGCAGTAGCTCTGCTACTAAATTTATTTCAAAATTGCAATCCATATACAACTATGATCAGCTGATCCTTCATCTTGGCTGAGCTCTCAACCTTGTTACGGGAAAGGATGAAGCTGATTGGTTGGTTCTTGTCACATGACCCGCGGTGCGCTTGCGGCATTCTGAAAAGTTGAGATGTTTTTACATTTTGCTGTATCTAAAACGTATCGAACCGAACCGAACCGAACCGTGACATCAGTGTATCGTATCGAACCGAACCGTGAATTTTGTGAACCGTTACACCCCTAATATTTACCCTTTCTAGACACAAAAGAATATGTAATTCATCCAGAATAAAGAAAACACTCATGTAGTCTAAACTGCTTTATTAAAATATAAAAATTAGACAAATAAATGTACAAACATGAATACAACTGCATGTATAGATATAAAACAAATACATTTACATTATTACAAAATAAAAAATACAGATAAAAATTTATAAATATAGTTGAATACACATTAACATTACATTTACATTTAGCAGACACTTTTATCCAAAGCAACTTACAAATGAGGACAATGGAAGCAATCAAAATCAACAAAAGAGCAATGATATACAGGTGCTGGTCATATAATTAGAATACCATCAAAAAGTTGATTTATTTCAATAATTCCATTCAAAAAGTGAAACTTGTATATTATATTTATTCATTACACACAGACTGATATATTTCAAATGTTTATTTCTTTTAATTTTGACGTTTATAACTGACAGCTAAGGAAAATCCCAAATTCAGACGCGGCAGAGATAGTGAGTATGAGAAACATTCAGATACACAGGCTGATTCAGTCTTCTGAATTGGGAGTAGCGAACATGCATTATAAACTTCTTTCAAATTAGAATCTGTTGGGGAGATAAAATGTGCAAGATAATGTATATGTACTAATAAAAACAAACAAAAAACATCAAACAAAAAAAAAAATATATTTTACTCTCCAGTACTGAAAGCAGAACTGATAAGGGAGCCCTTGATACTGTGACACAGCTCTTTCACATTAACATTACCTTTTTTGCAGTGGCGGTAGTTTGTACAGTATTGTTCAAAATAATAGCAGTACAATGTGACTAACCAGAATAATCAAGGTTTTTAGTATATTTTTTATTGCTACGTGGCAAACAAGTTACCAGTAGGTTCAGTAGATTGTCAGAAAACAAACAAGACCCAGCATTCATGATATGCATGCTCTTAAGGCTGTGCAATTGGGCAATTAGTTGAAAGGGGTGTGTTCAAAAAAATAGCAGTGTCTACCTTTGACTGTACAAACTCAAAACTATTTTGTACAAACATTTTTTTTTCTGGGATTTAGCAATCCTGTGAATCACTAAACTAATATTTAGTTGTATGACCACAGTTTTTTAAAACTGCTTGACATCTGTGTGGCATGGAGTCAACCAACTTGTGGCACCTCTCAGCTGTTATTCCACTCCATGATTCTTTAACAACATTCCACAATTCATTCACATTTCTTGGTTTTGCTTCAGAAACAGCATTTTTGATATCACCCCACAAGTTCTCAATTGGATTAAGGTCTGGAGATTGGGCTGGCCACTCCATAACATTAATTTTGTTGGTTTGGAACCAAGACTTTGCCCGTTTACTAGTGTGTTTTGGGTCATTGTCTTGTTGAAACAACCATTTCAAGGGCATGTCCTCTTCAGCATAGGGCAACATGACCTCTTCAAGTATTTTAACACATGCAAACTGATCCATGATCCCTGGTATGAATAATAAATAGGCCCAACACCATAGTAGGAGAAACATGCCCATATCATGATGCTTGATGCTTCACTGTCTTCACTGTGTACTGTGGCTTGAATTCAGAGTTTGGGGGTCGTCTCACAAACTGCCTGTGGCCCTTGGACCCAAAAAGAACAATTTTACTCTCATCAGTCCACAAAATGTTCCTCCATTTCTCTTTAGGCCAGTTGATGTGTTCTTTGGCAAATTGTAACCTCTTCTGCACATGCCTTTTTTTTAACAGAGGGACTTTGCGGGGGATTCTTGAAAATAGATTAGCTTCACACAGACGTCTTCTAACTGTCACAGTACTTACAGGTAACTCCAGACTGTCTTTGATCATCCTGGAGGTGATCATTGGCTGAGCCTTTGCCATTCTGGTTATTCTTCTATCCATTTTGATGGTTGTCTTCCGTTTTCTTCCACGTCTCTCTGGTTTTGCTCTCCATTTTAAGGCATTGGAGATCATTTTAGCTGAACAGCCTATCATTTTTTGCACCTCTTTATAGGTTTTCCCCTCTCTAATCAACTTTTTAATCAAAGTACGCTGTTCTTCTGAACAATGTCTTGAACGACCCATTTTCCTCAGCTTTCAAATGCATGTTCAACAAGTGTTGGCTTCATCCTTAAATAGGGGCCACCTGATTCACACCTGTTTCTTCACAAAATTGATGACCTCAGTGATTGAATGCCACACTGCTATTTTTTTGAACACACCCCTTTCAACTAATTCAACTAATTGCCCAATTGCACAGCCTTAAGAGCGTGCATATCATGAATGCTGGGTCTCATTTGTTTTCTGAGAATCTACTGAACCTACTGGTAACTTGTTTGCCACGTAGCAATAAAAAAATATACGAAAAACCTTGATTATTCTGGTTAGTCACATTGTACTGCTATTATTTTGAACAATACTGTATGTCCATCTATAGTTGCCATCATCTAAGGTCTTTTGAGTACTGGTATCATCTGAAGTCTTTACAAGTCCTGCAAGTCCTGTGCTGTGCAGTTTCTAATAACCCTGGGATGGACATTTGCAGAAACAGGAAGGCAAAGGGAGAAAGATTAGCATAGCTGCTGTTCATATCATTTCAGGCAATGTGCACTTTTTACTATTTCATCAAAGGAGTACATTGAGTACTATTTTTAATCTAGTAGGTTTAAACGAAAATAATTTTTCTAGATCCCTTAATAAACATATTATTTGTAGTCTGTTTTTGGGGAACAGACACAGTCTCTATAGAATGAACTGCATATGCCAGAGTAACATTTAATACATTTTAATAAAATTTAACTGGGAGGAACATCATAACTGTAATTTACACAACCATTCAAGAGCTTGGGGTCTGTAAGATATTTTATGCCTTTATAAAAATTATCTTATGCTCACCACGGCTCCATTTATTGAATCAAATTACAGTAAAATAGTAACACTGTGACTATTACAATTCAAAACAACTCTGTTCAGCATCATTACTCCAGTCTTCAGTGACAAATCTTCAGAAATCATTCTAATATGATGATTTACTGCTCAAGAAACATTTCTGATTATGATCAATGTTAAGATACAGACGTGCTGAATTTTTTTTTTGTTGGATTCATTGTTACATAGACTCCAAACATTTTAATGTTAGTGTTACATGCATCAAATTGTTCAAAATCATCTGTTTCAAATAAATCCAGGTCTTTTGAACTTTGTATTCATCTGTGAATCCTGAAAAATAAAATGCATCACGGTTTCCACACAAAAAAATGAAGCAGCACTACTGTTTCAACACTGATAATAAGTTTCTTGAGCAGCAAATCAGCATTTCTGAGGGATCCACGTGACACTGAAGACTGGAGGAATGATGCTGAAAATACAGCGGAGCATCACAGAAATAAATTAGTTTATAATGTATTCACATAGAAAACAGCTATTTTAAATTGCAATAATATTTCACAATATTACTCTGTAGTAATTATTTGTTTCAAATATGTAAAAAGAGGTGAGCAGAAGATAATTATTACAAATTGTATCAACTTCAAGCTTTTGAACACTAGTGTACTGTATATTTGAGGTTTGACTTACTGTACTAGTCTTGTGGTCAATAGCATCTTGGAGATGTTGTCTTACAGTAGGTTCACTGCGACTCTGCTGGATGCAGCAGGCCATCAGCACTGAAGAATCTAGGAACAAAACAAGCTATTTGACACAGAGCCAACAATATTTAGTCTGCAGTTCCAGGTTTATTAGATGGAAACAAGCTAGAGCAGGTGAGATGCAAAAAATAAATAAATAAAATAACAGATTCATTGCGATATATGTTGTGAAAAAAATGCATATTAGGTTACTTAACCTTTTCAGCGCTTCCTACATCTCTGTCAGCAGCTCCCTTCAAAAATCCCTTCTGTTGTAGAAGGATTATTTTGTCACTCTTGAAATCGCAGAACAGTTTTATGTTTACCATAAAAGATCAAAACAACTTTAGTTTTCTGCCAATTTTCGCGCTCCTTGATAACGTGACGTCATCGATAAACAGTAAAGTGTAAATGTTAAGGTTAAATAAATTAAGCAATTTCCAATCATCCATTGAAAGATTACCAACAAAACAGTCAAAAGCTATTATCTACAGATGAAGATTTGATTAAAAGCCCAAACTTTCATAAATAAGAGCACAATAGAGTTATCATACCTGACGATACGTCGTCTGAAAACGGTAGAAATGCTAACGGACTTTTCCGAAGACATTAAACCATTCCTATAAAGTAAATAAACAACAGAAGCGAGTCAAATACAAGTAAGAGAAGTTTCAACAACAGTTATAAGTAATATTTGTGCGATTTTATGGACTTAACTCACCTGAAAACAGTGAAATCAGCGAGAAACGGGGTGTTCCCTCGTGACATTTGCAGTGTTGCACTCCGTTTCCATGGCAACTCCGTCCGGTCCACGCGCACGCCCATGAAAGCACGTCACGAATTAAAAGTCACACGCTTACGTTACATAAATAAACATATGAATAAACATATGCCCCTTATATATTTTTTTTTCTATAAGAGGGGGCGCGGCCATTTGTAAATGTAATGTGTCTAGCTTTCGGTGTCATTCCAGCTATATTAGCTGTAAAAACAGCTTGTTTTGCTGTTTACTGTTGCAAATTACCATGTTATTTTTAATGTATTGTCTTGGTGGATAAAATTAGATCACTACATAATTCAAAATGTCATTCAATTATGATATTGCTAATTTAAAATTCATTTTGTAGTTCTATAGCTCAGTGCAAAATGCCAGGCCTGCACATAATAGTGGGACAAAGTGGCACTTTTAAAGTTTAAGATTTTATAGTTTTATACTTTTATAGTTTTTGTATTGTTGCTTTTACGAACACTCATATATGTATGTATGTGTGTGTGTGTGTGTATAAGGTGCATCTTGAAGAAATGTGAATATCATGAAAAAAGTTAATTTTTTGTAACTTTTTTTATTAAAAAGTGAAATTTTCATATATTCTAAAGATTCATAATTATTTTATTTTTTTGATGATTAGAGCTTAATTTAATGAATGTAATTATTGAATTTAAAAGTATAAAAAAGGAGTTATACAAATATTATTTAATTATTTAAAATGATTTTTAAAGAAACTTTGTCCTGTGGTGTGACAGTACAGGTGTCACAATGGTGGACTTTTTTTTTTTTTTTTTTTATCACACCAGAGGATGTTTCAGCCTTTTCTGTCAATTAATAACCTTGCTATTATGTAGGATTATGTAGCTTAACATGCACTTTTTAATAAAAAATATATAATTTAGGGGTGTCATATTAATGCACAATAAAGCATAAAAAATTTGTAGTGGTTCCAAAAAAGTTCAAAGCACATGGTGTCACACCAGAGGACATGGTACAAAAATTTACAAAAATCAAATAACATTGCAGCTTCATTACAGGTCCGTGTAGGTCAAATAAATGTGTGTATGTATTTATATTACTTGTCCTGAAATATTATGGGCGTCCAGTACTCAAAATAGTTGTAGAACCACTGACTGGTAAAGTAAGGTGATCTGCCAGGACGTGTCTTCAGAAAATGGCACATCTGGTCACCTGGTATAGGCCATATCTGGCCCACATACAACAAGCCAGAACTCAACCTAAAACCGGTTTGTCGCACACGGGCCAGATCTGGCCCACACACAGCAAGCCACGACTCAAACTAAAGCCGGTTTGTCGCACATGGGCCAGATCTGGCCCACACACAGCAAGCCACGACTCAAATTAAAGCCGGTTTGTCACACACGGGCCAGATCTGGCCCACACACAGCAAGCCACGACTCAAATTAAAGCCGGTTTGTCGCACACGGGCCAGATCTGGCCCACACACAGCAAGCCACGACTCAAATTAAAGCCGGTTTGTCGCACACGGGCCAGATCTGGCCCACACACAGCAAGCCACGACTCAAATTAAAGCCGGTTTGTCGCACACGGGCCAGATCTGGCCCACACACAGCAAGCCACGACTCAAATTAAAGTCGGTTTGTCGCACACGGGCCAGATCTGGCCCACACACAGCAAGCCACGACTCAAATTAAAGCCGGTTTGTCACACACGGGCCAGATCTGGCCCACATACAGCAAGCCACGACTCAAATTAAAGCCGGTTTGTTGCACATGGGCCAGATCTGGCCCATAAACAGCATGCCACAACTCAAACTAAAACCGGCTTGATGTGTGTGGGCCAGAGATGGTCCATATAACCTCTGCCGCTGCCATAACTGAGCCAGATGTGCCATAGTTGGCCCAGATGAGGCCCGGATATGTATGCTATCTGGGACTATTGGTCTACACAGGTCATTTGAGTGGTGCGTGTGACGTTCAACCCAGAAGCTCTACGCACATAGACTAAAAATTGTCTAAGTAAAAACACCAGAGAAACACACAAGACCAATGCTGAAGAGAATGAATGGTGGAGTAAAGTCATTATTTTGTTTATTTTTGCACACAAAAAGTATTCTCGTTGCTTGATAAACGTATGGGTTGAGCCACTGGAGTCACTTTGGCTATTTTAACAATGTCTTAATACGTTTTCTGATCAAGCAAGTTTCGGCCATCTATAACACTACTGAGGAGTAATTTAGCTATCAGATGTCGTCATAAAAATCTTAAATTATGATGCGATGAAGAAAGGAAGTCTTACGGGGTTAGAAAAACGTGGGTGAGTAATAACTGACGTTTTCATTTTTGGGTGAACTAACTCTTTAATTTTGTTTTATTATTAAGTCTTTACTTTTGTGATTTTAAAATTAGAGGGGATGAGATAACTCATGATGATTTAACCTTTTTTCTGGTTTTCACCCCTAATGTAAAGGGTCCCAGTACTGGAAACAAAATGCAAGAAAGATTCTTGCTATACAAGAACAAGCCTTCCAGGAGGTACAGGGCTCTAAAAGGAGGAGAATGAGGTAATCTTAAGTATTCGTATTTCTCTTATTTGTCCAAATATTGAAAGGCATTGTTTATTTACTTATTTGTCCTTACCTTTGTTGTCCAGACTATTGAAACTTTATTTCAAATCAGCACCGGTTTGCCAATCCTTTGGCCATTAATGCTTCTGTATTTTAGTGGCGTCTATAATGTTGGGCCAAAGATTTATTTGGCTACCACAAGCAAAACCACTAAAACACAAACAGCATATATCTATTATGTTTTTTCCTTGTAATAGCCGAAAAGATGAAGATGCTGCCGGAATTGGAGAGGACACTGAGAAGATAGAAGAGCTTGTACTGGCATCACAGACCTTACCAGATATCACTGCAGCAATCAGAGAGCTCACCAATCTAGCTGCCACTCAAAGAGTGATCCTGACTCCTTCACAGCTACAGACCATCAAGCAAGGATTCTGCTGTGTTATTTGTATGAGTGAGTACACAATAGCTAGTCATTGTCCCACATGTACACTTATTTTGAATCCATTTTGATCCAGAATTGTAATTTTCCATGTACGCATTATTACATTTTCGAACCATGGTCACCTATGTCTCATCCACTACAATTAATTACATGTACAAATGCAGACCTTTGTGTTCCAACCCATGGTGTAACGATACATTAACAAAAGGTGTTTCTGAAATCGCTCCCTATCCACTATATAGTGCACTATTTAGGGTGTCCGAAATCTGAGTGAACGACATCATTTCCTACATTCGTTTACTACTTTTACCCACAATTCTCTCTGAATTAGAGTTTAAATCCGATGTACACTTGCTGAAGCACTATTTACCACAATTCAATGCCTAGAGGACTGAGCTTGCATGAAAGTGAGGGAGTTAAAACCAGAGATTACTTTACAGCTATCTTATTTCCGCTTTAACATTTATTTAATCCTTTTTTTTTTATCATTACTTGAATAAAACGTATTAAAATATTGAGACAATATTATATACAATATTATAAAATTCATAAAAGTAGTTAAAAGGTTTGAAAACCAAGCCAATGGTTTTCAAACCTAGTCAGCAAAGTTTTGATTGATGGGAGTAATAACCAACCAAAATCGATTGCAAGCTCTCCATTTGGCCTTTTAGAAAGGACACCTTTACTTTTCATGAATAAAAGCTAACAGAAACTAAATTGTTGGGTCTGGGAGTTTCATCCTCAAATTTGAATCAAAACATGGTCCAGATATTCTATTTGATCGTTGTTGTTGTTTTCAGGCCTTTAACATAAAAGTCTGATAAATGTTTCCCTAAGTTAAGTTCCTTCAAAGAAATCGTAAGTAACTTTCATGTAAAATGTTTACCTCGTTTAACTCTGTTTCTTTGCTACTTTGAATTATAATTACTCTCGGGTAACAAAGTTTAAAGTGTCTAGTTTAAAAAAAGACCAGTTATGAATGTGGACTATAGGGTTAAAGAGCTACAAACATTTGTAGTTGGTTATGTCATTTTCAGAAAATTCTCAAAAAATAGGGGGTGCTGGTTAAGAGTTAAGGTCATATGGAAACACACACACACACACATACACACAGAATGACTAGTTTTTCCTCATTTTGTCTTTTAGAATTCATCGAGAAGCCAGTCTTCACCGAGTGTTGCCGGAGCATTATTGGCTGCAAAACGTGTGGTACAGTGGCAGGAGACCTCTGTGCACTGTGCAAAATGTAGAGGGAACACTGCAAACAACACCATATATGAAATTAATGGTCTGTCAGAGACATTTTCTGTTCTGAGATCCCTTTATGAAGAGGAGTAACATGTTGAATTTTTACACAAACGAATTTCAAGTTAACCGTCTTCAAGTTAAATAGAGCTAATGGCTTTTCACACATTGCACTGAGTTGTGGTTATAAGACAGAGCAATGCCTGTTTGTATGGGGCAAAGTCATTGTTCACTGCTCTAGAATACAATTCTGAAATGTCTGAATAATGCTCGGCAAACTGGTTCTCAACTGTAATCTTGTCCTGTTCAGTTGAAAATGGATCCACTCCAAAAGTTGAAAGCCTGGTCAGTGATGATCCCAGCTGTTGGCTGTAAAGGTCTGCTGCTTCAGCTGAATGAGGCAAGAGTTCCTGTTGGATTTTTTTGGGACACCCACGGCCAGCCAAGTCATTTGGTGTTCCTTTACCTGTAAAATAAAGACCATACTGTTGGTATAGAAACTTGTGAATGCCTTTTGTAATAATTGTAATCCGTAATTTCACCTGGAATTCTATGAGCATTCCATGACTCCACCAGCCTTGTAAGACCAATCTCACACAAGCGGCCAGTAAGGTTGGACACACAATATCTCACAAGGCTGTCGTTCATGTCTATTTCCTCTTGATCCACCAACCCCATAAGTGCTGTCTTCAGTGGATAGTTGACACGATTGTTGACTTCAGGCCAGATTCGTTCAACTATATGATTCTGAATTTGCAACAAAGATGTGTCATCAGTCAATGTGTTCTGGTGGGTAAATAAATCTTAGTCTATCAAGGAAAAATGGTCATGCAGAATTCCCAGTAAATGTATTAACTCAGCAGTCATTATGCACATTGACCACCGAACAAGTAAATTTATAGTTTTACCAGGAATTCTGCTGGAAGACAAATAGGATGTAGCTGCTTCTGCAGCAGTTTTTTTATTGTTAAGCTGGAACCAGGTTTTAAAAAGAAACATTCTCAGCCATAGTTAATTTTAATTAACTCAAAAATTTGGAAAGCATAGTAATAGCAACGACAATTTGTCTCATGCATAAAAACAACAGTATGCTGCTGAAGCAAAAATAATAATAATAATAAAAAAAACAGGCATACAAGTGAATTGCTGAAGCAACCAAACAAACTGTTGAGCTGTACCTTTGTGGATGAAGTCTGTAAATATGGCCTTCGCTCCTGATTATGGCGGTGAGATGACAGCAGCTCCTGCATGAAAAGTGTCAAATAAAACTCCTTGCCATGATCTACTCGTACCTGGTCCCACATACCATAGGCAAGGACTGCAGGCCTATTGGATGAAAAAGTGTTTTATTTTGTGCAAAACTTTTCAAACTTAACGGTTATTAGTTACTCTCAGTATAATAGGCTTCATAACAATATACTGTAGATGTTCAATGTTTTATATTCTATCATGAATGGTAGCCATGTGTATGCACTTTCTTTATTGTCCACAATAATAATAATTGCTATTACCTGAAAACATCTTCATAGATGGCAAGGTTGTTTTTTATAGGCATTGTAGAATGAGCAACAATCTTTTGCTGTAGCCATCGATGGCTAAAACATGGGTAACCCCAAACATAGCCAGTTTTTCGTTTTGGTCCATATGAACCTTTTGACCCATGTAATCAGCTTGATATGGTATGGGGTTGAGATTGCGGGCACCCTAAGAGAGATAGGAAAACGATGTAACTATTTCACACAAAAAAATCTCATTAGTCCTATATGGCTGCATATTTTACAAATATAACCTAATGTCTATTTGTGTCTCTGTCAAAAAAATAAAATGACAATTAGGGGTTTGTTCTGATTATAGGCTTACTATAAATATCTGTAAGTTTTTAATCTTATACAATCTAAGTAACTGCAGCTAAACAGCAAAAAAAAAAAACACAGACAAAAAAACATTATCTCATATTTACACATAAATTCCACATATTTGATTATGTATTAGAGAGGAGTAATAGACCTGACGTCTTGCTTCATGGTATGGCTGATGCATGGTTCTGAGCACTGATCCAATTCGTGTCTCTGCAGCATACACTCCTTTCATAGCGAGATAACCCTTCATCATCTTTCTTCCATATGTAGGTCCAGTCTAGAAAATTAAAAAATATACATGTCCAGCTGATGTGTGTATCAAGAAATAAGACGTTTTTGTGTTATAGAATTTATCAGTGTTGTGAGGATTATATTAACTGTGACTTAGAAACTATTTATAAATAATGGAAGGCTGAGGCTATTTATTGGGATTTATGTACTATTCGTAATAAACGGGCATTAAAGATACCAGTCAAATAAATTTGATAAGACATATAAATGCGGGACATACTGTGCATATCACATGTTCGTTCTCTCTCTCTCTCTCTCTCTCTCTCAATGGGGCTTTATTGGCATGAACGTTTTTTGAAATAATGTTGCCAAAGCATATACAAATAAAATATATATACATAATATATACAAACACAATAAAACAGTTATATGAACAATAGTAAAATAATAATAATAAATCTAATATACTCTCTCTCTCTCTCTCTCTCTCTCTCTCTCTCTAGTAAAAGGTTAAAAAAAGCAGGATCATACCTCGGTTATAGCTTTTGCCACCTCCAACTCCAAATGTGCGTCAGGGAGCCCCATCAAACTTAATCCATTTTCACTGCAAAATCTCCTCACGTTTCTTGCGGAACATCCTCTCGCTCCCCCATTTACTTGTGATATCTGCGCTGAGATTTCTGTGGATGATAGGCCTTGTTTTGCCATGTCTAAAATCATAACTGAGTAAGTTTCCAAAGACATTTTATTCTGGGCCTAAGCACACTGTCACTCTTTCAAATGTGGCGGTCTTGTCACGTGAGTGCTAACCACATCCGGTCTCGGAATATGAACAAACGGGCCTTTTTTTCGTTTCTGTTTTAAAGTAACTTTATTTTTTGATATCCGAAATAGAAATTGAAATTCAAATCATTTTTAAAATTTCGCTCATCTTTTTTTGACACTGAAAAAGAGAAACGCTTTGTATTTTAATTTTTTATTTTAAAACAAAAATCAAATAACCACTTGTTTTTAGTTTTTTGATATCCGTTTCTGAAAGGAAAATCCAATGACCAAAAGATACACGGACCATGGACGGTCCGTGTATCTTTTGGTCATTCGATTTTCTATTTAAAAATGAATAAAGATAAATGAGAAACGGTTTGATTTTCGTTTTTTCGTTTTGTTTAAGAAAGGGAAAAGGAAAATTTAGCTGGATTTTTCGTATTTTTGTTTGTGGGTAAAAAATGAGATTATGCTTTAATATTGGTTTGAATGTGTGGGCGGCGCTGAAACGCCCCTTTCATCCCTTCTGTACTGCACCGACAAGCGGCAACCGCAAGCTCAGTTGATTTTCACCAGGAGAGAAGCGGCAGACAGCAGAGTTTATTAATTCTTACGAATGATACAATTTTTGTAATGTCATTTTTTATTTATGACCTGTAGCTATGCCTCATTATTGATATCCAAAACATAATTGCTGGATTATTTTGACTATAATAAATAAGCAGATGCAACATGCACAGCTGTTTATCAAAGATTACTTTGGGCCAAAGTTACCAAGGACATTTGTTTAAATAAATTTACATAAAGTAACACCTGTTTGGGTCAAAAAATCTCTCATTGGATGGACGGGAAGAGCTCTGGAAGTTGGAAGGGGTGTGTCGCGATTCTGGCTTCTCACATCACACAGCACAGGTTTGTGTGATTTCGGATTCATATGGCATATCACTTCTGCATATAATTAGGAAAATGAGGACTGCGTTTATAACGTGATCTAACATAGTATTTGACGGTGCCCAGGGGCCCCTTAGATGTCCTGTGCCCCTGGGCAAGTGACCAGCCCTAATGGTTAATCAGGTCTTGAAGCTGCAGGTGGAGGGCGACCTGCGCTTGTTCATCACTAAAGCCCCGCATCCTCCGTCTGTGTGCAGCGAAGACGCAGACTCACTGCTCCCATTAAAGTAGAGAATAACATTAACATGTTCTCCGTTCAGTTTTGTGAAGGTTTTGTGATGGATATAAGTTACTTTTTTTTTCTTTTTTTTTTTGTATGCACTGACCTACATAGAAATTAACCATCAACCATATTATTGATTTTTATTAAAACGAGAGAGACTTTTATTCAAAATACACTTTTCCAACCCTTTATGGTTGCAACTATTTATTTTTTACACAGTGTTCTTGATGTTGTTCTTGTTATTATAATTTTTTATTATATTAATATCATGTCTTTTATTCAAACGGGGAGGCCCCGTTGACCTGATGTTCTCTGAAGGGAGGCTCATGGTCTTTCACTTTGAAAACCCCTGCGGTAGAATATTCTGAACAGAGATGCATTACCGGAAACCACAGACAGGCGGCGATAGAGGTTAGCCTGTTTTACTTATCTTCCGCACCTGGGTCATTGAAAAAATAAATACTTATATTGTTTTCAGGGGCAACAGATGGGTCTCTCTAAAACTGGCCGACATGCGAGCAGAGAGAATATCTCTGATTTTTCAGGTATGTCCATAAACTGTTGATTGGTCAATTAGCCTTGTTAAATTGCTCAATTGCTACTACGTTGGTCAACAAATGAATATATTAGCTTGATTCTTGCTAATTGAAAAATGTTTGGTTTTCTTGTAGAGTATATTTAGTGATATTGCATGGCCGTGTGCAGGGAATGGTTGGTTTGATGACAGTAAATGGGCCTTTATGCTTCAAACCTCTTTATTTCAGATCGATGTGGGCAGTATTTATTTGACCGATGCTACCAACGTAGTTATTTTCCCTTTGGAAGATGGTCACTTCAGCAGTTTCAGAATCAGAATCAGAAAGAGCTTTATTGCCAAGTATGTTTGTGCATACAAGGAATTCGTTTTAGTGACATAAGCTTCCAGTACACAGAGACACCAACACACAGACAAAAAAAAAAAAATTTAGGCAAATAAATACGTGTATAAACAATTGTGCTATAAATGATAATGGAATAGGATTGAATAAGATGCAGGGATGTACTAGGATGGAGGGGTAACAAATAAATATAAGGATATTGCACTTTTGTTTGCATAAGCATAAGTGGGGAACATTTAACTGTTCATGAGGTAGATTGCCTGGGGGAAGAAACTGTTTTTGTGCCTTACTGTTCTGGTATTTGCGGCTATGAGGCGCCGGCCAGATGGCAAAAGTTAAAAAATGGGGTGACTTGGATGTGAGATATCCAGAGTGATTTTATGAGCCCTTTTCCTCACTCTGTATGTATAAAGTTCTTGAAGGGTGGGCAGGGGAGCACCAATAATCCTTTCAGCAGTCCGAACAGTTCTCTGTAGTCTTCTGATGTCTGATTTTGTTGCTGAGCCAAACCACTGACAGGAACAGAGAGCTGGGTCAGTTTGGTCTGGAGGGTTGTTGGGATGATGGTGTTGAAAGCCGAACTAAAGTCCACAAACAGGATCCTCACATAAGTCCCTGTTTTGTCCAGATGTTGCAGGATGAAGTTGTTGCAGGATGAAGTGCAATCCTATGTTGATTGCATCATCCACTGACCTGTTTGCTCGGTAAGCAAACTGCAGGGGGTCCAGTAAGGGTCCAGTGATGTCCTTCAGATAACCCAGAACCAGTTTTTCAAACGACTTCATGACGACAGACGTTAGAGCCACAGGCCTGTAGTCGTTAAGTCCTGTTATCTTGGGTTTCTTTGGAATGGGTATTATGGTGGAGCGTTTGAAGCAGGAAGGCACTTCACACAACTCCAGGGATCTGTTGAAGATCTGTGAAAAGATGGGTGCCAGCTGGTCAGCACAGATTTTCAGACAGGCTGGTGTAACGCCATCTGGGCCTGGTGCTTTTCTTCTTTTGTTCTTCTTGAAGACCTGGCGCACATCATCTTCACAGATTTGAAGAGCAGGAGGTGTGGAACGGGGGATTGCAGGAGGTGTTAATGGTTGTGTAGGGAGATGGTCAGAATGGGTGTTGGGGGTTTCAAATCTACAATAAAACTCATTCAGGTCGTTAGCAAGTCTTTGATTAGCCTCAGTGCAAGGGGATGGTGTCTTGTAGTTTGTGTTGGCCCTCAGTCCTCTCCAAACTGAAGTTGAGTCGTTGGAAGAAAACTGGTCTCCAACTTTTTAGCGTAGGTCTTTTTAGCCGCTCTGATCTGTTTGTTCAGTGTGTTCCTGGCCTGATTGTACAAGACCCTGTCCCCATTTCTGTAGGCATCCTCTTTGGCCTGACGAAGATGTCTGAATTTTACTGTAAACCATGGCTTATCATTGTTGAGTGTTAAATAAGTCCTGGTAGGAATGCATACATCCTCACAGAAACTAATATAGGATGTTACAGTCTCTGTGAGTTCGTCCAGATCGGTGGTAGCAGCTTCAAAAACACTCCAATCAGTGAGGTCAAAACAAGATTGTAAATCCTGCTCTGTTTCGCTGGTCCATCTCTTCACAGTCCTTACTACAGGTTTAGCAGATTTAAGTTTCTGCTTGTAGGATGGTATAAGATGAATCAGACAGTGATCAGACCGTCCCAAAGCTGCTCGTGGAACAGAGTGATATGCATCCTTTATTGTGGTGTAGCAGTCATCCCAATATATAGCCGCGTTTCCACCGCAGGAACTTTACCCAGGAACTAGGGACTTGGTCCGGTACTTGGTGTGTTTCCACCGCAGGAACCAGGAACTAAATAAAAGTTCCGGGTAAAAAAATGCCCCTCAGAAAGTCCCTGCTGGCGAGGTGGTACTTTTTTAAAGTTCCGGAACTTTCGGGGGCGGGACTTTGGCGCTAAACATGCTGATTGGTTGAGTTCACGCAGCATTGGTTGAGTTCAACCACCATTTATTCGGATCAACATTTTCAAAATATTACTGTTATTGTGTCATGAAATGAAATTTTAAAAGTATTTCAGGCGAGAATGTAGTTGTTTGAAACTCAAATATGTTGTTTATTTATAAAGACAGCGCCTATTTAAAAATGTGTTTCGCCGATCTCGTAGAGGACGAGCTCCACTCGATCAGCGGGAGCTCAGTCCTCATGTATCCGCAGAGAGCAGCCTCTCCTGGGATAGACCTTCTGATATGCCCCGCTGGCTCTGATGTGTCTTTAGTGGTTAAACATAACATATAATTCAGCTGCGGGGTAAATCTAACAGGTTTTCTTTGGTCTGTATTCAATTTATCTATATGTAAAAATGAAAATAAAAAGGCAAGTCTATATAATATTTCTTTCATTGTAATGGCTGTATATAACGTTACACTTATCCCTGAATTAAGTACATTTCTGCAGCTGTTATTATGTTTAAATGAAAATGAAAGGAGGCAGTGGTATTTTATATCCTATTTCGTTTTATTGTAAAAATACTGAGGGGAAAATTGCAGTAGCCAAAGCGATCTGAGTTCACGCAGCATTGGTTGAGTTCAACCACCATTTATTCGGATAATTTTCAAATATTACTGTTATTGTGTCATGAAATGTAATTTTAAAAGTATTTCAGGCGAGAATGTAGTTGTCTAAAACTCAAATCTATGGTTTATTTATAAAGACAGCGCCTATTTAAAAATGTGTTTCGCCGATCTCGTAGACGGTGAGCTCCACTCAATCAGCGGGAGCTCAGTCCTCATGTATCCGCAGAGAGCAGCCTCTCCTGGGATAGACCTTCTGATATGCCCCGCTGGATCTGATGTGTCTTTAGTGGTTAAACATAAAATATAATTCAGCTGCGGGGTAAATCTAACAGGTTTTCTTTGGTCTGTATTCAATTTATCTATATGTTAAAATGAAAATAAAAAAGGCAAATTTATATAATATTTCGTTTCATTGTAATGGCTGCATATACACATTTCCCTGAACTAAGTACATTTCTGCAGTTGTTATTATGCTTGAATGAAAACGAAAGGAGGCAGTGGTATTTGATATCATATTTCGTTTTATTGTAAATATACAGTAGGGAAAATTGCAGTAGCCAAGACCAGCTGACTGAAGTTATCATATATATATATATATATATATATATATATATATATATATATATAGTATATAGTTATGCTGCTTATAGATTTACCGGACTTGCGTAGTTGCAGACATCACACTCCCCAGTCGAATGCACAAAGTCTGAACCAACTACCGAGGATGCACGTCCAAAATCAGCGTACTTTTTTTTTTTTTTTTTTTTTTTTAAATCAGTGGTACTTTGTATTGAGAAACGCGCGCAGACCTACGTCACCAGTCTATTTGCCTAATCTACCCGGTACTTTACACCGCGGTGGAAACGCAGAAAGCAACAGGTCTGGGGGGAAAAAAGTTCCTGGGAAAAAAAGTTCCTGGTACAAATGTTCCTGGTAATTTCGGTGGAAACGCGGCATATTACTGTCTCTGGTGGGACATGTAACATGCTGTCTGTATTTTGGCAGTTCACGGGAGAGATTGCCTTTATTAAAGTCCCCAAGAATGATTAAAACAGAGTCCGGGTGTTGTTGTTCTGTCTCTGTGATCTGATCAGCGAGTTTCTGTAAAGCTGAGCTCACGTGCGCTTGCGGATGGATGTAAACACTAACCAGAATGAACGAGTGAAACTCCCGCGGCGAATAGAATGGCTTGCAGTTGACAAACTGCATTTCTAGATCAGGACAGCACATCTTCTTTAACACAGTTACATCTGTACACCACCGCTCATTGATGTAAAAGCATGTCCCGCCGCCGCGCGATTTCCCCGTGGATTCTGATTCGCGATCCGCTCTGAACAGCTGAAAGCCCGGCAGATGGAGCGCGCTGTCCGGTATGGCGTCATTCAGCCAGGTTTCCGTGAAACAGAGCAGCAGAAATCCTTATTTGTCCGAGAGAGCAGAAGGAGTTTGTCTGTTTTGTTGGGTAGAGAGCAGAGATTTGCCAGATGGATGCTAGGCAACGGCGTTCGAAATCCGCGCTTCCTGAGTCTGACGAGCGCTCCCGCTCGCTTCCCCCGTCTGCGCGTCCTGAAGCGTTTGATCAACGCCGCCACTCCTCCGATAACAACGTTCAGTAAAACGTCTGAATAATTTAAATCCGGTAAAAGATCTTGTGGTGTGTTCTGCTGAATGTTCAGAGGTTCATCCCTGATGAAACTGATCGTGTTTGTTAAACAAAAAACAGGAAAAACGAACAAAAACAGGAAAAACACTGGAGAGCCAAGCACTGAAGCAGCCATACGCGGCGCCATCGAGTACACTGACTTAAATGAGCGGGAACATTATGAGGTTCACCGTGGAGGCGCTCAAAGCCATCTTGGTGGAAGTGCTCAAAGCCATCTTGGTCGAGCGCCAACCGTTGCAGACCACCGGCATTCATTTGGATTTCTTCAACCAACTAGTGTGCCCTCTTCAAACCTGCCACCACGTGCGAGCACACCGAGATCATTCCAAAGGTACCACATTACATTTAATTACTGTGCATTTGCAAGAGAGGCAAATAGCTTTTACATAACACAAATGGCTCTAATTCAAATTGTATACTGTAGTCTTCAGTACAGTAATGCTTTACATGACTGTTAATTTCAGATCAATTCACATCTCTGATCCAAGAGATGGAAAACTCTTCTCTACCAAAGTTGTTGTGGTGAGATTTTTGGAGTCTGAAGCAACCGTCCCTTCAATCCTGGATAAGGTGAAGTTGGCCATGGGAAACAACGAGATTTATGTCCTTGCTGATGCACATGGAAGTCAGGTGTTGGAATCAGAGAGGACTACTGGTAATGAAAATACTGTATATGTTACATTATCAGTGTGTTGTCTAGTCATTTGCAAAAACAAAATGGTATGTTTATTGCACTAATTTGTAACCCTCTGTTAAAGGGTCATTTTATTGGAGGCAAAATTCGAGAGATTCATGCCATCGAACAGGCCACCTTTAAGCAGTGGCAACAGGGAAGGACTTCAACAAGGTAAGTGAAGAGTAAATACAATATTTAAAATTTTTACACTTTCTGTTCTCCATAGGTTAAAAGTCATGACTGAGTTTTATCTCCCTGCCTTCCTTGTGAGAAAGCGGTCCAAAAAAATAACAATCCTGAGCATAAATATCATGTGAAGAGTAGGTGTGACAAAATCCTCCAAACGGTCCTCAACGGAGGTTAGAATATACTGTAATTGTTGGTCACAAAAAATACGGGCTCACAGCTGTGGTTTGGCTGCAGCCTCGTGGCCGAACCCATTGGTTGACGGACCCATTTGTCTAAAGCGAATTAATGTAAAATGTATTAATCTTGAATTACGAACTTGCTAGAATATCACTGCTGAGATTTAAATGCTGCTTAAAGTTTGCCTATGATTTGAATCGTTGGTGTCTTTCTGTGAGTACTGACTGTGAGTTTGCCATATCATACTACAACCACGCTATCGCTCTCTCTTTCTCTCTCTCTCTCTCTCTCTCTCTCCCTCAGAGTCTGTATTGTCGTACGCATATATACATATTTACTGTGTGATTTGTAGTTTGATGTATTATTAGTTCAATTATTAAAAACCCATATATACATGATTGCCTTCAAACCGCTCACATTACGAGTCAATGAAGTGTCAGATTTTTAGCTACAAGCTTTACTTTGAGACTAAATTTATCACAATGATAGGCTAATGTTTTCATGGCCAGATAATATTTTTCCTTGAATTGTAAGAAGTGATAACTTTATTGAAAATTGATAAGTTAATCTTACAGCCGTTTGCTGGACAAACCACTGTTTGATTTGCAGTAATTTACAGTAAGAGATATCACAATAATTATTTGATAGGAAGAATGGAATATTGACATATTAATGAGTAAATTACCGTGCCCTGTAATGAGTTATTGATAAATGCAATTAAGCTATTTTTCATAATCAATAATATTTATGTAACTGTCATATGAGATATATATTAGTCATATTCCTGATTAATTATTCAAATTCCCTATATATCATTTGAGTTAATTATTATGTACAACCCAGTGTGGCTACACTATTTACTGCCTTAGCTTTTTCTAGTCGCAGGAATGAGGAATCTTCTGGCCTGTTTGATGTTAGGGATCAGATAGAGGAGCTGCTGGAAGCCTCTCGAGGCCTAGAAGATGTGACCAGACACATCAAAGAGATTGCAGCCACATCAAGGGACCTGACGGCAGTACAGAACCGTGAATTGAAGGAGACTTTCGCCTGTTTGGTTTGCAAAGGTAAAGTTTGACTTTGAGTATTTCTGAAGGTTTCATATTTTTACAAAAAAGTTAACATTTTTGATAAGTTCACTCTCAAAGAGTTACTTTGTACATGTTCTGGCCGACACCTTGAAGCGAAACTAATGTGCTCACAGTACACTATTTTAGCCCAGTTTTCAGAGGGGAATCACAGTTCACTCATGTGACCGATCGTGTAGTGTGAACTGCTTACAACTGGATATTAAGCGTATTTAATATCTGGAACTGTCAGAACTGTCCAAATCCTGTTTTGTGACTGACAATGACAGCAGCTATTTCCTACAGCCAATGAGCGCGTGAGACTATGGCAAGCCATTTTAACATTTAATCCTTAACCTGTTAACTGTCAACCGTCCACTCTGTGGGACGCCTACTTTTACTTCACTATATTACAATTAAATCTAATCTAATCTTGACAAACTATATATTGTTGGAAAGGTCTAAGACTCCCAAATCTATATTTTATCAATGTTTTTTGTTAAAAATTATGTAGGAAAAGTAATAGATTAATTTGACGAGTGCACCCTCAAAAAACGAAATTATAACTGGAGTTTTGACCTTTGTTTAAAAAAAAAAAAAGATGACTTTGTTGCCTTTTTCTCTATCACATTTTAGAAATCATCAGAAATTATATATCGACTGAAAACTTAAAATTACAAAGTTTTAGATTATTATTAATCTTAATAGATTATTAGTACTTATTCATTAGATACTAGCACTTAAAAGAATAGTTAGTAGTAACAATTTTTTTTTGCCATTGACTATGGGCATCTGATATTCAAATGTCAACTATTCAGTTCTGTATAGTATGTATTCCAATTGTGACTAGTACTTTTTTAGATAATAGGTACTAGTATTTATCCAATAGATGGTACCTATTAGATATTGTTTTATTCAGAATGTTACTAGTATTTAATCCAAATGTTACTAGAAAGACTTTTTTTATTTTACTAGTAAGATTTTTAACTCTCCAGTAGCCGTTCTGTATGGCAAGCTATTTAGCTTAAATTGTACACAGCGTTACTCGTCATAATTGCATTTTTACTAGTAAGAATAACATTTGAGAGCTCTACAAATCAATTCTTACTAGTAGCAATTAGATAGCTCTCTAATTCAACCATTCCTGGTAATAATTCCAATTAGAGAGCTCTACAAATTAATTTTTACTAGTCATATGTCTCCATTGACTTACATTCATTTTTAATTATGGAGCTCTACAATTGAATTGTTACTAGTAAGAATTCAAATGAGAGCTCTCTAATTAAATTATTATTAGTAAGAATGGAGTTACAGAGCTCTTTAATTGAATTTTTACTAGCAAAAAATGTGAAATATGTATAATTGCAGAGCTCTAATTGAATTAAAGAACTCTGCAATTGTGTTCTTACTAGTAACAACTGAATAAGAGCTCTCTTACTAGTAACAACTGAATAAGAGCTCTCTAGTAATAGATACTAGTATCTAATGTATAAGTACTAGTATCTAATGACTTAGTACTTTTTTAGATGTTAGTATTTATTCAATAAATACTAGTATCTAGTAATGGGTATTAGTAACTAAAAAATAAGTACCTAATGAATAACTACTAGTATCTAATATATGTACTAGTCACAACTGGAATACAAACTAGTCAAAACTGAATAGTTGATATCTGAATGACAGATTCCCATAAAAGTCAATGGCAAAAAAAGTTTGTTAATAGTAACAAAAGAATAGTTACTAGTTCAAGGTTCTCAAGTTTTATCAAAAGCTTGGAGTGAGATCACATGCAGTTAGGGGAGGGGCACAAATGGACCCTGCCCCCCAATTTTAACCATTGTTCATAATTAACAATGGTAAATCTGATAAATGACTGAGCAATTAATCACATCAAATATACTCTTTAATGTTATATTTCAAAATTACAAATATACAAAAATTAAACAAATATCAATAATGTATACGATGGGTTATATATTAAGTGTTCTAGCCTAAAAATGTTAGCTGAGCTTTCTTCCAACTTACCTTCTCCATCATTCACGACGTGTGTTCGCACGATGTTGTTGGCTACCTAGTAACGAACGTACGGTGGCCGTGTCTCATGGCCAATGCGTGAGACTTGAGAACCCTGTAGACACTATTTAAATAAATACTGGTATCTCATGAATAAGTACTAGAAACTAATAAGTACTAGTATATAATGTGTACTAGAACTGATATAATAGGCACTAGAATCTAATGAATAGCTACTACACTGCAAAAAATATTTTTGTTTTTTTTTCCAGTCCAAATATCTAAATTCTTACATCAAGAAGCATTTACTAGAGAAGAAAAATTACATAAGAAATTCTGTTTTGTTTTCAGATAAAGTAATTTAAGTAATATTTGCCTAAAACAAGCAAAATTATCTGCCAATGGGCTAAGAAAAATAATTTTGTTTTCCATTTGAATTCAGATTTGTTTTAAGCAAAAATTACTTAAATTACTTTATCTGAAAACAAAACAGAATTTCTTATGTCATTTTACTTTTCTAGTAAATGCTTCTTGATGTAAGAATTTTTAGAATTTTGACTGGAAACAACACAGTTTTTGCAGTATATTATCTTTTAAAAAAGTTACTAGTATAAAGAATAAGCACTAGTATCTAACAAATACGTACTAGTACCTAAATGAGCACTAGTATCTAATGAATAAGTATTAGTACTTAATGGAAAAGATACTAGTATCTTAAAAAAAAGTACTAGTAGCATGAATATAGAGACTAATAGGTTTTAAGGATTAAATGTTACAATGGCTTGCCATAGTGAGACAAGGACGTGATTGAAACAAATTGGAGGAGTAATTCGATTACGGTATTGCATGTATAATGTCCTGTGATATTTCAAATGATTTTCCAGGTACAATGGAAAACCCCATGTTTTCGGCATGCTGCAGGAGCCTGGTGGGGTGTAAGACATGCATAGGTGAATGGATGGCAACTTCATCTTGTTGCCTTGAGTGCAGAACAGATGACCCTGTTGTGACTGAGGTTGTGGGTCTGTCTGCTGCTCTGGATATCTTTAGGAGTTATTAATGAACATGATGTGAGCGTTTGTGGAAGCATACAGTACTCGAATGTTTTCATATTGCATTTACTGTCCACCTGGCATATTTGTGTACATTTTTATTTGATGGTTCTGCATTGTTTGTTCCCTAATGCTACCTTACATTAACAAAACATTGTTTTGTTCATGCACACTGTTCTGATGGAATCTTTGTAGTAAATTCAGCTAAGACTAGGTCTACATGTGGTTTGAAGACTTGACCAAAAGTCGTCTCATTTGTTTTTATTGCCATGTTCATCTAATGTCTGTTCTAAAATGCATAACTCTGTTTTAATATTGGTCAGTCGCCAAAATGCAGTACCTCACTCCGCCTGAAACGATCTATTATAAGGGGATACACATGTATTTATGGCTAGTGTGTGTGTGTGTGTATGTATGTATGTATGTATGTATATGTATGTGTGTGTGTATATATATATATATATATATATATATATATATATATATATATATATATATATATATATATATTAGTGCTGTCAATCGATTAAAAAAATTAACTAATTAATCACACAATTTTTTTTAAATTAATCGCGATTAATCGCAATTCAAAGACTGAAACTTTTTGGATATGTAAATGTAAAATGTAAATAATTAATGTAAACTCAAGACAAAGAAACTATTTAAATTCAAAATATGATTATTTATTGGAATTTTTGTTTAACTTGTAACACAGATTTTCTCATGTAAACAACATACCTGCAATAAACCATCAATATCCTCCAAATTAACTGTTGGCTTGAAAGCCATATTTATTACAGAAATAAAAAACACAGGCCTGTAAGTGCCATTTGAATTCCAAAACAATCAATGCCAATAAAAAACAAAAATTATTTCCAAGTTGAATTCTAAGTGGACTGCAAAAAAATTCCAAAGTATAGTCATTGCCAGTGCTTTAAGTGGGCCGGTACCCACTGGTACTCAGTACCGCCACTTCCAAATATAGCTCTTGAGCGTACCGCCACCTCTCCGTGCGCCCAGAACGTGCTTTTAGCGTACTGGTACGCTCATTTGGACATCTGTTTTAATAGAGGTTTTAATCTTTTACCTGCACTGCCGATTTTCAGAGCGCCCTTCACAATGCAAGCTTCCTAATTCATCCCACCCAGAGCAGAAACTACATTACCCATTCACCCTTAAGTTACACAAGTGAATAGCGCATGTGTCGCTTTTCCCACTGTTAAGTGTCAACAACTCAACGTGGCCGGAGAAGGCGTGTGAAACTCGTTGTGAGTGTACACCACACTCGGTTCGGTTAAAAATCAAATACAGTTAACAACAACACTTAATATGTTTTCTTGGCTTCAGACTCTGAATACTGCAAGAACAAGACCAGAATCAGATGATTCGCTGACTGACACCTCCCCAAATTTGAATCCTATCACTGCAGGTCAGACTCAAGCTAATGAAGTAGGCTAATGCAGCTCTTTCAGGAAGGGTGACCAGATGTCCCGAAAAATTCGGGACAGTCCCGAAATCTAAACTGTTGTACCGACTCCCGAATCTGGCCCTAATTGTCCCGAAAATTATACTAAAGCAAAATCTTGAGTATTTATTGTCTGATAAACATTAAAAACTGTCTGCGGAGGTGGAGTCGTCCTGCAGCCAGCCCCTGCTGGCTGCTCATTGGCTGCAGCATCTTTTTTCTAAAAAAAAAAAAGTTCTAAAAAAATACCGTAGACGGCAAGACACAAATTTAGATATTCATTTATCTAATTAATCTATAGCCTATGCACAAAGACAATATGATCTTTTTGTCCCCTTTTTGTTTTAAAGCTTGATGAAGAGAGAGAACGCAAGTTGCTGCAGCTGCGAGGAGGACAGTGATGCACGCGTACAGGGGTGATTGACAGTTCACGGCACTGTGTACAAAAAATACTCCGCTACACAATTATTTCGTTATTTTCGTTTAAGCTTATTAACGTTAGCGTTATAGAAAGGTCTGATTTACGCACTGTTACAACAGTCATTGTTTTTGTTTTTTTGTTTTTAAACAATGACATTTGAGTTCATGATTTTAATGTTGCTGTTTCTTGTGGCAGACTGAATGAAGAGTAATGTTTCTTGTGGCAGACTGAAGAGTAATCCGGCAGAGTTTTATACTGAAACTTTCCGTCTAAAAGTCCTTCCTTGGTCTTATCCATATTTCTTTGCACGTTGAACACACATAGGCCACAACCGGAAATAAAAAAAACTGCAACCGCGTTAACGTTTTACGTTAATTTAACGTTTTACGCGTTAAATATTTCAAATTAATCGAATGCATTAACGCGCTAATTTTGACAGCATATATATATATATATATATATATATATATATATATATATATATATATATATACAGTATTGTTCAAAATAATAGCAGTACAATGTGACTAACCAGAATAATCAAGGTTTTTCGTATATTTTTTTATTGCTACGTGGCAAACAAGTTACCAGTAGGTTCAGTAGATTCTCAGAAAACAAATGAGACCCAGCATTCATGATATGCACGCTCTTAAGGCTGTGCAATTGGGCAATTAGTTGAATTAGTTGAAAGGGGTGTGTTCAAAAAAATTGCAGTGTGGCATTCAATCACTGAGGTCATCAATTTTGTGAAGAAACAGGTGTAAATCAGGTGGCCCCTATTTAAGGATGAAGCCAACACTTGTTGAACATTCATTTGAAAGCTGAGGAAAATGGGTCGTTCAAGACATTGTTCAGAAGAACAGCGTACTTTGATTAAAAAGTTGATTAGAGAGGGGAAAACCTATAAAGAGGTGCAAAAAATGATAGGCTGTTCAGCTAAAATGATCTCCAATGCCTTAAAATGGAGAGCAAAACCAGAGAGACGTGGAAGAAAACGGAAGACAACCATCAAAATGGATAGAAGAATAACCAGAATGGCAAAGGCTCAGCCAATGATCACCTCCAGGATGATCAAAGACAGTCTGGAGTTACCTGTAAGTACTGTGACAGTTAGAAGACGTCTGTGTGAAGCTAATCTATTTTCAAGAATCCCCCGCAAAGTCCCTCTGTTAAAAAAAAGGCATGTGCAGAAGAGGTTACAATTTGCCAAAGAACACATCAACTGGCCTAAAGAGAAATGGAGGAACATTTTGTGGACTGATGAGAGTAAAATTGTTCTTTTTGGGTCCAAGGGCCACAGGCAATTTGTGAGACGACCCCCAAACTCTGAATTCAAGCCACAGTGAAGACAGTGAAGCATGGAGATGCAAGCATCATGATATGGGCATGTTTCTCCTACTATGGTGTTGGGCCTATTTATCGCATACCAGGGATCATGGATCAGTTTGCATATGTTAAAATACTTGAAGAGGTCATGTTGCCCTATGCTGAAGAGGACATGCCCTTGAAATGGTTGTTTCAACAAGACAATGACCCAAAACACACTAGTAAACGGGCAAAGTCTTGGTTCCAAACCAACAAAATTAATGTTATGGAGTGGCCAGCCCAATCTCCAGACCTTAATCCAATTGAGAACTTGTGGGGTGATATCAAAAATGCTGTTTCTGAAGCAAAACCAAGAAATGTGAATGAATTGTGGAATGTTGTTAAAGAATCATGGAGTGGAATAACAGCTGAGAGGTGCCACAAGTTGGTTGACTCCATGCCACACAGATGTCAAGCAGTTTTAAAAAACTGTGGTCATACAACTAAATATTAGTTTAGTGATTCACAGGATTGCTAAATCCCAGAAAAAAAAAATGTTTGTACAAAATAGTTTTGAGTTTGTACAGTCAAAGGTAGACACTGCTATTTTTTTGAACACACCCCTTTCAACTAATTGCCCAATTGCAAAGCCTTAAGAGCGTGCATATCATGAATGCTGGGTCTTGTTTGTTTTCTGACAATCTACTGAACCTACTGGTAACTTGTTTGCCACGTAGCAATAAAAAATATACTAAAAACCTTGATTATTCTGGTAAGTCACATTGTACTGCTATTATTTTGAACAATACTGTAAGTATTATGGACATAATTTACAGATATTAAATACTATAAGCACGATATACAGGTAGGTGTACTATGAACATACTATACAGATGGACTATGTAAAAGTGTATGTACATTATAGCCAGAACTATGAACATAATTTACAGTATTGCAATGGACAGTAAAGTGCATAGAAAAAAATATTTCAATGTGCAAATGGATTATACAGGATGAACAGGCAGTAGTGCAAGTAATAACAAGTTACTTTTTGCTTGTTGTGAGTAAATAAATACATCGCATTGAAGAGGGGGAGGAGTCTATGTGTGGTGTGGGGGGTGTTGAGGGGTGTCAGAGGGCAGAGTTCAGCTAGGAGACAGCTTTAGGGAAAAAGCTGTTCCTGAATCTTGTGGTCCTTGTTCGGAGGCTCCTGAAACGCCTCCCGGAGGGGAGGAGGTTAAACAGTTCGTGGTCAGGGTGAGAGGAGTCCTTGAGAATGCTGCGAGCTCGACATAGACAGCGTTTCCTCTGGATGTCCTCAAGAGCAGGAAGTGGTGTCCCTGTGATTCGTTGGGAAGTTTTCACCACCCTCTGCAGTGCCTTGCGGTCAGCCACTGAGCAGTTCCCATACCAGACTGTGATGCAACTGGTCAGGATGCTCTCAATCGAACACCAGTAAAAGTTCACCAGGATGGTTGAAGACAGCTGGTTCTTCTTCAGTGTCCCGAGGAAGAAAATGTGCTGGTGAGCCTTCTTGACCAGGCTGGAGGTGTTTGTGGCCCAGGACAGTTCCTCCGAGATGGTGGTTCCAAGGAACTTGAGGCTGGAGACACGTTCAACAACCATCCCGATAATATGGATGGGGTCATGCGTGCTTCCTTTCTTCTTCCTGAAGTCCACAATGAGCTCCTTGGTCTTATTGGTGTTAAGGAGCAGGTTATTGTCAGCGCACCATGTGGCCAGGTGCTGTACCTCTTCCCTGTAGGCAGACTCATCGTTGTCACTGATGAGGCCAATCACCGTGGTGTCATCTGCAAACTTAATGATGGAGTTGGATCCATGGACAGGCTTGCAGTCGTGGGTGTAAAGGGAGTAGAGGAATGGGCTCAGCACACAGCCCTGTGGTACGCCAGTGTTAAGTGTGATGGAGGTGTTAATGTCCAGGTCTCCAAGTTTTGTGGTCCGCTTTGAGGGAATGATGGTGTTAAATGCTGAACTGAAGTCAACAAACAACATCTTAACACACATGTTGTTATGGTCAAGGTGTGTGAGTGCAGAGTGCAGCACTGTGCATACTGCATCCTATGTGCTCCTATTTCTGCAGTAGGCAAATTGGTGTGGGTCCAGTGTGGGTGGGAGGCAGTCTTTGAGGTGTGCTAGGACCAGTCGCTCGAAGCACTTCATAATGATGGGTGTGAGTGCTACGGGGCGATAGTCATTGAGGCACGTTGGGGAGGAGTGTTTTGGTACTGGCACAATGGATGTGGACTTAAAACATGTAGGCACAGTTGCTTGGACGAGGGACAGGTTGAAAATGTCTGTGAAGACCCCTGCAAGCTGCTCTACACATGCCCCAAGCACACGTCCAGGAATGCCATCAGGGCCAGCAGCCTTGCGTGCGTTGATCCGGCTCAGTGCAGTGTGGACATCTGTGGAGGTGAGTTTGAGAGGTGGTGGTCTGAAGAGGCAGAGATTTTGGTGGCCGTCTCCTTGCTGTCGCTGTTGAAGCGAGCATAAAAGTCATTTAGCTTGTTAAGGAAGGAGGCGTCCGTGACTGTTGGTGTGGAGTTGCTTGACTTGTAGTCACTGATGATCTGGATGCCCTGCCACATGCGTCGGGGGTCAGAGTTGGAAAAGTGTTCTTCTACCTGCAACTTGTAGCAGTACTTCGCCTTTTTGATGCCCATTTTCAGGTTAGCCCTGGATTTACTGTAGGCCTGAGCGTCGTCTGACCTGAAGGCGGTGTTGCGGGCTTTCAGCAGAAGTCGCACCTCCTTCTTCATCCATGACTTCTGATTAGGGTATGTTGTTATCTGTTTTTCTGTTGTTACACTGTCAATGGTGGAGTTGATGTGATCCAGTACAGAGGAGGTGACATTGCAGTCCAGAAGTCTCTTACTGTGGGTGATGCAGAGTCGTAACTCATCCATTTTGTTCACCAGTGACCGCACATTAGCGAGGAAAATGCTGGGTAAAGAAAGCCGGAGCGGTGTTAGCTTTAGCTTAGCTCTTAGACCTCCGCACTTCCCCCGCCTTTGTTGACGATCTCGACGCCGCCTGCGAGCACTTCCGCCCGGCCGGGTAGAGTGCGAAGCCTCGGGTGTTCTAGCGATCTCAGGGATGAGTCGAAAATTGGTGATAAAACTGCTGGTAAAGTCCTTACCGATATCCAAAAGCTCCTGTCAGGTGTATGATGTTAAAGCAAAGCTGTTCAGTACGAACAGACCCGAGATGAGCAGGAGTAAAACTGCAAAATTGCAAAAACTGGAGAGACGCTGAGCCTCGCGATGTGTTCGCGCCACCATCTTGGTCTAACAACCACCCGGAACGAACAAGTCTTTCACGGCCAACGTTGATGATAAATCTGATGTACTAAAGAACCTCACCTCAGTAACCCAGCGCTCACTGAAAAACTGTCAAATGAACTCCAACTCCAAGAACCACATTCCCTGTATGTGCAACAGCAACCACCAGAGCACAGAAGGTCAGAAAGTCTGCTACAGCCAGAAGGCATCACAAGAAGTTTTGCAACCCAGCTTCACCCATCCATGCCAAACTGCCTCCGACTGTCTGCTAAAGAACTTTCTGCCTTGCTGGACTGACCCCTCATTAGACCATGGACACGCCCTCATCCAAGCCTAGGATGCAGAGAGCCAGTCTTCAGTGACGCACTAGACGAGGGGGGGAGACAACACAGACTGAAACAGATCTGACCATGAATGCACTACACCATCAACACCAACATTACCTACACCCAGAGGTAACCACATCTACTGATAACACATTCAACTAAAGTATTCTTCTCACAGGTAGAATGTCCAACTTTTAGCATAACAAAGTTACATATACCCACTATGAAGAAATGTGCAGCCATTCTCACAATAGGTAGAACACGTGACACGAAGTTAAGGTACATGACACACTAACTGAACATGACATACTAGCCCAATTGTAGTTGGAAGCCAATGCTAGGAAAACCCACAGCAGCTTTGTTTAGTTTTGTTCTTCTTTGACCTATCCTTCTCCTTCCCCTCTTTCCTGAGTAGGTGAAACACCTAGACACCCTGCAAGGATCGAATGTCTGATATTAGCATTTAATCGCCACACCTAATATCCACCTGCCACTTTAAACTGAATGGAAGCCAGAGAGCTCCATGCATGATAGGTCAATTCATTTCATTGAAAATGAGGTTACTAGAAAACTAACGGTAAACGTGTAAAGTAAGACAAACTAGAAGAACCAAACAAAGTTTATTGATGAATCTCATAAAAATATTCATTTATATGTAATCCACACATTTGACTATTCAATTCAATTCATTTCAAGTTTATTTGTACAGTGCTTTTTACAATACAAATCGTTACAAAGCAACTTTACAGAAAATTATGTTTCTACAATATTTAATAGTAACTTATGGTGGTGACTGTCAGTTTGTGCACGTTTGACAGGATTTTTAGAAAAAATTAATTCAAGACGTAGTCAGCTAGACGATGAACATTATTAATATTATTAATTAATTATTATTATATGATGCAGTCACACATGTAGCAATGATTGCTAGTTCTGTTTGTTGATTCAGGGTTAGCATTATCTGAGGTCCTGTGAGGGTCAGCATCCTCTCTTCTCAGGTGTTCTGGATCCAGACTGGAGCTTGTGTAAATCCTATTTACATCCCGTGGCAAAACAGAAACAAAATAGAGAAATCATTAGCATAGCTGCTGATCCAACAAAGTAAGATTAGTTTAACCCAAGCTAATTAATAAAAATGCACATTTGATCAGATGCAACTACACTCACAATTTAAAAGATACATTATTCGTATGCTTGGCGAAAGAGATGCGTTTTTAATCTAGATTTAAACAGAGAGAGTATGTCTGAACCCCGAACATTATCAGGAAGGCTATTCCAGAGTTTGGGAGGCAATTGTGAGAAAGCTCTACCTCCTTTAGTGGACTTTGCTATCCTAGGAACTACCAAAAGTCCAGCGTTTTGTGACCTTAGGGTGCGTGATGGGTTGTAGCGTGGTAGAAGGCTAGTTAGGTACGCAGGAGCTAAACCATTTAGGGACTTATAGGTAAACAATGATAATTTGTAACTGATACAGAACTTAATTGGTAGCCAGTGCAGAGACTGTAAAATTGGGGTAATATGATCATATTTTCTTGACCTCGTAAGGACTCTAGCTGCTGTATTTTGTACTACCTGTAGCTTGTTTATTGACGAAGCAGGACAACCACCTAGAAGTGCATTACTATAGTCCAGTCTAGAGGTCATGAATGCATGAACTAGCTTTTCTACATCAGAAACAGATAACATGTTTCGTAGCTTGGCAAATGTTTCTAAGATGGAGTTTTAGTAACATTGGAAATATGATTTTCAAAAGACAAATTGCTGTCTGTTATAACTCCCAGATTTCTGACTGTAGAGGAAGTAACAGTACATCCGTCTAGTTGCAGATTGTAATCTACAAGATTCTGTGTAGTGTTTTTTTTGGTCCAATAATTAATATCTCTGTCTTATCCAAATTTAATTGGAGAAAATTATTTGTCATCCAATCTTTTATATTTTTAACACACTCTGTTAGCTTAGATAATTGTGAAGTTTCATCTGGTCTCATTGAGATATATAGCTGAGCATCATCAGCATAACAGTGGAAGCTAATTCCGTATTTTCTAATAATATTACCAAGGGGCAATATATATTGAAAATAGAAGGGGACCTAGGATGGATCCTTGTGGCACTCCATATTTTACTGATGATAAATGAGATTACACCCCATTTAAGTAAACAAAATGGTAGCGATCGGACAGGTAGGATCTAAACCATCATAGAGCCTGCCCTTGAATACCTGTATAGTTTTGTAATCCATCTATGAGTCATGATCTATGGTGTTGAACGCAGCACTAAGATCAAGTAAGACTAGAAATGAGATGCAGCCCTGATCTGACGCAAGGAGCAGGTCATTTGTAAATTTAAGTTTGGTTTCTGTGCTATGGTGGGGCCTGAAACCTGCCTGAAATTCTTCATACAGATCATTTTTATGATCTGTATGAATTTTAAACATAAATGGAAGATTTGAAATACGCCTATAATTTGCCAGTACACTAGGATCTAGTTTTGGTTTCTTAATAAGAGGCTTGATAACCGCCAGCTTGAATGGTTTTGGGACGTGACCTAAAGATAACGACGAGTTAATGACATTGAGAAGCGGTTCTTCGGCTACAGGTAACAGCTCTTTCAATAATTTAGTGGGTACAGGATCTAATAAACATGTTGTTGGTTTAGATACAGTGATAAGTTTATTTAGCTCTTCCTGTCCTATATTTGTAAAGCACTGCAGTTTATCTTTGGGTGCGATGGATGAAACTGAAGTGTTAGACACTGTAGAATCTACATTCGCTATTGTATTTCTAATGTTATCTATTTTATCATTGAAGAAATTCATAAAGTCATTACTATTTAACGTTGGTGGAATATTTGAATGAGGTGGCGTCTGGTAATTTGTTAACTTAGCGAATTTTCTTTGGTGGCTGGAACAATAGTTCTGCCCAGACGGTATCGCTGAGACATATAGTTAATATCAGTTAATATCAGTTATCATCATGCACGATACAAGGAAATGGTCTGTAATATCATCACTTTGAGGTACAATATCTATAGCAGTAAGATCGATTCCATGCGATATAATTAAATCTAGTGTATGATTAGAACGATGAGTTTGCCCGGTGACATTTTGCTTGACTCCAAAAGAGTTTATTAGGTCAGTAAACACAAGTCCTAATGAATCATTTGCATTATCAACGTGAATATTAAAATCTCCCCTGATTAGCGCCTTATCAACTGTAACGAGAAGGTCTTAGAGGAAAGCTGCAAATTCTTTTAGTAATTCTGTATACGGCCCTGGTGGTCTATACACAGTAGCCAGAGCAAGAGATACATTAGATTTCTTTTGCATGTCTGACAGTGTAACATTTAGCAGAAGTATTTCAAAAGAGTTAAACCTGTATCCTGTTTTCTGGGTAACATTGAGAATATCACTATATATTGTTGACCAGTCTGACGGGGCTCATGCTTATAATAGTAGTTTGGTGGAGTCGACTCATTTAGACCAAAATAATCATTTGGTTTTAGGCAGGTTTCATTCAAGCAGAGTACATCAAAACTATTATCTGTGATAATTTCATTTACAATAACTGTTTTTGGTGTGAGTGATCTAATATTTATGAGTCCACACTTTAAAAATTGTTTTTGTTCATTTACTTTACATTTTTCTGGTTTAATTGCGATACGATTTTTTCTAGATCCTACATTATATTTATATTTTGACCTCACTATTCAGGGAACAGACACAGTCTTAATAGTTTTTACAGTGCAAGTACTTTTATCATTTAAGTGGGTGGAACAAAACTCATCATAATGGTTATTTGAGAAGTGACTTACTAGTTACAAGGAGCGAAGTGTCCTGGAGATGTTGTCAGAAAGCAGCTCCGCTCCGATTTTGCTGGGGTGTAATTCATCAGCGCGAAACACCCTAGGACGCTCCCAGAAAAGATTCCAGTTATTAACAAATAGCAGTTTCTGTTCTTTACACCATGACATCAACCATTCATTTAAAGCAAAAAGTCTACTGAACTTTTCGTGTCCTCGTCGATATGTGCGCAGTGGTCCTGACACGATGATCATCGCCGCAGGCATCGTGCTGCGAACCGTCTCGATCAGGCTGCTGAAGTCCCTCTTCAGCATTTCCGTATGCCGCAGCGTGGTGTCGTTAACCCCGGCGTGAAGCACGACCACTCTGGGGCTCTCATCGGCCTTCAGGATCACGGGTCTCTGCGCAGAAACATCGAGAACACGAGCACCAGGCAAACAATGAGTGTGCACTTTACCTTTGGCTAACGTAGCACTTACGTGTCGGACGATGGAGTCTCCGATGATCACAGTGTCGCGTCCTGTCTCGCGGAGGGGAGCGAAGCGGTTCCGGATGGAGATCTCGAAGGCAGGAGGGGGAGAGGTCGTCGCCCGGGACCCGGCTCGCGTCCTCCGCTGTGGATGCACCCAGGGTCCGTGGTGTCCCGCCGTCGCAGTGAAGGACATCTGGGAAGATCGCGTCCTGGGTGCACCGGGCCTGTGCAGAGAAACACACGGAGTAGACGTGGTGGGACTGTTAACAGCACGCTGTATAAGCTGTGTCCCCACCTGCAATCAAAGGTAGACATTCATCCACCATTAAAGCAAGTAACAGTGAGTACCGCAGTGGTAATGTGTGTGAATAGAGTATTAGGAATGTTAGCGCAGTTAGCTGCAACCATGCCGCTGATGCTAACGGGCTATAAGCTAATAGCGGACCCGGGAGATCAAAATAAAACTAGTGATAGCGAGACACTCTGATTGTTTTTGTTGTAAAATACAATAGAGGATATATTCACACGTCATATAAACGGAAACGATGGTGTATAAAATTGATTTTTAAGTTAAAAAATAGTCTATAAAAAGAATATAGTGACAGAGCTCAAACCCAGTACAGACGCCAACAACAAACAAGAGTTTATCATGTTTATAATCACTTATTGTGTATGCTTGAAACAGTCCGGACCATCAGTTATTTATCAAATGTATCATATTCTTGTTATAGGAATCATGTCCAAAATTATACCCTGAGCAAAGAAAATATCTGATTGGTCAAGACAACATTTGAGGTGTGGCCAAAAGGCCAGATTAAATACTCAGGACACCATAAAATTCTTCGTTTTTTTAGCTTTGCTTCTTAGCTTTTGCTATTAGTCATGCCTGCTTTTAGCTTTTAGCTTGCGTTGAGCTTTTGCTATCAGTCATGCCGGATTTTAGCTTGTAGCTTTGATTTTAGTCATGCTTTTAGTCATCACTGTTAGCGTTTCTTTGAGCGCAGTTCCAGTGTGCTTCGGCCTGCAGGCCTGCTGCTACTTAGGCACGATGAGAAGAAACACCACCTAGTCTCATCAAACTTTACTTTTGTTCTTTTACTTTAGTTTATTTTCTTTTCCGTTGAGAGTTTCATGTTCTGAGTTAAGTTCTGTAACGCCCGTATCTCTGAGTCTGACCTCGAATGCCCGTTCAACTTCAACCAGCCTACAACTCTGCATCGTCAGCCAACGCCCAACCACGGGCTTCCCAAGACGTCACTTCAGCGATTACTAAACTTCCAGCCAATCAGCGACATCAGGAAACCCCCTTTCAATGACAACAAAGGGAACCCATTTACACAGGAAACTCAAGTAACTCCTCCAAATATTTCTACTGGTGTATCTAATATAATTTTAACCTCACTGAGGAACTCAATGCGAGGGCTAATTAAGTGATTAACCCTCTTGGCGCCACGGTCGAGTTTACTCGACAAGATGCGGCACTGAATAAAACGGACTATTTTGTCAAATATGGTGTCAAATTTCATGCAACCTCCCCTGCACTAGATAGCAGACATGTAATACTTCATCTCTGACTGAAAAAAACGCCATGCTCCTATACAAAATCTTCGAGATAGAGTGCATTGAATCAGTGCGAAAAAAAGCGGAGCTTGTGTGAGAGTGAGCCATTTTATCTGAACAATATTGTCAACGTCAGCGAGTATTGGCATTAGATTATTATTATTTTCATTATTATTATTATTATCTAGTGGCATCAATAAAGTTTCAATAAAGCCGCAATGAGGTGTTGGAACTTTTATTCGCGGACACTGATTCTGAAGGGGAATATCTGTATTCAGAAGATGATGGTGATATTGAAAGTGAAAGTATAGCCCTACACAAAGCACAAATTGTGAATCCTTTGCCCAATGTAAATAAATGGTCATTTGCCAAATGTCAGAGGTGTGAACAATGTTTGCCAGGGTCGGAGTGTTCATCGTGAAATTAGCAGGCAAGTTTTTGTTGCGGGGACGAGGCGGGAGATTTTTACCGCGCTAGACATGTATATTTGTCTTCTGACCGCACCTCTACGCAATCGCGGCGACAGTATTGTAGTGGAGACTTTGTCTAATGCCACTGGGTATGTTAGACGAGGTCGAAGTATTCATAGGACAGTTAGGAGGCAAGGTGGGAGTCGCGATGACACTGACAGTAGTCCGAGCTGTGCACATTCAGCGCGTGCGCGAGGCAGATCCGGCCGCGCTGCTGATAGCAGAAGCAGAGGCGATGCGACACGGGGCATAGCTTTTGAACTAAACAGGTCTTGTCTACTTGTGTTTGTGTGTCATATGAGTAATATATATGTGCCCCATACATGGAATCAGAGTGCCTGCTGCATGTAGTAAATTGAAAATCCCAACCGCTACATGCATTCGGTTTGTTTCTACCATTTATTAGTAATGATTTACAGTTTGTTTACTGCTTACTATTTACCTGAGCATTCAGTATTGTGCAATATAGCACACAGAAGGTGAGGGAAATTTTTTTTGGGGAAAGAAGTGCTCCATTTTATCATTTAAATATGTGACTTTTCATGAAAATTCTATAATTCAAGATGACCACCCCATATGACGTCATAGTATGCAAATTAGATGGGAAAATAAAATCCCTACATAAACATTGGGTCATCCTTAATATTTATATAATTGACAGAAAGTCTGTATCTTTTATAAATTTTAAGATATAGCCTTTTGAAATTAAGATGTCAAAATCGAACGTTTTAGGAAAAAACCTCTGGCGCCTAAAGGGTTAATGGCTGTTCATGTCTATGCAGTTTCACGTATTGCTGTAAACTTGGGATTCCACATTTTTGTTCTCTCAAACTCATTCTTCCCTAACTTTCTATCTTCCTGCAACTTGTATGAATTTGTTAGTGCATGTACTTGTGCATTAGATTAGTTTATATGTCTTAGATGTATCTAATAAAGCCTTATTCATATTGAAAAGAGAAGTATCTTGTGTTTTATGCTTACAAGTTAATGTCTTAAATTGCCGATCTTGTTACTGTGCTAATTAATAGTGTTTTCACTATAGTTTGGATATTAACATCTAGCGCAGATTTGATGTTAAACGGCTCGTTCAGTGAATCGCAGGGCGTCTCAGTGATCAACCGAGAAACAGTGATTCTGTTCAAATTCCCTTTAAAATCTTAAATGATTCCCTTTGAGCTAAATTGACCTGTTCCCCTTACAACATTTAGCTTTTTATCCGTGTATATATATATATATATATATATATATATATATATATATATATATATATATACATATAATGTATGTATGTATGTATGTATGTATGTATATATATATATATATATATAGGGCCTCATATTTATTTACCATTTAATAACAATAGCATGCATATGATCCTTTGTGTAAAGAGTAGACTGGAGCCTAAGACTAAACTACATTTTGAAATTAACTCACTGTGATTTAAAAAAAATGTTTTTTTAAAGATGTTACAATGTTATATCATATTGTTATTGATGTTACAATTACATTAATTTCGCAATCAGTCCATTTGCGCCACCTGGCGGTAGTTTCGCGAATCATTTTAACATGCGACTGACTTGCAGCTAACGGTGCGGCGGTGTGACGGTACTGCTCATTTAGGTTGGCCACCTACTGTGTATACACATGTAATACCTCTATTTAGACTAATTATGGTATGTGGAATTACTTTCTGATATTTTAATGTCCATATTGGCTGACTTTTTACCTTAAAAGTTCATGGTCAAGGTAATTTTCCTATTCTTAAGACCTTAGCCATAACTTGGCCATTATTAGGAATAAAAACAGATGCAATAAGTCTAATTCTACTAAATGTGACATTTAAAATTAATTGGTAATAATTTTTTTACACTCAGGATGGGGGTTTGCAAAAATCTCCACCAACAGACCATCAAAAATCCCTGTTCCAGAAAGAAAGGGGGAAATTGTGCACGTTTTGTTTGTCAATTAAAATTAACACTTTAAAAAAGTATTTTGTATGGTTCCAAATTTAACTCCTCAAAGCGCGGACACAAATGCAGACTCACGGAAACTTTGTGAATCATGCACTGAGCCAGGCCATTTGGCACCCAAGCTTGTGATCGTCATCTGCAGATGAAATGTACAGTAGATCATTATGTTTTAATGATTCATCTCACTGAAAATTAAAACCATCTTGCATGTGTAGAACACCTACCTGAACATTGAGGCTCTGAAAGGATTTTCCATTCACATAATCTGCCTCATGTTCTCCAAGAGCTGTGGAGATTAAAACAAATGTGCAGTCTATTGCTTCTATGACTCTATGTATCTTCGAAGTGAAATCTGCTTTTTGGGAAGAAGAAAAAAATTAATGTATGAAATTAAATCTGTTTATGTAATATCACACCCTATCAATCTAACCAGAAATTTCATAAAAGCCCTCTTTTATGGACATGGTCGATAAATATCCGGGGAACACTATGAAGTTATATAAGTATCCCTTGAAGTGTGAGGACCACGGTACATGCGGTACAGTAAGGGCATGACTTCGATGTGTCACATTTGTTATGTGTGGTTTAAGAAGTTCACAAATATAAGAGATTCCATGGAGAAACTGTATCTTTCACAAAATATCATGAAAAGCAAGGGGATTTTGTCTGTCCCCAAAAACTCGTCCTTTGCGAAGTGCTCGTCTAACTATTTGTGTGGAGATGTCCACAGGATTTGGTAGAAAAGGTGAAGCCATTACAACAGACACTGGGATATGTGACATCACCAATATGTTTCTTTGCTCACATCTGATTGGTCCAGCTTCAGTTTGAGATCTCTAACCCAGAACATAACCTGCCCCGGAGCAGGTCAGCTGTGATGTGTAGGTTACTTTGGCAATGAATGCCGCTAAAAGCCATGCCATTTTCATGGTACCTAAAACCCAGGATTGGTGCAAACTAACCTGAAACTTACCTGGCTAGCCAGCTAATCTAGCTTCATTGTACAGATAAATCTGTTACAGGTCCCAGGCAGTCGGGAAGACTGTAAGCAGTAATCAACTTGACATTAAATGAGAGAGAGAGACAAGAATTAGTTGTTTCCTTAACGGTCCTCTTTGTTGTCTTTTAATACACATACACATTTGTATTTCAGATTCAGGAAGAAACTTTGAATCACAAAATGATTCATAAACATGTTGGTAAAAAAAAAAAAACACATTGGATAGATCAAATAAACAATAAATAAATGATATAATTCTGATTCTGAATGTACAGAAATGCCCTAATTCTTACAACTGGCCTGAAATAAGAAAACAACTAAAGTATTTCAGGTAAGTGATACATGAGTTAACCTTTCTATGACGTACAGTAAGTGTCTTAAAATTATTAATAAAATAATTAATAGCAAAAATGGTTTGGTATGACATTTCATTAATTTAACTAACGTTGACATTAAATGAGAGAGAGAGAAACAAGAATTAGTTGTTTCCTTAACAGTCCTCTTTGTTGTCTGAGGATGCGCTGCAATGCGCTGTAACTCTACTCTCTCAACTGTCACCCAGAGTTCAGAAAATGCAGCTGAACTAAACAGTGCAAACTCATCATGTATTTAAGTAGTTAAAATAAAACTTATATATATATATACACGTGTAAATATAAGGGAAAGTGTAAAAAAAAAAAATGCCCCTGCTGTGGAGGATGTACTGACAAAAAATCTTGTTTATAGATTAACAAAAGTTATTTAAAAATATGACTGAAAACTCGTACTCGTATGTGACACTGAGACAGACAGTAAGAGAGACGAGACTGTGTCCCTCTTCTGACTGACTGCAGTAGAGTTCAGCATTGACTAGAGATAAACCTCTGTTCATTCTCAATATGAACTTTTGTAGACATGTAAAATAAATCTACTCAAACTGTGTAGGAATACGTGAAGCTGGTAAAGCTGTTTAATCATCATGCAACAGTCTGTTTCGACACTTCTTCAGCAAACTTCCTCTTATCAGTTACTGGAATACATTACACACTTCATACATCATGTTTCATCATAACTAAACTTACAGCATCTATATACAGTCATTTTAGTGCAGGAGAAAGAGTGAACAGAATAATACTGTTATGTTGAGCTGTAATAATAATATTATTGTGTGTAAATATGTCATTTTGTAACATGTAAAATGCGTATACCGCATGTGCAATATATATATATATATATATATATATATATATATATATATATATATATATATATATATTAGAGGTGCTCCGATCACGATCGGCCGATCGTTAATGCGCATCTCGTCAGTAAAGCCGGTTTTCTAATCAGCGGTTAATTCCATCAGGTGCGTGATTTCACATAGAGCAGCTGTTACTACACAGAGCCGTTGTTAACTGAGAAGATGGGCCAATAAACGCTGAAAATTAACGTGATTTGCGCATCTTCTCTATTAACAACGGCTCTGTGTAGTAACAGCTGCTCTATGTGAAATCACGCACCTGATGGAATTAACCGCTGATTAGAAAACCGGCTTTACTGACGAGATACGCATAACGATCGGCCGATCGTGATCGGAGCACCTCTAATATATATATATATATATATATATATTTATTTATTTATTTTTTTTGATTGCAATAGAAACACCAAACATCAACTTTTTGATTGACTTCTTATTTGACCTCTGATCTCTTGCCCCTAGGGGATCGACTTCCGTGACCTTGAGACCACCTTACATCAGTTCACCTTTCACTCCCACAGAGGAGCAACAATAACGTACATTATGTGGAAAATAATGTGTTTTTTAACCTTAAACCATATAAACACATTGCATTACACTAAATACACAAAATGTTCTTCTTAGCAACGTCATATGAGCCCTTTAATATAACTCTGACTGGATTTGTCTGAAAGAAGAAAGCCATATACCCATAGGATGGTCTTAGGGTGAGAAAATAATGGGCTAATTAAAATTTTTAATTTAAAGAAGTGCTCACTTCATCTATGAGTGTTGATATATCACTTCCTAAAATATTACCCACTGCCAATAAAATAGTACTTTGGGACATTCGCAGAATAAATGCACTTAGACCCCACCATTCCTCATTCTCTCCTACACACTGATAATGGTGATGTACTGTCAAATTTGGCAACCACTAATGGAGCTCTGAAGAATCGCATTTTCATTTTCTAATCAAATTCCTTCCACATTTGACTAAAAATACCCTTATGACAGCCAGCACATATATTTTTTCCACATCTCATCCTCTATTACAGTATTTAACTATAATTCCCAGTTTCTTTTGATATGAAACATGTCATCAGATTGGTCCTGCATTAACTTAATGTAAATATGTGCTATATGTTTTTAGTAGGTAGACCAATAATATTAATAAAATATAGCTGCAAGCAGCAATAACGGGGCCAAGCACTACAGAAGCAAGCTTCAGACGAATGGCAGGAATGAGTAATTAAGACAGTTTTAAGATTATTTTAGGCAAAATGGTTTGAAAACAATAAACACAACAACTAGTAATAGGATTTATTTGCTTATCACGTGTAACCAATAGGTGGCGCTGTTACCAAATTAGTTTGGAAAGGTCAGTGTGAGGTGACGATGACACATACAAAGTTTGGTGCAAATATGTCAAAGCTTTGCAGAGATACAGCCTCAAATGCATTTTGGCACCCTTCCAGCAGATTTGTTGATGCGCTAAATGAGAACCGCTTCGTATATCGATACGAAATCCATAACATTTTGCCAGGATGGTCTGAAAATGATCCACGTCAAATTTGGTGAAAATCAGACAAACGGTCTAGGAGGAGTTCGAAAAAGTAGGTTTTCAACATTCATCAAAATGGCGGACAGGAAGTTCAGCCAAATAAGAAAAACTTTATATCTATGTTCTCGGCGTGACCCAAGGAATCTATGAAGACCAGCATGATGTCAATAGCCAGATTTATTCAAAAGTTATTAGCCTTTATGTAAATTGAGTTATAACTTTTGACCACTAAGTGCGGCTGTTTCAAAATATTTTGAGTACCTTCAGGGGATGGTGTTGTTGGCACATTCTGAGTTTCGTAACATTACACCAATGCATTTGTTTAGTATAGCATTTTATTTCACAAAACTGTATTGAAGTCAATGAGAATTTCATGTTTTGTTCTATTATAGCGCCACCAAGAGGCTCAGTCCCACCATTTTTTTTATGTTTGCTCAGAGTGAGCCCATACATATGTGTGTCAATTTTGGTGAAAATATCTCAATTCACTTCAGAGTTATGGACATTTATATGAAAAAGCATGTAAAAATTGACTGACTCTTGACTTTGATTGAATATTACTACCCCTTACTATCAATATTTTGGCATTTGGGCATTGGCGTATAGCTATCGACCTATGTTTCCGAACTTCTGACGGTGGTTTCGTCTCGATCAGACAAGCGGTTTCAAAGATATAGCCAGATGTTTTTTAAGCGCTAAATCACAACGCTACACAAACCATAAGGCGAAACCTAGCATGTTTGGTATCGTAGGACTCGGTAAGGTTTCAGGAGTCTAATTTGGTGAGTCTCGAGAAAATAAGTCGACCACACCCAAGGTTATAAGCATTTTAAATAGAATGATCACCACTAGGTGGCGCTGTTTCGAAACTTCTCACGCTCCTTCAGGACATTGTGCTGATGACCCATACCATGTTTCGTAACAATCCGTTGATGCGTTCTGAAAATACAGCATTTTAGCACAAAATTCAAAATGGCCGACAGTCAAAATGGCCGAGATGGTAAAATTGGATATCAGTCGACTCGGCATGTTGCCCTGAATCTAACAAGACCAATGTTATGATTTTTGGACAAACTGTTTAGAAGTTATAAGCAAAAATAGCAATTTTCCATATCTCTGGACCAGTAGGTGGCGCTGCGCCGAAACGCAGCAAGTTGCCTCAGGTCATGCTTGTTATGACATGTACCAGGTTTGGTCTGAATACGATAAATTGTTGCAGAGATACAGCCTTACGACTGTTTTTGTAAGCGTTTCGTAAAATTTGTTTGAGCGTTTATCGAAAACGGTTTGACGAATCAATTTGATTTGCATAACTTTTGGTCAGCACTGCCTGAAGATGATCTGGTTCAATTTTCGTGTGAATCGAACAAACCGTCTAGGACGAGTTCGAAAAAGTAGGTTTTTCAAAAAATTCAAATTGGCGGCCATATTTATATGATGGAAAATGACGTCATAGGGTGCAATCGAATTGGCATGAGCTCAGAAATCAGAGGAAAAACGAATTTTGTTGATTGGCCTTACGGTTAAAAATTTATTAACAAAATTAAAGTGAAATTTTGGACAGTTGGTGGCGCTAGAGGGAATGTCTTAGACACACCAAAATTGGTGTATTTAATGTTGGCACTGTCCTCTATCAGAATGTCAAACCAAAACAACTTTCCCGCATTCGGTTCTATGGGCTGCCATAGACTCCCAGTCGGAAGAATAATAATAATAATAAATATAGCTGCAAGCAGCAATAACGGGGCCAAGCACTACAGAAGCAAGCTTCAGACGAACGGCAGGAATGAGTAATTAAGACAGTTTTAAGATTATTTTAGGCAAAATGGCTTGAAAACAATAAACACAACAACTAGTAATAGGATTTATTTGCTTATCACGTGTAACCAATAGGTGGCGCTGTTACCAAATTAGTTTGGAAAGGTCAGTGTGAGGTGACGATGACACATACAAAGTTTGGTGCAAATATGTCAAAGCTTTGCAGAGATACAGCCTTAAATGCATTTTGGCACCCTTCCAGCAGTTTCGTTGATGCGCTAAATGAGAACCGCTTCGTATATCGATACGAAATCTATAACATTTTGCCAGGATGGTCTGAAGATGATCCACGTCAAATTTGGTGAAAATCAGACAAACGATCTAGGAGGAGTTCGAAAAAGTAGGTTTTCAACATTCATCAAAATGGCGGACAGGAAGTTCAGCCAAATAAAAAAAACTTTATATCTATTTTCTCGGCGTGACCCAAGGAGTCTATGAAGACCAGCATCATGTCAATACCCAGATATATTCAAAAGTTATTAGCCTTTATGTAAATTGAGTTATAACTTTTGACCACTAGGTGGCGCTGTTTCAAAATATTTTGAGTACCTTCAGGGGATGGTGTTGTTGACACATTCTGAGTTTTGTAATATTACACCAATGCATTTGTTTAGTATAGCATTTTATTTCACAAAACTGTATTGAAGTCAATGAGAATTTCATGTTTTGTTCTATTATAGCGCCACCGAGAGGCTCAGTCCAACCATTTTTTTTATGTTTGCTCAGAGTGAGCCCATACATATGTGTGTCAATTTTGGTGAAAATATCTCAATTCACTTCAGAGTTATGGGCATTTATATGAAAAAGCACGTAAAAATTGACTGACTCTTGACTTTGATTGAATATTACTACCCCTTACTATCAATATTTTGGCATTTGGGCATTGGTGTATAGCTATCGACCTATGTTTCCGAACTTCTGACGGTGGTTTCGTCTCGATCAGACAAGCGGTTTCAAAGATATAGCCAGATGTTTTTTAAGCGCTAAATCACAACGCTACACAAACCGTAAGGCGAAACCTAGAATGTTTGGTATCGTTGGACTCGGTAAGGTTTCAGGAGTCCAATTTGGTGAGTCTCGAGAAAATAAGTCGACCACACCCAAGGTTATAAGCATTTAAATAAGGATGATCACCACTAGGTGGCGCTGTTTCGAAACTTCTCACGCTCCTTCAGGACATTGTACTGATGACCCATACCATTTTTTGTAACAATCCGTTGATGCGTTCTGAAAATACAGCATTTTAGCACAAAATTAAAAATGGCCGACAGTCAAAATGGCCGAGATGGTAAAATTGGATATCAGTCGACTCGGCATGTTGCCCTAAATCTAACAAGACCAATGTTATGATTTTTGGACAAACCGTTTAGAAGTTATAAGCAAAAATAGCAATTTTCCATATCTCCGGACCAGTAGGTGGCGCTGCGCCGAAACGCAGCAAGTAGCCTCAAGTCATGCTTGTTATGACATGTACCAGGTTTGGTCTGAATACGATAAATCGTTGCAGAGATACAGCCTTACGACTCTTTTTGTAAGCGTTACGTAAAATTTGTTCAAGCGTTTATCAAAAATGGTTTGACGAATCAATTTGATTTGCATAACTTTTGGTCAGCACTGCCTGAAGATGACCTGGTTCAATTTTCGTGTGAATCGGACAAACCGTCTAGGACGAGTTTGAAAAAGTAGGTTTTTAAAAAAATTCGAAATGGCGGCCATATTCCTATGACGGAAAATGACGGTATAGGGTGCAATCGAATTGGCTTGAGCTCAGAAATCAGAGGAAAAAAGAATTTTGTTGATTGGCCTTACGGTTAAAAAGTTATTAACAAAATTAAAGTGAAATTTCGGACAGTTGGTGGCGCTAGAGGGAATGTCTTAGACACACCAAAATTGGTGTACTTAATGTTGGCACTGTCCTCTATCAGAATGTCAAACCAAAACAACTTTCCCGCATTCGGTTCTATGGGCTGCCATAGACTCCCAGTCGGAAGAATAATAATAATAATAATAATAAATATAGCTGCAAGCAGCGATACCGGGGCCAAGCCCTGAAGGGCTGTAGCCAGAGCAACGAGCGGGACGAAGCAAAACGGCCAAAACGGAACTTCCATCGGATCGACATTACCCACCCCGGATTCGATCCCACAACCTCTCGGGTTTGGGACCAGTGCCTTAGCTAAGTGCGCCACATTAGTTGACACACAGTTCGCATGGCACAGAAGAGAGGTTAAGGTGTGAGAATTAACTCTCAAAAGCCCGAAGCAGCATTTTAGCCAGATTAGCATGCTACGCTAAAAAATGCTAACGTTGCTCAAAGTTAACCAGATAGCTCAGGAGACCCATTAGAGTCAATAGAAACGTATTAGCATTTCGGCTAATTAGCATGCTAAGCTAACTAGCATAAATCAACAAGCACAGGCACGGTCAAGTTCAGAGCTGTACATATCGGGAACGGGAGTGAATATCAAAAATCTGTTCAGTCATTTCTGTCAGGCCCGGTCTGAAGTTCATCTGATAAAATTTTGAACAAAATTGAACAAGATTTCAGGGAGGAGTAGCGAAAAAACTGTATTTCATTCCATTCAATATGGCGGACAGACGCCATGTTGGAAAATGACAATTGAGACATCATCAGATTCGGCATAACCAAAGGAATAAAATGACATAAAAATAACAAAAATCGATCAACATTTACAGTAGTTATAAGGGGTTTTGCAAGAATCGTTATATCTCTTGAACACTAGGTGGCGCTGTCTTCGAACTTCCGGGGTACTTCCAGCACATGGTGTTGATGATGTCTATCGATTTTTGTGAAGATATGTACAATAGATCAAAAGATATAGCAATTTATGACAAAATTCAAAATGGCGGACGGGTGGTCCTGGTGGTCTTGACAAAATTGACATCCACAGATTCGGAATGATGTAAAGAATCCATAGACATCAAGATCATAATTTTCTGATGAATTGTTCAGAAGTTATAAGCAAAAAAGTGCATTTTTGGTATCTCAACACCCATAGGTGGCGCTGTTCCCAGATTTGGCGTGGACCCCCAGATCATGGTGTAGATGAAGTGTACCAAGTTTGGTATCGATTGATCAAAGTTTGGCCAAGATACAGCATCTCAACCGATTTTAGGTCAGCCTCATTAAGTTCACAATTGAATAACTTTTGAACAAAGACGAAAATCAAAAATCTGTTCAGTCATTTCTGTGCGGCTCAGTCCAAAGATCATCTGAGCCAAATTTCAGAAGAATTGGACCAATTTTGAAGGAGGAGTAGTGTTTAGACTGAATACTGTACTTTTCAAAATGGCCGCTACTGTAATGGGCGGAGTCTTAATGTAAGGTGTGGAATGGAATCTCCATGAAGAGACAAAATAGATGTACTAAGTTTTATTTTCATAGAATTAGTGGTTCAAGAGTTATTAACGTTTGAATGTTGAATTTTTGAACTGCTGGTGGCGCTATAGAGTTTGGCCTAGAGACCCCAAAGTTGGTCAGATCACTAATAATGGCCAGTTCTACAAGTGTGCCAAATTTTATCATTTTCCCATGTTTCCTTCATAGGGCTGCCATAGACTCCCATTGGAGAAGAAGAAGAATAATAATAATAATAATAAAACATACAGATACAATAGGGGCTACAGCCCTCTGGGCTTGGCCCCTAATAATAAGAACCGGAACAAAAACAATAGGTGTCTCGCACCTTCGGTGCTTGGCCCCTAAATATAGCTGCAAGCAGCAATCACGGGGCCAAGCAGTACAGAAGAAAGCTTCAGACGAATTGCAGGAATGAGTAATTAAGACAGTTTTAAGATGATTTTAGGCAAAATGGCTCGAAAACAATAAACACAACAACTAGTAATAGGATTTATTGGCTTATCACGTGTAAACAATAGGTGGGGCTGTTGCCAAATCAGTTTGAAATGGTCAGTGTGAGGTGACGATGACACATACAAAGTTTGGTGCAAATATGTCAAAGCTTTGCAGAGATACAGCCTCAAATGCATTTTGGCACCCTTCCAGCAGATGTGTTGATGCGCTAAATGAGAACCGCTTCGTATATCGATACGAAATCCATAACATTTTGCCAGGATGGTCTGAAAATGATCCACGTCAAATTTGGTGAAAATCAGACAAACGGTCTAGGAGGAGTTCGAAAAAGTAGGTTTGCAACATTCATCAAAATGGCGGACAGGAAGTTCAGCCAAATAAGAAAAACATTATATCTATGTTCTCGGCGTGACCCAAGGAATCTATGAAGACCAGCATGATGTCAATAGCCAGATTTATTCAAAAGTTATTAGCCTTTATGTAAATTGAGTTATAACTTTTGACCACTAGGTGCGGCTGTTTCAAAATATTTTGAGTACCTTCAGGGGATGGTGTTGTTGGCACATTCTGAGTTTCGTAACATTACACCAATGCATTTGTTTAGTATAGCATTTTATTTCACAAAACTGTATTGAAGTCAATGAGAATTTCATGTTTTGTTCTATTATAGCGCCATCAAGAGGCTCAGTCCCACCATTTTTTTTTATGTTTGCTCAGAGTGAGCCCATACATATGTGTGTCAATTTTGGTGAAAATATCTCAATTCACTTCAGAGTTATGGACATTTATATGAAAAAGCATGTAAAAATTGACTGACTCTTGACTTTGATTGAATATTACTACCCCTTACTATCAATATTTTGGCATTTGGGCATTGGCGTTTTAGCTATCGACCTATGTTTCCGAACTTCTGACGGTGGTTTCGTCTCGATCAGACAAGCGGTTTCAAAGATATAGCCAGATGTTTTTTAAGCGCTAAATCACAACGCTACACAAACCATAAGGCGAAACCTAGCATGTTTGGTATCGTAGGACTCGGTAAGGTTTCAGGAGTCTAATTTGGTGAGTCTCGAGAAAATAAGTCGACCACACCCAAGGTTATAAGCATTTTAAATAGAATGATCACCACTAGGTGGCGCTGTTTCGAAACTTCTCACGCTCCTTCAGGACATTGTGCTGATGACCCATACCATGTTTCGTAACAATCCGTTGATGCGTTCTGAAAATACAGCATTTTAGCACAAAATTCAAAATGGCCGACAGTCAAAATGGCCGAGATGGTAAAATTCGATATCAGTCGACTCGGCATGTTGCCCTGAATCTAACAAGACCAATGTTATGATTTTTGGACAAACTGTTTAGAAGTTATAAGCAAAAATAGCAATTTTCCATATCTCTGGACCAGTAGGTGGCGCTGCGCCGAAACGCAGCAAGTTGCCTCAGGTCATGCTTGTTATGACATGTACCAGGTTTGGTCTGAATACGATAAATTGTTGCAGAGATACAGCCTTACGACTGTTTTTGTAAGCGTTTCGTAAAATTTGTTTGAGCGTTTATCGAAAACGGTTTGACGAATCAATTTGATTTGCATAACTTTTGGTCAGCACTGCCTGAAGATGATCTGGTTCAATTTTCGTGTGAATCGAACAAACCGTCTAGGACGAGTTCGAAAAAGTAGGTTTTTCAAAAAATTCAAATTGGCGGCCATATTTATATGATGGAAAATGACGTCATAGGGTGCAATCGAATTGGCATGAGCTCAGAAATCAGAGGAAAAACGAATTTTGTTGATTGGCCTTACGGTTAAAAATTTATTAACAAAATTAAAGTGAAATTTTGGACAGTTGGTGGCGCTAGAGGGAATGTCTTAGACACACCAAAATTGGTGTATTTAATGTTGGCACTGTCCTCTATCAGAATGTCAAACCAAAACAACTTTCCCGCATTCGGTTCTATGGGCTGCCATAGACTCCCAGTCGGAAGAATAATAATAATAATAAATATAGCTGCAAGCAGCAATAACGGGGCCAAGCACTACAGAAGCAAGCTTCAGACGAACGGCAGGAATGAGTAATTAAGACAGTTTTAAGATTATTTTAGGCAAAATGGCTTGAAAACAATAAACACAACAACTAGTAATAGGATTTATTTGCTTATCACGTGTAACCAATAGGTGGCGCTGTTACCAAATTAGTTTGGAAAGGTCAGTGTGAGGTGACGATGACACATACAAAGTTTGGTGCAAATATGTCAAAGCTTTGCAGAGATACAGCCTTAAATGCATTTTGGCACCCTTCCAGCAGTTTCGTTGATGCGCTAAATGAGAACCGCTTCGTATATCGATACGAAATCTATAACATTTTGCCAGGATGGTCTGAAGATGATCCACGTCAAATTTGGTGAAAATCAGACAAACGATCTAGGAGGAGTTCGAAAAAGTAGGTTTTCAACATTCATCAAAATGGCGGACAGGAAGTTCAGCCAAATAAAAAAAACTTTATATCTATTTTCTCGGCGTGACCCAAGGAGTCTATGAAGACCAGCATCATGTCAATACCCAGATATATTCAAAAGTTATTAGCCTTTATGTAAATTGAGTTATAACTTTTGACCACTAGGTGGCGCTGTTTCAAAATATTTTGAGTACCTTCAGGGGATGGTGTTGTTGACACATTCTGAGTTTTGTAATATTACACCAATGCATTTGTTTAGTATAGCATTTTATTTCACAAAACTGTATTGAAGTCAATGAGAATTTCATGTTTTGTTCTATTATAGCGCCACCGAGAGGCTCAGTCCAACCATTTTTTTTATGTTTGCTCAGAGTGAGCCCATACATATGTGTGTCAATTTTGGTGAAAATATCTCAATTCACTTCAGAGTTATGGGCATTTATATGAAAAAGCACGTAAAAATTGACTGACTCTTGACTTTGATTGAATATTACTACCCCTTACTATCAATATTTTGGCATTTGGGCATTGGTGTATAGCTATCGACCTATGTTTCCGAACTTCTGACGGTGGTTTCGTCTCGATCAGACAAGCGGTTTCAAAGATATAGCCAGATGTTTTTTAAGCGCTAAATCACAACGCTACACAAACCGTAAGGCGAAACCTAGAATGTTTGGTATCGTTGGACTCGGTAAGGTTTCAGGAGTCCAATTTGGTGAGTCTCGAGAAAATAAGTCGACCACACCCAAGGTTATAAGCATTTAAATAAGGATGATCACCACTAGGTGGCGCTGTTTCGAAACTTCTCACGCTCCTTCAGGACATTGTACTGATGACCCATACCATTTTTTGTAACAATCCGTTGATGCGTTCTGAAAATACAGCATTTTAGCACAAAATTAAAAATGGCCGACAGTCAAAATGGCCGAGATGGTAAAATTGGATATCAGTCGACTCGGCATGTTGCCCTAAATCTAACAAGACCAATGTTATGATTTTTGGACAAACCGTTTAGAAGTTATAAGCAAAAATAGCAATTTTCCATATCTCCGGACCAGTAGGTGGCGCTGCGCCGAAACGCAGCAAGTAGCCTCAAGTCATGCTTGTTATGACATGTACCAGGTTTGGTCTGAATACGATAAATCGTTGCAGAGATACAGCCTTACGACTCTTTTTGTAAGCGTTACGTAAAATTTGTTCAAGCGTTTATCAAAAATGGTTTGACGAATCAATTTGATTTGCATAACTTTTGGTCAGCACTGCCTGAAGATGACCTGGTTCAATTTTCGTGTGAATCGGACAAACCGTCTAGGACGAGTTTGAAAAAGTAGGTTTTTAAAAAAATTCGAAATGGCGGCCATATTCCTATGACGGAAAATGACGGTATAGGGTGCAATCGAATTGGCTTGAGCTCAGAAATCAGAGGAAAAAAGAATTTTGTTGATTGGCCTTACGGTTAAAAAGTTATTAACAAAATTAAAGTGAAATTTCGGACAGTTGGTGGCGCTAGAGGGAATGTCTTAGACACACCAAAATTGGTGTACTTAATGTTGGCACTGTCCTCTATCAGAATGTCAAACCAAAACAACTTTCCCGCATTCGGTTCTATGGGCTGCCATAGACTCCCAGTCGGAAGAATAATAATAATAATAATAATAAATATAGCTGCAAGCAGCGATACCGGGGCCAAGCCCTGAAGGGCTGTAGCCAGAGCAACGAGCGGGACGAAGCAAAACGGCCAAAACGGAACTTCCATCGGATCGACATTACCCACCCCGGATTCGATCCCACAACCTCTCGGGTTTGGGACCAGTGCCTTAGCTAAGTGCGCCACATTAGTTGACACACAGTTCGCATGGCACAGAAGAGAGGTTAAGGTGTGAGAATTAACTCTCAAAAGCCCGAAGCAGCATTTTAGCCAGATTAGCATGCTACGCTAAAAAATGCTAACGTTGCTCAAAGTTAACCAGATAGCTCAGGAGACCCATTAGAGTCAATAGAAACGTATTAGCATTTCGGCTAATTAGCATGCTAAGCTAACTAGCATAAATCAACAAGCACAGGCACGGTCAAGTTCAGAGCTGTACATATCGGGAACGGGAGTGAATATCAAAAATCTGTTCAGTCATTTCTGTCAGGCCCGGTCTGAAGTTCATCTGATAAAATTTTGAACAAAATTGAACAAGATTTCAGGGAGGAGTAGCGAAAAAACTGTATTTCATTCCATTCAATATGGCGGACAGACGCCATGTTGGAAAATGACAATTGAGACATCATCAGATTCGGCATAACCAAAGGAATAAAATGACATAAAAATAACAAAAATCGATCAACATTTACAGTAGTTATAAGGGGTTTTGCAAGAATCGTTATATCTCTTGAACACTAGGTGGCGCTGTCTTCGAACTTCCGGGGTACTTCCAGCACATGGTGTTGATGATGTCTATCGATTTTTGTGAAGATATGTACAATAGATCAAAAGATATAGCAATTTATGACAAAATTCAAAATGGCGGACGGGTGGTCCTGGTGGTCTTGACAAAATTGACATCCACAGATTCGGAATGATGTAAAGAATCCATAGACATCAAGATCATAATTTTCTGATGAATTGTTCAGAAGTTATAAGCAAAAAAGTGCATTTTTGGTATCTCAACACCCATAGGTGGCGCTGTTCCCAGATTTGGCGTGGACCCCCAGATCATGGTGTAGATGAAGTGTACCAAGTTTGGTATCGATTGATCAAAGTTTGGCCAAGATACAGCATCTCAACCGATTTTAGGTCAGCCTCATTAAGTTCACAATTGAATAACTTTTGAACAAAGACGAAAATCAAAAATCTGTTCAGTCATTTCTGTGCGGCTCAGTCCAAAGATCATCTGAGCCAAATTTCAGAAGAATTGGACCAATTTTGAAGGAGGAGTAGTGTTTAGACTGAATACTGTACTTTTCAAAATGGCCGCTACTGTAATGGGCGGAGTCTTAATGTAAGGTGTGGAATGGAATCTCCATGAAGAGACAAAATAGATGTACTAAGTTTTATTTTCATAGAATTAGTGGTTCAAGAGTTATTAACGTTTGAATGTTGAATTTTTGAACTGCTGGTGGCGCTATAGAGTTTGGCCTAGAGACCCCAAAGTTGGTCAGATCACTAATAATGGCCAGTTCTACAAGTGTGCCAAATTTTATCATTTTCCCATGTTTCCTTCATAGGGCTGCCATAGACTCCCATTGGAGAAGAAGAAGAATAATAATAATAATAATAAAACATACAGATACAATAGGGGCTACAGCCCTCTGGGCTTGGCCCCTAATAATAAGAACCGGAACAAAAACAATAGGTGTCTCGCACCTTCGGTGCTTGGCCCCTAAATATAGCTGCAAGCAGCAATCACGGGGCCAAGCAGTACAGAAGAAAGCTTCAGACGAATTGCAGGAATGAGTAATTAAGACAGTTTTAAGATGATTTTAGGCAAAATGGCTCGAAAACAATAAACACAACAACTAGTAATAGGATTTATTGGCTTATCACGTGTAAACAATAGGTGGGGCTGTTGCCAAATCAGTTTGAAATGGTCAGTGTGAGGTGACGATGACACATACAAAGTTTGGTGCAAATATGTCAAAGCTTTGCAGAGATACAGCCTCAAATGCATTTTGGCACCCTTCCAGCAGATGTGTTGATGCGCTAAATGAGAACCGCTTCGTATATCGATACGAAATCCATAACATTTTGCCAGGATGGTCTGAAAATGATCCACGTCAAATTTGGTGAAAATCAGACAAACGGTCTAGGAGGAGTTCGAAAAAGTAGGTTTGCAACATTCATCAAAATGGCGGACAGGAAGTTCAGCCAAATAAGAAAAACATTATATCTATGTTCTCGGCGTGACCCAAGGAATCTATGAAGACCAGCATGATGTCAATAGCCAGATTTATTCAAAAGTTATTAGCCTTTATGTAAATTGAGTTATAACTTTTGACCACTAGGTGCGGCTGTTTCAAAATATTTTGAGTACCTTCAGGGGATGGTGTTGTTGGCACATTCTGAGTTTCGTAACATTACACCAATGCATTTGTTTAGTATAGCATTTTATTTCACAAAACTGTATTGAAGTCAATGAGAATTTCATGTTTTGTTCTATTATAGCGCCATCAAGAGGCTCAGTCCCACCATTTTTTTTTATGTTTGCTCAGAGTGAGCCCATACATATGTGTGTCAATTTTGGTGAAAATATCTCAATTCACTTCAGAGTTATGGACATTTATATGAAAAAAGCATGTAAAAATTGACTGACTCTTGACTTTGATTGAATATTACTACCCCTTACTATCAATATTTTGGCATTTGGGCATTGGCGTTTTAGCTATCGACCTATGTTTCCGAACTTCTGACGGTGGTTTCGTCTCGATCAGACAAGCGGTTTCAAAGATATAGCCAGATGTTTTTTAAGCGCTAAATCACAACGCTACACAAACCATAAGGCGAAACCTAGCATGTTTGGTATCGTAGGACTCGGTAAGGTTTCAGGAGTCTAATTTGGTGAGTCTCGAGAAAATAAGTCGACCACACCCAAGGTTATAAGCATTTTAAATAGAATGATCACCACTAGGTGGCGCTGTTTCGAAACTTCTCACGCTCCTTCAGGACATTGTGCTGATGACCCATACCATGTTTCGTAACAATCCGTTGATGCGTTCTGAAAATACAGCATTTTAGCACAAAATTCAAAATGGCCGACAGTCAAAATGGCCGAGATGGTAAAATTGGATATCAGTCGACTCGGCATGTTGCCCTGAATCTAACAAGACCAATGTTATGATTTTTGGACAAACTGTTTAGAAGTTATAAGCAAAAATAGCAATTTTCCATATCTCTGGACCAGTAGGTGGCGTTGCGCCGAAATGCAGCAAGTTGCCTCAGGTCATGCTTGTTATGACATGTACCAGGTTTGGTCTGAATACGATAAATTGTTGCAGAGATACAGCCTTACAACTGTTTTTGTAAGTGTTTCGTAAAATTTGTTTGAGCGTTTATCGAAAACGGTTTGACGAATCAATTTGATTTGCATAACTTTTGGTCAGCACTGCCTGAAGATGATCTGGTTCAATTTTCGTGTGAATCGGACAAACCGTCTAGGACGAGTTCGAAAAAGTAGGTTTTTCAAAAAATTCAAATTGGCGGCCATATTTATATGATGGAAAATGACGTCATAGGGTGCAATCGAATTGGCATGAGCTCAGAAATCAGAGGAAAAAAGAATTTTGTTGATTGGCCTTACGGTTAAAAATTTATTAACAAAATTAAAGTGAAATTTTGGACAGTTGGTGGCGCTAGAGGGAATGTCTTAGACACACCAAAATTGGTGTATTTAATGTTGGCACTGTTCTCTATCAGAATGTCAAACCAAAACAACTTTCCCGCATTCGGTTCTATGGGCTGCCATAGACTCCCAGTCGGAAGAATAATAATAATAATAATAAATATAGCTGCAAGCAGCAATTACGGGGCCAAGCACTCCAACGGCAAATGTAGGAGCTAAGCATGGCATGAAGCATCACACCAAATACATTAATGAGCAATAACAGTAATTTTGGAATTATTGTAATTGAAATGGCAAAAAAAAAATCATAATACCACCTCTAGTAGCATGATTACTTGGCTTATAAAGTTTGACCAATAGGTGGGCACTGTTATGAAATCAATTTGGTGTACTCTGTTTGACTTTTCAATGACACACAACAAAGTTTGGTGTAATATGCCACAGCATTCCAGAGATGCAGCCTCAAGTGTCATTTTGTCATTGTGTTTCAAATTCGTCGCTTTGGTATGCGAAAACGGTTTTGTCTATCGACACAAAATCCATAACTTTGTGTCAACCTAGTCTGAAGATCATCTGATTCGAATTTGGTGAAAATTGGACATACGGTTCATGAGGAGTTCGAAAAAGTAGGTTTTCCACATAAATCAAAATGGTGGACCGGAACTTCAGTAAACACTGGCATATTTTGGTATCTATGTTATCGGCATAAGCCAGGGAATATTTTGAGCCCAGTTTCGTTGCAATAGGCTAATGGACTAAAAAGTTATTAGCATTTTAAAAAGTGTAATTACTCATGGTTAATGAATGGTTTATTACTCTTGACCAATAGGTGGCGCTGTTACCAAATTTATGTGGCATGGTCAGTGTGAGGTGGCGATGACACATACAAAGTTTGGTGCAAATATGTCAAAGTGTTGCAGAGATACAGCCTCAAATGCATTTTGGCACCCTTCCAGCAAATTCGTTGATGCGCTAAATGAGAACCGTTACGTATATCGACACAAAATCCATAACTTTTTGCCAGCATGGTCTGAAGATGATTCACGTCAAATTTGGTGAAAATTGGGCTAACGGTCTAGGAGGAGTTCGAAAAAGTAGGTTTTCAAACATTAAGCAAAATGGCGGACAGGAAGTAAGGCCAATTTTCACATTATTGGTATCAATACTCTCGGCATGACCCACAGAATATAGCGAGACCATTTTAATTTTAATAGACTAATTTATTCAAAAGTTATTAGCGTTTATGTGATATTTCATTATAACTATTGGCCACAAGGTGGCGCTGCCACCAAACTTTTTGAGTACCTTCAGGGCATGGAGGCCGAATATTTTTGTAATTATTTGCGAAACGATACGATGCTGCGTTCAAAAAATACAGCATTTTGAAACATAATTCAAAATGGCCGACGCAAAAAATGGCCGACACAGGAAAATTGGATATCATTCGACTCGACATGACTCACTGAATCTAAAGAGACCAGTTGTGTGATTTTTGGCCAAACCATTCAGTAGTTGTAAGCCAAAATATGCATTTTTCATATCTCCTGACCACTAGGTGGCGCTGTGTCGAAACACAGCAGGTAGTCTCAGTTCATGCTTGTTATAACACACGCCAAGTTTGGTCTCAATATGACAAACCGTTGCCAGGATATAGCCTCACGTGCATGTTTGCGTGCTTTTCGTCAAATTTGTTTACGTGTCATTCGACAACAGTTGGACAAATCAACTTGAAATCCATAACTTTTTGCCAGCATGGTCTGAAGATGATCTGAGCCAATTTTCGTGGCAATCGGACTAACCGTCTAGGACGAGTTCGAAAAAGTAGGTTTTTCAAATAATTGAAAATAGCGAAAAAACTAAACCTTGCGATTTTTGAATTTTAGGGTTCATTCGACTTGGCCTGAGCCAAGGATTCAGAGGAAAAAGAATTTCCATTTTCTGGCTTACGGTTCAAAAGTTATTAGCATACAAACATTGAAAGTTTGGACAAGGTGTGGCGCTA